>NC_063452.1:28339068-28707538 GCF_020379485.1 Brassica napus
CCTAAGAGCTCCACCAAGTTTCTCTGATTGGTCCACTATTTCGTTGAAGTCGCCGGTTAAAAACCAAGGCGCATCTCTGTTAACTCCTATTCTGGTGAGTCTCTCCCACACCCCACTTCGATTTCCTTTCACTGGCTCTCCGTATACACCTGTGAGGAAGAAAGATTTATCCTTCCAGGTGACCTTTAGATCAATTAGCCGCCTGTGCGGCTTGTAAGATCTCCACTTTACATGCCTCTTTCCATAGGACGGCTAATCCTCCACTTCTACCAATTGGTTCCACTGTTCTAAGATCATGAAATCCAAGCTTTACCATGATCTCTTCCATATACCATCTTCTGTTCTTTGTCTCACTGAGGAATATTATATCAGGAGAATACACCCGGTGTATCTCCTGCAGCTGACGAACTGTCGGGGTATTCCCCAGCCCCAGACAGTTCCAGCTCAATATCCTCTTAAATGGCTCGAAGGGTTGGAATTACCCATCAACCCTTCTTCCACAATTTTTCCACTCCCTAGCACTATCCGCTGCGCGGAACGGTTAGGGGTATTGGCTGCCACAGAGGCAGAATGATGTTTCTCACTTGAGCTCCTACTTCCCGAACTTCTTCCTCCAGAACCCTTGCCTTGCGAGCCTAGCCTCTCAAAGACCGACGGGGTTCCTTCTTCTTGGAGTTCTCCAACCTTGGCCTTTTTTGGAATCCTTTCGTCACTTCTGCTAAGCCTCCTTCTCTTAGTACCACTTGGCTCTGCTTCAGTGATTCTTTTTTCCGGAATGGGGCTTGCCTCTTGTTCCCCTAGTCTTTCAAAAACCGATGAGTTTTATTTCTCATTACTTCTCTGTTTTTCAGAGCTATGGCCAGAGTGCGGATGAACGTCTTGTCTTCCTCTAAGCCTATTAAAGACAGATGGAGATTCGTGACTTGCTCCTGAGGATGCTCCTTTTGTCATCGGGCCCTGAGAGTCACTCCTAGTCCGTGGAACGGCTGATGATTCCTCTGTGCTCCGTGAACCCCCAACTTGCTTAGTAGGCAGACTTTGAGAACTCTTTGGTTGCCACACCTGCGAAGAGGATCCTACCACATTTTTGCCTTTCCTTTCAGCCTCACTTCGCTTGCGTGTGCTCACAGCTCTGCGTGGAGATTGCTCCGATCTTGATATTCGACCTCCTTTTGGAGTTCTCTTAGTGATTGGTCTCCTCTCCGCCGACTCCTTGTTTTGCCTTCTGGAGCTAGCTAAGATCGCAGCTTCCCCTTCCTGTTTGACAGCTGTCCTGCGGCCACTTTCAAGCGTCTCGCGGCCCTCTTGCATAGGGCAGTAGATCTGGTCATGTGTTAGACGCTTACAGATGAAGCACACCTTGATCAGCTTCTCGTATTCCAATTCTGTTGGAACTATTTCCCCTGACTTAAAACGCGCAATCCTCCTGAACTGTAGAGGTTCCTCTGTATTAATCCAAACCAAAGCCCATATATACTCCACCGAAGAGGAGTTCTTCGCATGGAGCTCAACTTTCTCCACTTTTCCCAGCGGCCCTATCAAGCCTTCAACTGCTTCTTTCTTGAGGAGGTGAACCGGAATCCCCCTAATACGGATCCAGAAGGGGATTCTACATAGGAACTCTGGTCCTGCGTTAGGGGCCCATCTATCGAGGGAGACTATCCAGCCATTCACGAACCAAGGCCCCTTGGTGAGTACATGCTGTAGGTCCCTCTCGTGCTGGAAGAAAAATTGAACCTTATTCTCTCCCACGCCTCTACCCTTAACCACTTCTTCCATCCCCCAGATAGGAGGTAGCGCCTTAACCAAGCCCCCCACTTTATGGACTGTAGGGTTTAAACATCTGACGATGATGCTCATCGAGTTTTCTTCTATCAAGTCCTCGTTTTCCAGCTCTGGAATATCCACAAGCTCTCCCTCTTCCAATAGCTCAAGCTTTTTCAGCTCATGGAGTAACGATGATTCCTTCTTCTTTCTAGGGCGATTCATCGCTTATCAAAACAGAATCGAAGCTACACAGGCCTAATGAACTACACTGACTGCTAGGAGGTCAGGTAGAATGAACTTTGGAACCAGAAGGTCGTAGATCTGCTTCTCAATCTTGACGAAAACTGCCAGATCTGGTTTCCAAAGACTTGCGACAAGAAACCTAAGTCTACCTCACCCTTCGAAAGTGAAAAGAGTCAGATCTGGGATCAGAATAGAAGATCTGAGATGAAAACCCTAGTTCCCCTCTCGTCACCGTTTCTATCGCCTCTCATTTTTTTTCTCGTTTTGATTAGTTGCTGAGTTCGATATCTGATAGTTGCTTTGTATTAAATAGAATCAGTCACAACGTCAAGTAAACTTATGTATAGATCAATTGTCGTTAGTTTAATTTAAAATACAAAAACCCACAATTAAAAATCACATAACTAAGAACGCTTGAGACAAAAATTGATATTATATGGTGTAGTATTGAGTTTACCAAATTATGAATTTCTGTCAAAAACTTCTTAGTAATTAAAAGGAAAATAATAAAAAAACTAAGTCGTCTTGGCCTAGTGGTAAATGGGTTTCGGCTTGGCCTAGTGGTAAATGAGTTCCGGCTGGAGTTTTTACCTTGGGTTCGAGTAGCATTGGCTACCTATCTGCGTCTTCAACGATAGGGTTTCGCGTATCCGAAAACAAGCTCTCGTGAAATTAATTTTTAGGCCTAAAAACTCAGGATAAAAAAGAAAGCTTGATATTTCATTTTCATTGGTAAGCTAAAAGTCTAAAACACATACATTAAAAAACCCCGCTATTTTCTGATAACCATATCCTTAAGAAAGTCGTCTTCGTTTCTAAAGAACATGTTTCGACGAGAGAAAAAAATTGCCAAAAAATCAAGAATTTCGATGAATCCCCAATGACCTTCTCCCGGCAAATTAGTTGTTTTAGCATTCCACAAAAAATTTGTCATAATTTTTTTTTTTTTAAACTTATGAAAAATTAAAAGAATTTTTTATTTTAAAAGTTTTATACAAATTCTAAAAATATTAAAATATACAAAAATATAAATAAAATTATAAATAAATTTTAATAATTAGAAAATATTAAAATATACAAAAAAAATTATAATATAAATTCCTAAAAAGATAGAAAAATTGATATAAAGTTAGGTGTTTTGAAATTAAAAAAGGTAAGAAAGAGGCAAGAAAGTATTGAAAAACATTATATTTTTGTTGTAATCAATTGATAGAAAGATAGAAAATGTGTAAAAATAATTAATATAAGAAGACAAAATTCCAATTAGGTTAAAAAAATTGGTATAGTAGACTTCTTAAAAATTATGCTAGTGTATTACAATTTAGCATACTTCTCAAGAATTCTAATACGGCATTACAGTTTAGCAGACTTTAGACATCTTTTAACCATAAATTTACTTTACGTTCTAAAAGACTTCTTAAACCTACACCATGAAATCAAATATTTTAACTAGATGGTGATAAACACTTTATTAAACATAAAATCAATTTATACAATATTTAATATTTAAAAAATAAACACTTATTGTCAAGTTTTAATTTTTAAAGGGCAATTCTCCTAAATATACCATTTTCAAGTTTTGGTCACAAAAATAGAACAACGGAAAAAATGACCAAAATGTTTCATTTAATAGGTAAAATGACACTAATACCCTAGATATAAAAAAATAAAAAATAAAATAATTTTTTTTTTTATAGTTTTAGATTTTTTTTTTTTTTTATCATCAACTATACAGACTCATACTGACTCTTTAAACCAAATCGGGTGATCTGCATCCATGTGAACGACAAAAGACGGTTGCTTCCTAGCACTGCGTGCTAGACTATCCGCCTTTGAATTTTGCGTCCGTGGTACATAGATAAGCTCTGATCAGGTGAAGCACTCTTTCAGGATCCTGATATCTTCCAAATAACTTGCAAAAGCTGGCCACTCCTCTGTTTCTGAAACCATCTTCACCAATTGGGAACAATCCATTGCAAACGTAACCTGAAATTGACGTAAATTCCTCATGCATTCCATTGCCCAGAGTAACGCTTCCATTTCCGCATGAAAAGATGAGAGACTAGCCCTAACATTCCTCGCTCCCAACAAACCATCAAAACCTTCCAAAGTACTGAACCAACCTTGTCCTGAGAAACTAGATCCCTCTTTCCACGAGTCATCTGTAAAACATCTTTTTCCTGGGATTGACGGTAATATCGCATTTATTTGTGGAGCCGTCCTCTGGTCATGTAATACTTGTGCTTCAGCCCACAATGTCGATTCCGTTTCTGCCAATTTAAGCGTATCCATAGGGTTCATATCCAAATTACTGAAAACTTTATTATTCCTAGCTTTCCAGATGTACCAAAGTATCCATGCAAACTGGTGATCCTCCATTTGCGGAAAAACTCTCCAGAATAGATGATCCATGTTTGTGAAGAGGGAACTGGTTGGAAAAAAAACTGGATTTGATGGTATCTTCGAGAGAGCCCAAACCTGGAGAGCTGGAGGACATTCAAAAAACACATGATTTATCGATTCCTCATGAGCTCCACATCTTACACAACAAGTATCCCCTTGAATCCCTCTTGCTTGTAGATTCTTCCGCACTGCTATACACCCTATCACTAATTGCCATAGAAAATGTTTCAACTTTGGTGGACACCGTATTTTCCAATAGTAAGCCTTCAAAACATCAACTGTGGGGCCAATCAGTAATGGTGGTCTTTCTCTATCTGGATAGATCCGCTCTACCTAATATTCTGATTTGACCGAATATTTCCCAATTTTTGTAAAGTGCCATCCTTCTCTATCTATCCGATGAGTCCTGCTCAGTGGTATGCTCTCTATAAGTTTCACGTCCTGTGGATCCACCAGAACCCAAATTGCCTCTAAATTCCAAGTGCGCGAGGTAGAGTCAATGAGAGACTCAACTTTAAGGTCCAGATATAAATTGTGTTGATTTTTATTAGCTGGTCTCGGGCGAGTGGTTGGGAGCCAAAGATCATTCCATACAGAGATAGAAGATCCTGATCCCACCCTTTTGATTAGTCCTTTGCTTACCAGAGATCTAGTAGAAACAATACTCCGCCAGCCATAAGACGGAGAATATGAACAAATCGGTTCCAATGGTGAAGCATTTCTATAATACCGACCTTTGAAAACTCTTGAAAATAAAGTGTTAGGCTTTTCTATCAGTCGCCAAAACTGTTTACCAAGCATCGCCGTGTTGAAATCAGTGATGTCTTGGAATCTCAAACCTCCTTCATCCTTATCTGCACATACTTTGTCCCATGATTTCCAATGCATACCTCTAGTGCTTCCCCCTGGACTCCACCAGAATTGTAAAACCGCACTCGTCAGCTTCTTTACAGTTGCCTTCGGTAAACGGTAGCAGGACATCGTGTGATTTGGTAATGCTGTAATCACTGATTTAATGATCACTTCCTTTCCTCCTTTTGTGAAAAACCTAAAAGTCCACTAATTGACTCTATTATTTAGCCGGTCTTGTACAAAACTAAAAACTTGAATCTTTGAACCCCCATATTTTCTGGCAGACCAAGGTAAGATCTCATTCCTCCAAGATTCTGAATGCCCAAGATATCTCTTAATTCTTGTCTAACGGACTCTTCAATCTTGTGTCCAAATTGAATTGAAGACTTATCAAAATTTATTAACTGTCCTGAAACTGCCTCATACTCCTTTAAAATCCTAAGAATGGTTTGACACTCTTCTTTTTGATCTTTACAAAAGAATAGACTATCATCCGCAAAAAGCAAATGTGATATCGCCGGACAAGCTCTCGCTACCTTCATCCCCGTTAATTGTTGCCCCCTCTCTGCCTTTTTTATGTTTGCAATTAGAGCCTCAGTACATAAAATAAATAAATAAGGCGATAAATGATCTCCTTGACGTAAGCCCCTATGGGGCACAATGAGGCCGCGTGGTTGACCACTTATTAGAACCCTATATTGAACCGATGATATACATTCCATCATTAATTTGACCCAATGGAGGTCAAATCCTAATTTCTGTAATAAGGCCTTAATAAAGTCTTATTCCACTCTATCATACGCTTTGTTCATATCCGTTTTGATTGCCATATACTTTCCTTGACATGCTTTATTAGTCCGTAATCCATGAAACATTTCCTGGGCGATAAGAATATTATCAGAAATCAACTTTCCTGCTACAAATGCCGATTGAGTTTCGGAGATGAGCAATGGAAGATAGATTTTCAATCGCTGACACAAAACCTTCGAAATAATTTTATAGCCTACGTTACATAGACTAATTGGCCTTAATTATGTCATCCTCGTAGGTCTCTCTGTTTTTGGAATCATACATATGTTAGTAATATTTAATCTTGTGTCCATTTCCCCTGAGACCAAAAAATTATTCACCATCTCTACTAAATCATTCTTAATAATATGCCAGGAGTCTTGGAAAAAGAAAGTTGTCATGCCGTCCGGCCCTGGCGCCTTTTCTGGATGCATCATAAACAAAGCATCTTTGACCTCCTCCTCCGTCGCTAGTCTCAACAAGAGTTGATTCATCTGAGGAGTAATGGCCGGTGTAACCTCTGTAAGAAAACTATCAAATTCCGATGGGGAGGTGGTACTAAAGAGATCCTAAAAATAATCTATTGCCACTTTTTCCACACCATTATCCTCTGTAATCCAATTCTCATCCACATCATGTAATCCAACAATTCTATTGCGAACCCGTCGTTGACGTGTTAAAGCATGATAAAATTTTGTATTAAGATCCCCAGATGCATACCACATGTTCCGGCTTTTTTGGTGCCAGTATTCTTCCTCATCCTTATATGCATCTTGTAATTTCCTAGATACTTCCAGAATATCCTCTTGAGACCTAGTATTATCTGTTTGTACCTCCTCAAGAGCTTGTTGTAGGATTATCTTTCCGCCATTTAGCAATTTCGTAACGACAATTACTAATTTTTTCTACTATATTTTGTGTTCTCCCTTCAACTCTTCCTTCGTTATAGTCTATCCAACCTGATGTAATTGATTCCATGAGACCCGCCTGTCCAATCCACCTTTTATCAAACTGAAATTGTCCTTTCCTCCTAGGAAATTTATCCTCAGGATAAGCTACCACTGGCCGATGATCAGAGGACACCATTCCTAAATACTCTGTAAAAGAACATGGGAATAAAGTGTGACATTCTTCATTCGCTAAAGCATGATCAAGACGGCATCTAACCGTCACTGCCCCTTTTTCTTTTCCTCTTTTCCCTTGCCATGACATTTTATTCCCCCGGGCCGGGAATTCGAGTAAACCGTTATTTCTTATCATATTGTTAAAAGGAATAAAAGAATCTGCACTCCTCACAGATCCCCCATCTTTTTCATGATTTCCTGTAATCTCGTTGAGGTCACCAATAATAAACCAGGGATCAGATCACGCCAGTCCATACCTAGTTAACCGTTCCCACACTTGCTCTCGCATTGGATCCTCATACACAAAAGTGAGATAAAACTTTTTACCAAGAGCCTCCGCTTCCACATCAATCATTCGATTGCTAGAATATAATACCTTCACCTGAAACTCATCAAAACTATACTAAAAGCCAGATATAAAGCCCTCTGAGGGGATCCACATCAGATTGGAAATTCAGACCAATCAGAAGACTTCCTTTTGCCATGTCATATATGGCTTAGATAGAATGGGCTTTCGTTTAGGTTTTATTAAGATTATCAGTGTGGCCCATCCAGCCCATGTAGATAAACATGCTTCTTCGTCTAAGCTTAGCGACTCTCCCAGGCTCTTCCACTTCATCTTCTCCAGTTTCTGTTTTTTTCCCCTTTAGATTCTCAATCAATGACGATGTTAAAGCAATTCTTAAAAGTTTTGCTCCACCTCCGCTTGATACTTCTCCTATATATAGCTCTATCTCTAAACCTAAATCTAAAAATCAACTCTGCAAAAGCTACATCCATGGCTATGAAATCCACCACGAAGTCTCAGCTTACCACCAGAAAATCTCCCGTCACCATGTATTTCATCGACATCTCACCAGGACGATCTGAGTCACAGCTTCGATTCTGGCTAATCCATTTTTAGGAGGCAAAAAACATAGCCAAAGCTGGGGCCTTTCTTGGCTTAGAGCTCCTACTCATCGATGAGAAGGTATGAGTTCTATTCCCCAACTTTCAGTCGATAATATTATAAATAGCATCCTTAAACCTGAATTATTTTAACTCTTGCAGGGGATTGTGATGCAAGGTTTCATATTTCATCCCACTCACTATATATCTCACAAGGTTTTGCTCCTCGATCGTGTTGAAGAACGTGTTGAAAGTATCATATGCAAACACACCGGCGAAATCGATCACTTTCGTCAAGGAAAAAAATCACAAAATCCAAGGGTCTTTCATCTGTTCTTCCTGGTAAGGTTATCCGTATCACAACCTTCAGATTCTTCAATTTTTTAAGCTTTTGCTTTTGGCGTTTCAGTCACCATTTAGATCTACTAAAAACCTAAACATGAAGCACACATAAGTGGGAAAACATATCTTTGTTTCTCAATTTCACAAAGCCTGGCTGTGTTTTTGGTACAGTTTATAAATCTCCTTGAGCTAAGAAGAAGAAGGTTACACTGATCTCTTTTTTTCATGTTTCCCAATTTTTAAAAATATCTGATGCAAGTGTAAACTTAGATTTGAATTGCTGATTTTGTCGACACATCAAAGCAACTGTGTATTGACCTCTTTTACTTGATTTGAAGAACTAAGCAAACCAACATGCTGATTTGTTGTGTGGAGCAGGAACAAGAGATCATCATCATCATCATAGTTTTATACAAAATAGTATGCATGTCCTGTGTATTAAAGAACACTTCTTTGTAAGTATCGTGATGAACTCACTAGGTGAAGAAATACGTTCTTTCCAATGGATAACTAATATTTAAAGTTTTGTTCATAGCCTATTGTTAAATATCCCTCAGGTTCACTGTAACTCTATTGGTTGATGTTTTAGCAATCATTTTCAGTTTTCATTTGTCTTCCGTGCTGAAACGTTACAGATAGGCATCATTGGGCGTCAGAACGTCGGGAATTCAAGTCTTTGAAATACATGGAGAAAAGTATTGAACACAATGATCCTTTTCATATCTTTAACACAATTTATTCAAATATAACAACATTACATTTCAAATGGTGGTTTAATATTACCTTGCAGAGTGAAAAAATTTATTGCAGAAGTCGCTGGAACTACGCGAGACGTAGTGGAACCACAAAAAACTTGCACCATAGAAGAATTCTTCGAGAAAAGTAATACTAAGGTGGAGAAAGTGAAGAACTGTACATGGGACAAACAACTGAAAAAGTGTTCTTCAAACTTTCATGTCAGGCTGAAAATAGGAATCAAACATCTCCTGAGACTTTTTGGGATAGTGACCAACTTGGTTTATTCAGTTACAGTCAGAAATGTATCGAGCATGATCAGTTGTCTACTATGAAGCACAACGGATACTGTTATAGCCAGATGATATACTGAGGAAATGTCTTCCTTTTCGGATGTGACACCCAGAGATTGTTCAAGCCATGTTCCATGAGAGTTGTTCGGATGGTCAGTGTACACTGAGGATACAGAGGACTGCTTATATGAAGCCAATGCATTTGAGACTTAAGGAACAATGTGTTCGAGAACTTGAAGCAGTGCAAAGTCTATCCCTTAGTTTTCAAATTGTTCAAAAACGAACCTCAGTGTTCTCTTGTGTATGATACAAAATGGAAATTAGGTTACAAAGTAAATGAATTCTAGAAGTCTAACCCATCAAAACTATAATCTCGCTAGACAAAATCCTTCCAAAAAACAAAGTATATAATGAATATCATAACTAATCTTACCAACTTCTTAATTTATGGTTGAGTTATTTCAAAAGATTCATTTTAACACAAGCTCACATTATTATATTTTCAGTAAATGAATGATTATTAAATATGGTGTAATTTTTATGTTTAACCAAATATAAATACATCATTTCTTACACATGTTTATAAATTTATAACTAGGAGTCTTCTTCGGTCATTACAATAACATGACTGAATTGGGATATCCTTTGTCAAAGAACATACGGCTGAACAACTTATATATTTTTATATCCACTAAAGTTATAAGAATATAATATAGGCTCAGTTCAGTTATTTCAACTATTAAATATTTTAGAGACCAATGTAATGATATTAATAATAAAAATATATTATAAATAATGTACATAATATTTTAATGTATTACTAAAATACAAAAATAATTGTAAAGAAAATTGATAAAGATAAAATTAAAAACAATGTTTATATTTTTTATTTTTTTAATTGAGACATTGAATGAAAGTTGTTAAATGCTTCAATACTAAAATAAGATCTTATTTCAAAAAACAATAGACATTATAACTATCTTTAAAAAAATACTTATAGAAAGGCAGTCTTCAACATATACACTTATGATAAATATTAGTTTATCAAGTTAAGAAATAACAAAGTAATAACCAAGTTATCACCATTTAATTTTTGGTGTTAATATATTATATAATTTTGGTTGAATTATGTAAAATATTTAAAATTTTCATAGAATTTTTGAAATTATAAAATTTATGATAAATATAAATTTAATATATTTAAAATCATTTTCCGCGCGTAGCGCGGCCAACGACTCTAGTTGGTATAAAAAGTGCCAAACCCCCACTTCTCCCCAATGGATCTACTGTGACCAGATTATCATATCCAAAGTGAGCTTGAAATTTTTGAACAAATTCTGGTTCTTGCTTAATTTCTGCTAAAAATAAAAAATTCGGTTTATATTTATGCGTTATCTCGCTCAAATAGCTTATAGTCCATTTGCTTCCCATTCTTCGACAATTCCAACTTAATACCCTCATTTAAAAAATAATATTTTAATTGCTCCGGCGAGCCAAAAACAACGGGTGTAAAGATACCCTATGCCTCCAAAACAAGCGTATTCCTTTCTTTGTGACCATTCCATAAAACTCCATAATAACTCCAACCCTTTGTCTTCTTCATCTTTACCACTTTCCCAATTCACATTCAAAGCATAAAACAACAATGCCTCTATATCACAGCATGAATCTGTATCGTTATGTATATTATTTAAAATACACCAGGTATTAATTTGGAAAACCTCAAAACCGTTTCCAAGTAACGAAACACATATACTATCTGAACCTTTTACGTAGCATGAAATCTCCCCCACCAAACTGAAGTCTTAGTAAAACAATTACATTCCTCTTTATAATTACAATATAATAACATACATTAAGCAATTGATTAAAGTTACACCTTGAGATCCCATATACAAAACTAACTAATCCAAAAATCCCGAAGTGCTTATGCCACCAAAGAACTGTGTTAGCCTTACCATCAAAATAAAACACCTCACATAGTCTTCTTGGTTCGACACCATCCAAACTCCGCAACATAATCCTCCATTGCATAACAACTATGCCCCTGCCCCACTGCTGCCACAGATACTGATCAATCCAGTAAACCCTGAGGCCCGTAGTTAACACCAAGGAACCACATAAACCAAAGAAACCAACTAAACCAACACTATCCATATTCCAGTACCTAAATATGACATCAGATCGCTCATATCCCTGTAGAGAACTGTCACACTTGTACCAAATCCGAATGCAACATAATTTAAAAAAACCACAATACCAGAACTGTCACACTTGTACCAAATCCGAATGCAACATAATTCAAAAAAACCACAATACCAAAACCACAAAGCATTTTTATTAATCCATTGCTTACTCTCAAGAGAAAGCCTTACCAACACCCATAAAAACAAAGCAAAGACCAGACACAACTTATTCTTTAACTCAAATAAAACCCAAATGCTCTTAAAGCTTATTAGAACCGGGAAACAAACAAAACCATAAAACAAACACTGCTTACGCGACCTTTCTTGTAGAAAGACTCTATCTATAAAATCAAGGTTTCTGATAACCAGATTTCGGGTTTGAAGGACCCTTATTCTCCGTTTGCTTACTGTTGTCTCCTTGCCGTGTTCCTGTCTTAGCTCCAGCTCGTTTTCGTGGAGACGCCAGCGCATTGAAGACCATCATCTTAGAGCTTCCCACCGTGCTTAACGTGGGCTTAAACAAATGCTTACATAACCCGTGCTTTTTCACTGTATCACCTCCCACCGGGCCTTGCTCCTCTTCCACATAAGCCACTTCTTCTTCCTCCTGGCCATTGCTTCCCTGCTCCTGGCCCTTGCACTCCTAATCTCTCCTCCTCCTGAGCTTCCTCACGTACCCCTCTTTTCCCTTGTTGCTCTCTAGCTTGTTCATTCTGAGCTCCAAATCGTGTATCCTCTCTCCTCGCAGATCTGTGACGAGATGCATCACCCTCTCCCCTATAGTTTCCTCGATTAGTATATGCCCTCTTGTTTCCTCTCTCTGGTACATTCGTCCATTTAAACTCTGATTCCTCCACCATTTTGCCCTTGCCTTTACCATAGTAATCTCTCCCTTCTCTCCCTTTGTTCTGTGAATTCCCGTTTATCACAACACCCTTGTAGCTCCTTTCCATGTCATCATGCTTTCCACCTTTGTACCACGAACCATTTGCCTCTCTGCCTCCCGTTTCTTCTCCGGACTCTTCTTGTTTTTCTTCGCGTCTAAAGGGCACACTTCGTCCTTATGACAAAGGCTGCCACAGACTTGGCAATAGCCAAATAACTTCTCATACCGCAGCGACACTGGAGCTTCCTCACCCTCATAAAACTCTCCGCCAGTGAAATCCACTGTGGTTTCAAAACAGAGCTCCTTAAACGCATCAACCACCACTTGAACTCGAGAATGATCCACGTCCACAGCCACCGTCCTTCCAATAGCATCACCAATGCTCTCAAAAGTAGGTGATGTTTTAAACTCCACCGGAATGCCAATCACACGAACCCAAAACGTGATCTCTGATGGGTAGAGCAAAGACTTCTTTGGTTGCCAGCGTGCCAATGAGAGCATCCAGTAATCAAAGTGAAAGGGCTGAAGCTTGAGAACCCCTTCCATATCCTCCTCCTTCTAGAAATCAAACTGAAACTTCCCGAAACCCAAATCTGTACCAACCACCTTTTCCTCTAACTTCCAGATCTTTGGAAGGTTCGAAATCAGCGCCTTCATCTCCTGCTCCTCAGGATTCATGCATCTTCCAAGCAAGGTCTTAGAGAAGGTCTTGATCAAGGCTGAGTTATCGAAATGGGGAACCGAAATTTTCAGCCTTTTGCGAGTGCCTTCACCGTTCTTCACCTCCCCCACATTACCCAAAAGTTGGCTCTGCGTCATGTCAAAAGAAAGAAAAGAGAAACGTTGATCTTTGCTTAGAGCAAGAGAGAAAGTTTCGAGTAAAATGATGCAAAAAAGCGTAAACTCCATGTTCCTTTTATACTGATCCCAAATCCTCATAATTCCGTTCCCAAGATTTCCTCTATTTTCGCGAAATCTCCTATAATTGTAATTGAATTCAATCTCCCCGGACAATCTCGATCGCGAAACCCATAATCCCCAAATTATCTCCACATCAGTTCCATCGTGATTCCCTTTTCTAGATGATGCGCTAATCCCAGATCCTTGATTGATTATACGAAAGGAAAGAGCGACGATACCTCTATAATGATTCGATTTCGGTCTTAATGAGGATCGAAATCGAATTCGAGATCCGAGTCGCTATGATTCTGACTCGCCATGTTTTTCCCAAATTCCACCTTCCCAAATCAAACCATCGAAGATTAGCAAATGATTCGCAGATCCAATCCTCATAAACCTCCCAAATCCCAGGATCCCAACGCCTTGAAAACATCGAAGATCTAGATCGCCTTTCTCATCGCCGCCGAAAACATCGAAGATCTAGATCGCGTAACTAATTACGCTTATATGTTTTCAAATTCTAACTTTTTTATAAATTTTTTTTTTTAATTTTCTTTCGATTTTTTTTTTATTTTTTTTCAAATTTTCTTTTTGTAATTCGAAAATACTTTTTGAAATTATTTTTAAAATTTTTATTTTCAAAATTTTAATATTTATTTTTTATTTTATAAAATTTTAAACATCAATCCCAAATCTCCACCTTAACTCTAAACCCTAAGATTTGAATTAGTTAACCCTAGGGTATAAATGTATATTTATCTTTTTAATGAAACATTTTGGTCATTTTCCTTCTTGTGGTCTATTTTTGTGACCAAAACTTTTTTAGTGCTATCATAGGATATTTCTCATTTTTAACCTTAAAGTACCAACATTACTTGAACATATGTTATCAAATCCTAACTTAATGGACAATTATAACTTACAATCTATATTCACTCATTTGTGTGAAAAAAATTAACTTATTAAATTTAAATTTACATGATTTAAAATTTATATGTTTACATGATTTCAATTTATTTTATCTCAGAATATCTTTAATTAAGTTTTTAATTAATTTAAAAATTAAGTATATGAATAGACTTGTGAGAAGTGTTTTAGGAGAAGATTTTCCAAGGTTATAATTGTAAAGTGTTTACATTTTTTTTGGTCATAAAGGTATAGTTGTAATTTTACTATTTTAGATTATTTTTGCATTGTTTGAAGGGGTTTTTGCAAAAATGACTCAAAACATAAAATCAAATGCAAAACAAACCTATGACCATTTTTGGAACTTTTATTTGCATTAGTTACTCCAGAAGTTCGGATTATTCACGAAAATATTTAAGTTTTAATTTCAGTTGCAAAAGTAACCTAAGACGACTTTCAGGGACGGTGAGAAGACTTCCACTGACAGTTGAAGAGACTTCCATGTAAGTCTTCTATAGAGAAAGTCTTCTTTCTAACACAATTCGGTCAACTGCAAAATTAACAATTTTATCCGAGAAGATTTCCGAGTAAATCTTCTCTGGTATTTTCTAGATTTTTAAAAAAACAAAAGTAAGCCAATATTTACAAAGTAAAACTTCCATAAAAGTTTGCTGCAGACTTCTCTTGAAGTCTTTCTTTATATATTTACAATAGCAAAAATGACTTAAATGGAAAATTTCCTTGGAAGTCTTCCAAGTTAATGTGTAATAAAATTTCATTTTCTCTAAAATTATAAAACTTGTTTAACATTTTCTTGTTAACTCATGTATATTAATCAAAACTATTACACTTGGAGTTAGAGATCATTCCTCCACATAGATAAGTTTGGACTTTGATAGTCCTCATGTTTCAGGTTTTTGAAGACTGCGTGGAAAACTTCCAGGAAGTTTTTTAGGAAGTCTTCGCATGCATGAATTCTTCCTCAAACTTGAAACTTCCATTAACTTTAACACACTCAGATCTGTTTACCAGATAGTTGGAAAGCTCCTCCACTTTGATAGCTCCAGATCTGAAACTAAATGAAAGATTCAGAGCATAATTTGAAAAAAAGTAAGAGTTTTAAGCAGCACGAGATTACCAAATGAAAAAAAATCAGATACAGAAACTTACCAAAACGCTCAAATCTATTATAAAAAGGAGACACGTCAGAAGACTTCCATGAAGTTTTCTAATACATTATATGTTAGAAGACTTCCGAGAAGACTTCCGAGAAGATTTCATGTAAATCTTCCAAATTTTGACTCAGATCTGAAAAACTTGCATATTCAAAAGCATTCAAATGCCTTCAAAACAAAGAAAATCTTCAAAATAAGGTAAGAGCTTTGAGCAACAAAAATAGTTTTCAAAAGGTAAGAGCTTTAAGCAACAAAATGTTACCAAATGAAGAAAAACAAACATGGAGACTACCAAAACGCTAAGATTTGTTATGAAAAAGAGACATGGGAGAAGACTCTGTCATAAAACTTCCAGAAAGTCTTCTAGTGCATTATATGTTAAAAGACTTCCGAGAAAACTTCCTTGGAAATCTTCCAAAGTTTGACTCAGATCTAAAAAACCTGCATATTTAAGAACATTCAAATGGCCTAAAACAGACAAAAAAATCAAAAATAAGGTAAGAGCTTTAAGCAACAAAAAAAGTTTTCAAAAGGTCAGAGCTTTAAGCAATAAAAAGTTAGCAAACGAAGAAAAATAAGACATGGAGACTTACTAAAATGCTCAGATCTGTTATGGAAGGGGAGACATGGGAGAAGACTCCGCATGAAGTCCTCTAGTGCATTAAATGTTAGAAGACTTCCGAGAAGACTTTCCAGGAAGTCTTCCAAGTCTGCCTCAGATCTGAAAAAAATTACATATCCAGAAGCATTCAAATGGCTTCAAAACATAGAAAAACTTCAAAAATAAAGTAAGAGTTCGAAACAATAGAAAAAGTTTTCAAAAGGTAAGAGCTTTAAACAACAAGAAGTTACCAAATGAAAAAAAAATATGATTTATAGATCTACCTTTAAAAGAGTGAAAGATGAGAACCATGTAATAAAAAACCTGCAAAAACAAAATAAACCAGTGAGAAAAACATGAGATAAAATGAGAAACTCATATAAAATTTGGTGTTTTCAAATTCAAAGAGATTAGAGAGAGGTTTGAGAGTTTTACAATGACAAACATAACTTTTTTACTGCAACCATTTGAAATGAAAAAAAAATGTGTAAATTTTCTTTATATAGGGAAACAAAAATCCCAATAAGGTTACATATTTATGATTCAGAAGACTTTCAAGTAAGTCTTGTAGACCCTAAATTTACTATTCGCAGAAGACTTAAGTCTTCTAGTGCATTATTTGTTGGAAGACTTAAGTCACCTAAACTTTAAATTCAAAATAACTAAGTAGAAACAAACACTTCATAAAACTTAAAATCAATTTTTAAAATGTTTAATATACACAAAATTAAACGCATATAAGTCATAATTTAGTTTTTCAAAAAAAAGTTAAGCTTTCAAAATCTAACCTTAACACAAACAATATTACAACATATGTTACCAAACCCTAAACAAAAAAAACCATGACACACTACCTTCACGTCTATGTTAAAAACAATTCAATTTACTACACCTTGATTTAAATCATTTACAAATGTTTATAATTACATTATTTCAATTCCCCCCCCCCACCCCATCAAAATATTTTTGAAAAAATTTATAAATTATTTTTAAGATCACTATTTGTAAAAATGCATTCTGATTTTTGGTTGGTCATAAGGGGCTTGTTATAATTTCGCAAAGATTTTAGGTTACTTTTACATTTGTGTGAAGTTTGGGTATAATTTTTCATTTACAATCAAGTTTTGAATCATTTTGGCAAATTCCCATTGATTGAATTTAAATTATAGATTTGTATTCAAATTTAAGGTTTACTATATCTTGATCCCCGCGCACACGAATGTAATTTGTTTACCTTTTTATAAATTGTGTAATGACATTTCTAAATACATAGGTTATTTGGAAATTTTTTAGATTCGTACACATCTTAACCGAACTGACCCGAATCCAGGAGGATCCGACTCAAATTCTGCCAATAAATTTATAATACCCAAACGAAACCTAATTTTAAAACCAAAAAATCTTGATACTTGAAAGAACTGTTTCATATCCGAATGGATACCTAAATATTAATGTCTAACTATTATGTAAACAAATAAAATTTTTTTTGTTAATTGGTTTAATTTTTTGTCACGAATGAAACAATTTCATTCAAATCAAAGATATTATTATGGTTAACACGTAAAATAAAAAGTTTATCTATCTTGCTAAAAAAAAAGATTCAATATCTTTTAAAAAAAGAAATAAGATAATAATAATTTGTGAAGTTATACTATATTTTTAAGAAAAAAAATATTAGTAACTACCAAAAAGAGAATTTTTTATTAGTGTTAACGCCGTCAGCAAAACACTAAACTCTAAACCCTAAATCCTAAATCTTAAACCCTCGGTTAAAACTTAAACCTTTGAATAAATCATAATCTCTAAATCATAAACATTAAAACTATATTTTAAAAAATACTAAACCCAGAATCCTTAACCCTAAACAATTGGGTAAATCCTAAACCCTAAGGGTTCAGGGTTTACCCAAGAGTTTAGGGTTTAGTGTTTAGGATTTTGAGTTTTTAAGATTAGTTTTTAGTGTATATGATTTAGGGTTTAAGATTTACCTAAGAGTTTAGAGTTTATCCAAGGATTTAGTGTTTTGCTGACAGTGTTAATAATATTTAAAAAAAAAATAATTTTTGATAATTATTGCTTATTTTTGGATACCAAAATTTTGAACCCGTTCGGATATTTAATCAATTTCGGTTCGGGTTCGGTACTACTTTTTCGGATCGGGTTCGGTTCGGTTCTTCGGATTCGGTTTTTTGGCTCAGCCCTACTAGGGGCTGAACCCAAGAAAAACTCTAAAATAAATGATGTCCAATTATTATGATAAAGATAATTACTGAAGTAGTTAAGAAGAGTTAAAAATATAATGTAAAAGATGTAATAAAACAATTAAAATAGGTAACTTCTATTTTAAATTTGTGTAATAAATGTTGTCGAATTATTTGGAAAAGACAATAAATGAAGTGGCTAAAATTAGTTTAAAAAAATGAAAAAAGATGTAAGAAATCGCTTAAAATTAGGCAAGCAATGCTTTGTACTTCAGTTTTAATAGAATACTAGATTTTGACCCGCGCTTTAAAAGCGCGGGATGTTATACTTTGTAAAAATATAATAAAAATTCATCAAATGCTTTGTTAAAAATGATAAAATTGTAGATCCACCTTATTTAAATTCGTCTCATTTTTCGACGAAAACATATATGTCTCGGCCGTTTGAACTCATTTACTTTTAAGTTTTCAATAATATTATCTATTTAGATTCATGAAATTGTATTGATCATCTATTTAGATTCATGAAATTGTATTGACCAAAATCATTTAATTTTTAGAAAAATATATTTGTATTGTATTTTTCTTAAGAAATGTTTATTTCATTTCTAAAAATTGAAAACAATGTTTAGATTTTTTTTTTATTTTGAAAAAATAGAAAATTAAATCAATGTATTTTATGTATAAAAATCTTAATATCTACGGCTCTCATGCTTATTGGGGTTCAAAATAATGTAAATTTAGTTAAAAACCATTAAAAAAAAGTTAGTAAAAAAAATTAATACACGTGAAAATTTACATTGTGAAAATAAACCGGCATCCACATAGATCAAACAAAATCAAATAATTATTCACAATAATTTATAACCTAGATTTGAGAATATTCAATAAATTTAAAATTAGATATGATTATATATATATGCTATTTATAAAATCATTTTTGTTAAGTATTAAATTGAAAGATTGCAATCTTTTAAATTGGCTAAATATTAGGTAATTTAATATAATACCTATGATTTATAAGGAAACTCATATTCATCTTGTTTTTTTGTAAATTCATTTAATAAAATTAATTATATTTATGAATGAAAAAGAAATGACATTAAATGTAAATATAATGAAAAGTCAAGGGCAAAATCCAAAATTTTTAAAATAGGATCCTACTTTAATAGTATAGATAGATAGATGTATTTTTGGCACATGCCCCTTAGATCTTCTTGTTTGGTTGTTGTACTCAATAAAATGAGATACGGAAGAAAACCATTTAAACAAAACTTGCGTATAACGCAATCCCAAAATTAAGTGTCTTTTTTTGCATAAACACAATTGCATTATTAAGAGAAATTCTTAGGTAAAATGCATACCATACCAAAGGTTCACCTAACCAATGATATCTTGCCAATTCATATTCAGTTTTTGGAAAAAAAAAAGCAAAACTTAGGTTTACTCCCTATGGTGAATGGTTAAATTCACCTCATATTTTATAACCAACCAACCAAAGTGCCATGTAGGATTAGTTAAAATGGTAGTAAAATTAAAAATAAATGGCTGAAAAAAACAAACCAACTTTAATGTCGTCTGCATGACCCAAAACTCTAAAAAACTAAATTCTAAACCCTATACCTAAAACTTAAACTTTAAACCTCAAATCGTAAACCGTAGACTTTAAATCCTAAACCCAAACCCCAAAACTCTAAATCATAAACTCTAAAAATTAAACTCTAACCCTAAATCCTAAACCATAAATCCTAAACATTACCCTAAATCCTAAACCCATCACTTGATTAGGGTTCGGGTTTAGGATTTAAGATTTAGAATTTGGGGTTTAAGACTGATGATTTAGGATTTATGCTTTAGAGTTTTGGGTTTAGGATTTAGAATTTAGAGTTTAGGATTTATGGTTTATGGTTTTGGGTTTAGAGTTTAGAGTTTAGGATTTAGGTTTCAGGGTTTAGAGTTTTGGGTTTAGAGTTTCAGATTTGAAATTTAAAGTTTAGGGTTTAGATTTAGATTTTTAGAGTTTTGGGTTCTGAATAAGACATTATCGTCAGTGTTGTTTTTTCTCATCCATTTTTTTTAACTAATCTTACATGTTAGTTATAAAAGGTGAGATGAATTTAACAATTCGCCACATGGTATGGGTACCCAAGTATTGTTCAAAAAAAAAAAAAGTAAATAATTAGAAATATAATTATCTACAGAAAAAAAGGAAAAAGATAAACTTAACTCCGTCAACTTCTTCTTCATGGATTACAGAAAAGAGACGAAGAAAATTTGAGTTTTAACTTTTAAGATTTCTTCAGCACGATATGGCTAACCTTGAGAAGATGAAAGACGAGGAAGAGGTGAGTTTTCGGTTTGATGTTCTGGCTTGTTTCCTCCCTCGTTGCTCATACTAAGTTTTGTGTTTCTCAAAATTCATCTATTTTAAGAGTTTTTGTTTTGTTTTGTTTTAGCTTCTCTTTTATTCAAGCAAAGATAGTTTACCCCAATACACAGCACATATATTTCATTTACTTCAGTTACTAGTTACTACTACCTCATCATGTAGAGTTTTAAGTGATGAATGCAACATATTTTTAGTCTTCAGTTTTTGGCAAACCGTTTTTAAACTTGGACCTTGAGATGAAGAAACATCACAGTCTAAACTGAATCCTGAGTCTGGAGATGGAGAAACATGACAGTCTAAACTGAATCCTGAATCTGAGATGGAGAAACATTGAGCCCTTTGCACTCACATTTTTTTTGTTCCAGATCTATAATCAAATCACTATGGAGCAGCACTGAGACATATAAATGGTGGCAATGAACTCTAGAGTTTTGTGGAAGCCAGCAAACTAGAAGTCAAGACCTGAAAAAACAATGAATATAATGCAAATATAAGAGGTTTACACACAGAAATGGAGGCAGACTGCTTGTTGCGACACCAAGCTCCCTGGAAGATCTCTTAACTTCTTTTGGAACACTGTTCAGATTTGATACAGACAAATAAGTTTTCAAGGGCAAGAATCTAGTTTAGCAGTTGCAAGTGTTTAAACTGTTAAGCCTTTTTTTCTTAGACAGCATAGTTACCTCCACTTCTTGATTTCGTGAGGCACAAGTCGCAGTCATATGATTTATTTAAGTATATACATTAGTGGTTGGGGTCCTCCTTTTAAGTACCTGGAACAAAGAGAAGAAAATAAAGTTGATCCAAGATGTATGTCTCTACCAGAAGTAGCTCTTCCTCACTGCCAAACTCAGATGGTCACCAACGTAGCAGTGTCCTCATTTTCTCCCGAGGAAGAGGATTGTGTTGTGGCTGTCAAGTTTTTTGTTTTCGAGCAAAGCAGACTTGAAAATCACAAACACAGGCTCTTTTCTTTTATGTACCCATGAAGAAGAAGACGCATTGAGACCATTGAGACCCACGGCTTGCTTATTAACTTTAACTTTTATGGTTTTCCTTTTTTCCTGTAGTTAATTATTATATTTATAATTTTTAACCCTTTTTTTTTCAAAAACTGAACGTGAGTTGGCAAGATATTATTTGTTAGGTGAAAGATTCACTCTAGGGAGCTAACCTAAGAATTTCTCCATTATTAATATATTGGTTCCATAAAATTCTGATTCATAACTCGTACAGTCGTACTGTTCTCTGGCTTATCGACTCTGTTCTGGTTTAGTCAACCGGGTGTTGTATCAGAAACAATTTAAAAAGAACAACCATAAGAGTCATTACAGAAATAATTAGAACAGCCAACATAAACAACCTATAAATGTCTTCGAACATCTTAGATTAGGGTTTATGTCACTACTCCTTTCTATTTTTCCATATTGTAACAAGTGAGACACCCATCAGAGACATAACCACCGTCTGCCAAAAAATAAGAATTTGTCTATGATTAGAATGAAAAAACATGTTAAGAACTAAAAGCAAAGAGATGTAACAAGACGAGGTCGGTTTTTTAAACTCACGGAGATTGCTGGAGGCACTCCAACAAGAGGATCTTGAAAGAACTTTGTCGCGAGGGCCAGAGCAAGAAGACTACTTTGCATTCCTGTTTCATAGGATAATGTTCTTTGTAGGGCCTTTACATCAGGTGCCTTGCTGAAGAACAACCCAGTTAAAAAGTAACCAGCGACGAAAGCCAAGAGATGAAAAGTGATAACGAGTAACAAAATGGTTGCACCGAACGGAGACAAGATTGAGTCTATGTTCAAAGCGAGGGGTGCTCCTATGCAACAAGCCATATCGATAAGCGTTAGCGCCGGGAGAAATGGTTTGATCGCATTAGACAACCTTGGAAATAACCTGTAGTCACATTTCTCATGTAACATTAGTTTTAGGTAGCCGTACATTGAAAGTGTTTTGGATAAACTCTCATCCTATCCAAATTAATCAATATGAAAATTGGTTTTAGAAAAATCCCTAAGGACAAGTATGATCCGACCCATACAGATATCAACCAAAGTGTCAAATCGAAAGTTTAGACAAAAAAATGTTTGATATATGTAATGTCATGTGTCCAAAGCTAATAAATATTAGACTTACTAGGTAATAACCAAAAAAAAAAAAAAAAATCTATGCAGATAAGGTTCAAAATGGATAATATCATATATTGGATAGAGTTGCACATGAATTTGAGAAAAGCCCAACAACTCGTGCCGTATATGTTTGAAGCCTCATAAATCTGACATGCATGCATTTCTAATTGATTGAGCTTGTGTCTAACCGGTTCAGAAGAAGTCCTGCGGCAATTGGTGTAACCACGACCTGGAGAATGCTAGAGACCATCCCAACCACATCAACGGGAAGCTTTTTACCAATGAGCAAGAGAGAAAGCATGGGTGTAACGAGTGCCGCGGTAGCTGTTGAGATCGATGTCATGACAATACTAAGCGGCGCGAGTGAAGGATCGGTCAAGAAAGTTGTGTAATTCGATAGTTGAGCTCCACTGACACATGATACCAACATGATTCCGGCACCTATTGGAGTAGGTAGCTTGAAAAGGGAGACAGCTATTAGGCCGAACATATATCCTAAGAGAGGTTTTATCAGGTATTGTCCGATGTAACCGGCGAAAATAGCGTCTGGTCTTTTAAGAGCTTCAAGAAAGTCTCGTTCGTTAGAGTTGATTCCAACAGCAAACATCATGAACCCTAAGCCAGGCACAAAGTACCTAAAGACGGAGAAATAGTAATTCAAGATTTGTAATTAAGATCATGATCAAGTTAGTAATTAGGTTGATCCAAACCTTGGCTTGAACCAGGTGAAAGAAGGTGGATAGAGAAGAGCTAAGATTGTACTTGAGAGAATCACATGAGGAATAAAAGAGTTGGCTTTCTTTAGCACTTCCATTATAGAAACCTTCTCATTGTAGACCTGAAACCAAACACAACTGTTACTTGCCAAGAAAGCGAAAGAAGACTTGGATCTTGTACGGTTATGTTTTACCTCGGCTGATTCAGATTCTGAGACATATCTCCTCCAAGGAAAACTCAACCTACCATCTTTAATTTGGATTGTAGAACAAGGAAACACCCAAAATTAAATTGCTTCAGTCCAAACAAAAACACAGTTGTTCCATATTTTACTTACTTTGCAGAATCAGATCACTGCGTAATGGAAAATCTACAGATGATGAACCTGTGAGAATCAAACTCATCAATAACAAGAACTGAAGACATATACATATAAAATGGTTAGAATTAAAGTGTTAGAACAAAGGACAAAGAAGTGAAACCTAGAGAAAGAAATGAGAAGCTGCAGTGGGGGAAATTTGCAACTCTTTGAGTCTTATGAGAAACCACAGGGTAGGAATAATCTCGAGGTTGAAGAAGACGATGTTGAGACTTCAAGAACAGAGTCTCGATAGGAGAGATCACGCCCATTTTATTTTTGATTCAGAAATAGCCAAAACGACTATCTTGATCAGAGAGATACGTGGAAGCAAAACGCAGCATCATTATAAGCACGACGTACCAAATTATCAACCTAAATAAGAAAACGTTTCATTAGAAACTAGGCGTGGAAAAATATTTACATCTACGTGATACGCACGTGCGAGCGCCACACCAACCTATCGTCTCAAAAGCACTCGTTTTTTTGAATCAAATGCTGAGATCGACCAAATGGGCACACAAAAATCTGGAAAAGGACACTTCTGTTTTTATTTTTTTAATGAATTAATAATAAATCGAAATTAAGCTGAAAATACTATAAAACCTAAAACTTTAACTTATTTACATATCCAACCAACCTACCCCACCCACTAACCCGACCCGCGTGCCCTTCCCGGATCCTTCCCCCTAAATCAAACTAAATCCCTAATTCCTCTTCCCCGACATAACCAACAGAAAAAAATTCACGATCTCTCCCCCTTCCCTCTATCTCATCTCACTAATCAAACTCTACCACAATCATCACGATCTCCCTCTATCTCATTTGTTTCTCTATTTCGTGTTACTCTTTGAAACACTATGGCTCCAAAGACTCGTTTCACCGAACAAACGAACAAAGAAGGTGCGCCGGAGAAGAAGAAGAAGAATGAGTCAGTGGTGGAGAAGAAGAAAGCTGCGGTGGAGAAGAAGAAAGCTGAGGCGGAAAAGAAGAAGAAAGACTCTGTGATAAAGAAAAAACAAGCAGCGGTGAAAAGGAGGAGAGAAGCCGTTAAAAAAAAAAGAGATGCAGAGAAAAAGAAGATTGAAACCGCAGAGAAGAAGAGGAAGCGAGACAGTGGTGTAGACGATGAGTCCTCGTCCAATCCAACCAAGCGGCCTCAGACCGCATCTTCACCAGAACATCAAGCCGATCCTGATCATTATCCGCCACTATCAACGGAGTTACCTTCGCAGGATGATAGAGAGGGTACGCCAAGCCCATCAGTTCCGATTGAGCCACAAAAATCACCTACTCAAACACCCAATGAGGCGGAGAATCCACTGCAAGCTCCAATAACTTCTACCAACAGAGAATCAGGCTCACCCGAGGCTGCCATTAACAATGACGGGCAAACGGTAAACAAATCAATTAAAATGGTTTTGGAATTTTTATGATAAAATTGGACTAACAAATAGGAACCGTGAGCAGATTGGATCTAACAACATAGATTCAAATTCACATGAGGCTGCTATTGGATCTGCTGCCATTGACAACGACGCTCCAAGAACGGTAAACAAGTCAACTTAAATGGTTCTAGAAATATTTATCATAGGGTCGAAAAAAAAAATAAGTAGTGATTATATAAGAAGTGTAACTAGTACAACTAAAAGAATGAAACTAGTTCAACTGGTAATAAAATGTTGTAAAACAGAATCAATGGAACTAGTATAACTAGTACAACCACACTTCTTATAACTAATATAACTGGTATAACTATGAAAAGTATAATTAGTCTAACTAATACAACCGAGTATTAAATTACTAGTACAACTAAAAGAGTGAAAATGGTGCAACTGGTAATAATATGTTGTAAACAAATTCAGGATAACTAGTAAATTTTTTTTTATAAGTAATATAACTGGTACAACTACGCTTCTTATACGTAGTCTGACTAGTATAACTAGAGAAGTATTTTGTATAACTGTTTAATGAGATGGTGTTGTTGTTGTATAACTAGGCTTGCTGGTAGAACTAGTAATATTATTTTTAATTTAATTAGTGTAACTGGTACAACTAAGTGTTTATGTGTTGTATAACTCAGTTATTTATTCTTTGTATTTTGTTTGTATTTTTCAGGTTGAGAGTGATGATATGACCGTAGAAGCTGACAGACCTGCTGGTTTTTTCTTCAATCCGAGCAACTATGGAAAGGGTTGCAAGCTCTCCTCAAGGTGCCATCAACACGATTTTCTGAACAAGACGATTGGTAAGTTGGATGCCTCAGAGAAGAGTTGGTTTCAGGAACATCCTCAGTTCAAGCATATATTCCACATGGATTGTACCTCAACAAGAAAAGTGATGGGATTGTGGATGTTGCTACTTCGTACTATGCATACAGAGAAGGGTCGACAAGCTTGGTTTGGGGTAAACGGTGTTCCAATTAGATACTCTATCAGGGAACATAGCCTCCTCTCTGGTTTATACTGCCACTCATATCCAGAAAACTATCAGAGCATAGGGAGACTGAAGTTTGCGAGAAAGTATTTTAAAGTGAAGAAGACAAAGGATGGGAAGGAAAAGGGTCTGCAAGTGACAGAAGCGGATGTTAAGGAGAAACTTCAGAAGATGAAATTTGATGGTAGTGGCGATCGTCTGAGGATGGCGGTTCTTTACTTTCTGGCTACAGTTTTAAGAGGAAGGTCCAAAGCAGGATACTTCATTGAGTATTTCCTTCTCCAAGCAGTAGAAGATTTGGAGTTTTGCACCGAATTTCCATGGGGCCGTTACACCTTTGATGATTGCATGAAGGAGATTTTTCATGTAAGGGATCATTTTCGTGATGGGATCCCAGAGCATGCACAGTGGGTATTTCCTGGGTTTATCAACCCTTTGGAGGTATATGAATAACATTTTTCATAAGCATATTTGTTATAATATAACTAAAGTGATTGTGTGAAATGATGTGCAGATATTAGCATTTGAATGTATCCCTGTCCTTAGGGAAAGATTCAGAGAGCCTGTTCCAAACTGTTTTGATGGTTGTCCAAGAATGTGCAAATGGAAGTTCAAGAGGACCGGAACAACAGGATTTCCACTTGACATGATTTATCGGACGCTAGGAAACACAAAGGTAAAAGCTTATAATTTTTTTAAGTGTTGTTTATGTCATTTTCTTCAAGTTCATAGTTAATTAAATGTGTAATTTGTTGTTGGTCATTTCAGGAGATTATCAGTGTTTTGGAACCAAAAGGAAATGAAGTAGACCTTTTGTATGAAATAATGGATGAAGGGACTTTTGAAGACTTGGAGCTGATAGATGATTCGGATACGCTAGACATAGCTGTTGACAGTTGGAACAAGATCCTAATGGAACCAGGGAAAAAAATCTTCTGGCCGGATCTATATGAGATGGATGTGAGAACCCGAGAGCAACAAGAGGAGGCAGGAGGCGAGGCAGGGGGCGAGGCAGGAGGCGAGGCAGGAGGAGAGGCAGGAGGCGAGGCAGGAGGCGAGGCAGGGGGTGAGGCAGGAGTTCAAACAGGGGGCGAAGCAGGTCGTGAGAGTTTAAGAGAATTAGAGTTGAAGTTGAACAAAAGAATGGATGATGGATTTGCATTGAGAGACGAAACAATTCGTCTTCTGGAAGCAAGAGTAAAGGAGTTGGAAGAAGAAAAAATCCAGAGAGAAAGTTGGTCGTTCCAGGAGGGCGAGATGTATGGTGATAAGGAGGCTGAGATACTTGGTGATAAGGAGGGCGAGATGCATGGTGATAAGGAGGGTGAGATACATGGTGATAAGGATGGTGATGAGACTAACAAGGATGGTGATAAGGCTGATAAGGATGGTGATGATGAGCCTGATAAGGAGGGTGAGGATGGTGATAAGGCTGATAAGGATGGTGATGATGAGCCTGATAAGGAGGGCGAGGATGGTGATGAGGCTGACAAGGGTGATGAGGCTGAGAAGGATGGTGAGAAGCAGATTGAGGCAGAGGCTGACAAGGGTGATGAGGCTGAGAAGGATAGTGAGAAACAGATTGAGGCAGAGGCTGAGAAGGATGGTGAGAAACATATCGAGGTAGAGGCTGAGAAGTTGATGCAAGGTAAGTCATGATAACATATAACTTCAAATTTTATTTTTAATGATGATGATCTAAGTCAGGATGTATTTTTGTTCAATGTAGATACTGAAGATGGAGATGAGCAATCTACACTTCAAATTATGGCAGACACTGCAGAGAGATTTGAGAAGGCTGCTGCGGAAAAAGCTGTTGTGGACAAGACAGATGAGGTTGTAGATGATGATGCTTTGGAGAAGGAAGGTGAGGTTAGAGTTGATGACGCTTTAGAGAACACAGCTTCGGTTGGAGATTCACAGGATCCTGCTGAGATGCCAAAGAGGGTGCCCAAGCGTTCTCATTTGTTGAGGTCTCCTTTTACGCCAAACTGATTTGGCTGAACTATGTTGTTGTTTTTGGAACTTGTATGTGTTTGTTTTAAAACCTAAAACGGATGAACTTGTATGTGTGTGTGTTTTAAAACCTAAAACTTGTATGTGTGTGTGTTTTAAAACCTAAATCCAAACTTGGTGGTTGAACAGGTTGCAATTACAGGTGGGAAGTAAAACAACATTACAGCATCAACTATGCCAAAAAATATGAAAGTAGTATAACTAGAAAAACTAGTACACCTAGTGTTAAATTAAAAAGTGTAGGACTTATCTGGGAATCCACTTATTTGAAACTCATTATGCACACAAAGTTGTTTTAGTTTTTTAGTTGTACTGGTTTCTACAAAGTTGTACTAATTTATTAGTTATACTGGCTTGCACAAAGTTGTACTAGTTTATTAGTTATACTAGTTTGTACAGAGTTGTACTTTGGCAGTGAAACCTGAATATATTAGTTGTACCAAAGAGAAATACCATTATCTAAGTTGTACCACTCATTTATGTTAACATGTGTTTGCCCGGATACAATGAAATCATCACTATTGTGAAAATACTTGTCATGTATGTTTTTCAAAAAATATGTGGACAAATATGTTAACAAACCTTAAAAGTATAAGGTAGATCAAGCAAACTTTTGTGATGGAGGTAGAAATCCAGAAAAAAAAAAAAAACAATACAAAACACAAAGAAACCTATCCAAACACTTAAAATTAGACCATTTGAATGTTTTATTAATATGAAAAAACCTAAAATAATATTTAAATTTCAGATCCTCCATAGTTGTACTAGTTATTCCAGTAGAACCTATTTTAGTAAACTAGACATAGTTGAACTAGTTATTCCAGTATAACTTATTTTTAGTTTTACTAGTTGTACCAGTATAACAACACAAAAACATGAATGTTAGGTTTAATGAAGTTTTACCAATTGTACCTGTTGTACCTGACAGAAACAACACATTACATAAATAAGTTCTACAACACATAAATAAGTTTCATAACACATAAGTAAGACTCACAAGACTAAGCAAGTTCCATAACACATAAGTAAGACTCACAAGACATAAGCAAGTTCCATAACACATAAGTAAGACTCATTCATCAATTCCATCGCTTCCACTTTCATCGCTGTCAATTCCATCATTCTCACACACCAATGGTGGATACTTCTTCTTTTTCTTCCTCCGATATTCCCCAGCTGATGGAAATCTAGTTTCTTGTAGTCTTCCTTTCTTTCTTTCCACATGCGGAGGGTAGACAACCTGAGATAGGATTTCATCTGGAATTTCATAACTTTCCCATAATGAATGATGAGGCACTGGATATATTG
Source organism: Brassica napus (assembly GCF_020379485.1). Classification (NCBI taxonomy): domain Eukaryota; kingdom Viridiplantae; phylum Streptophyta; class Magnoliopsida; order Brassicales; family Brassicaceae; genus Brassica; species Brassica napus. The sequence continues at coordinate 28,368,722 of NC_063452.1, forward strand.
TCTTGTAATATGCCAAAGTCCACTGCTCCATATAATAATACTTAGAACAATAGTCTTCAGACATTTCTCCACGCGCGATGATCGCAGCCTGTGCATGCACACAAGGATACCGATCAATATCAAAACACTTGCACTGGCATGTTCCGTTGCCTAAATCAACATAATAACCTTGACCATCTTTGCCAATCACAGTGTACTGACGTTCAAATCTGTTTAGCTCCATCACCGTGAGCTTTTTTGCCTTCGGATAACTGTGATGCAATATCCCATGCACGTAGGGAATTAGTATCTGTCTCTCTGGAACGCGTAAAGATAAATCACGATATTTGTTAAACCATTCTACCATCTTCCCAATGATCACATCAAGCATTGGCAACAATGCATATTTCCTTGGTTCCTTTAAAACACCATTGATTGATTCAACAGTGTTGGTTGTATCTATGTTGTACCTTTCTCCCGGAAATTGACATCTTGCCCATTTGGTCTCATGAACACTCTCATCTAGATACTCAGCGGCTTGAGGCAACGTTCTCCTGAAATCATTGTAGCTTTTTCTGAACTCGACCTCTGTGTACATACCAGCAATTTTTCTAAACTTTCTGGCAACCCCTTTCTTGTTAACTTTGCTGCATGCTCCGGCAACATTATTAGACAAGTGAAAAATGCAATATCCATGGATCGCCATTGGGTACACCTCGTGCACCTTCTTGATGATGCATTGGTTTCTATCAGTACAAAAAACAAGCTGAGGATCATCTGGTATCAAAGTTTTCAGTATAGTCAAAAACCACTCCCAGCTCGCATTTTTCTCACCATCTACTACCGCAAAAGCGAGGGGATAATGATGATGATCTGGATCCTGAGCAGTGGCAATGAGAAGCACTCCTCCATACACACCCTTCAGGTGAGTTCCATCCATTATTATCACTTTCCTCATTGCTTGAAACCCTTCGATGCAAGCTTTAAGCGCAAAGAACATATACTTAAACTGCTTCTTCTCATCCACTACTAATCTTGTGATGGTACCAGGATTCATTCTTTCTAACATGTACAAGTAAGATGGAAGTCTAGCAAAACTCTCCTGAGGGTTACCACGCAAATCACTGACAGCTTTGTGTTTCCCTCTCAAAGCTGTAGAATATGAAACCGTGACACCTAGTTTGTTCTTCACCAACTTTATGAGAGACTTTGGATCTGGAGTCTTGTATTGGCCTGGATAATCTTCATGCACCACTCCTGCGACCAAGCTTGGTGTTCCTCTTTTCCCCCTCTTGGTTACACTTCCCTCTCCCCGAGTACACGTATGCATCTTTCTATACGTTCTGACACTGAAAAAGGCTGAGTTTTTCAGCCTTGCAGCTCGTAAATACCATCTGCATCCAACCCCACGACATTTCAATACATAAACAGTACGATTCGTCTTGATTATATCAACCTCAAAACAATTCGAATGCACTCCTGCGTCCACTAAATTCCTCAGCTCTTCCTTAGTCGCAAATTCTTGATACAAACTCATATCAATACCATCATCCCACTCAGCATTGACAATTGTGTCTACAGATGGTGTAACAGCCGGCAACTCCTCCCTATCATTCATTTCATCACCCTCTTCATTGCAATCCTCATGCTCATACCTATCTGATTGTCTTGGAGGAACAATTGCTAACTCCTCATGATTATACCCATCTGATTGGTTTTGAGGAACAATTGCCAACTCCTCAACTCCAGCCATACCATCATTAGCTCTGGCATCAATCTGAATTTCCTCGTTCATAGAAAACTGCTCGTTACTCTGATTTTCTGAGATATTTTCGGAAAACTCCACATGCAAAACACTACGCCGGTTTTTCCTATCCACCTCCATTAAATATCCTAAAACATCTTCATCATCCAAAATATAACAAGGCCTCTTATTATCCACGACCAGGGGATAGTAGCTCAGTTGAAGCTTCGTCGCAGCTACATCGATATTCATTTTCTTGCCTATTCTATCAACCAAGCGAGAATAGGTTATCTCCTCATATTTTCCTCTCATTACTAATGTATAAATATTTTTGTCTCCACCATGATCAAAATGTATCACCACAGCTCCAGTACCATCCATAGTTCCTGAAAAGAGTTAAAACCAACATTACAGCTTACAAGTTATATCAGTTATACGAGTTCTAAAGTCGCTAAAATACGGGTTATACTAGTATTACCAGTTATACTGGTTTACATGTAACAGTCGTTTATAAGTTATACTAGTTATACTAGTATTTGACTTGTCAAAGGACTACTAAGAGTTATACAAGTTTTACCCATAGTCTTATTCAGTGTTACTTAGAGTTGTACCAGGTTTACTAGTTGTACTAGTGTTATTCTTAACGAGTTTTACCAGGTTTACCAGGTGTACTCAACGTCTGTTGTACCAGTGTAACCAATGTAAAAAATGATTTAATCTACAATATCATGATTCATACTATAAGAACGTTATCTTAAACCATGGAACCTGACTCATAATGGTAACATACATATTATGGGACTAAAACTAAACAGAAAACAAATAAAAAAGAAGAGAAGAGTGAGAGAGAAGGAGAGGGAGAGAGTATACACTTACCAAGCGATTTCAAGACCAAGGACGAGGCACATTTGCTGTTTCAAGGACGAGAAAAGCTGTAGAAGAACCCTAAGAAACAGAATTAAAGGTTTGTGGATAAAAACTTGAAGAAGAGAACTTTGGTTGGTGATTGAAATGAATTTTCGTGGGTGGTTGAGTAATGAAGAAGATGAAGATGTGAGGGAGTTAATATGGATTTTGGGTGGGACCCAGGCGAGAGAAAGAGAAAGGAAGAAGAAAATTGGACGACCGAGATTAGAGTTTCCATTATTTGATCCAATGGTTCACATGCCACTTTCATTAATGGCAAATTGGTAATTTACCAGCCCTTGGTCCATGATAGATCACAATTGGTCTATGTAGACTTCTTTTTGTCTTTTTGGTCTGTTATAGATCATTGTCCCGTTTTTTTTTAAGATTTAGTCTTTGATTACTTCCCATTTTGAGGACACATCAAGGAACAATTTTATAGGGTTGAGGACTCGAAATTTTATAGGCCTTATTCACGTAATTAAATGATTTTTTATAATATGATAGACAAGCCGTTACTCTTTTCGCTTCTCGATCCCGAATGCGTTCACGCATGCCTTTCTTAGACCCAATCATACTTATATGTTACTCTGAGTAGTGAGATTGATGAACTTGAATTGTCTAAACTATTGAATGAATTGAAAAAGTTTAGAAAAGCTAGTCGATACTCACTAGAAGATATCAAATGAATATAACTTTTCTGTGGGGGGAAACGGCCAATTTCACCACTCTTCCATTGACAACATCAGATAAATCATGAAACATAACGAACCAAAGTCTTGTACGAACGAGAATCATACAGAAACGTATACAAATTAAATTTAGCAACTAGCAACTCTGTAAACATAAGAAACACTATTTAAACTTTATAGGATTTTTAACATTGAAACCTCTCTACTAAGTTTGTTTCGGATAAAAACTCCTTGAATTAAGTTTAGTGAAATAACCCACAAACTAATTTTATTTAATTAGTTAAACCCTCTGTCTACAGTGTGAGTCATAATTACCACTACTACTGGTAAATCTTTAATTTATGAGCTTTTATATTAAATAAACATAGTTGATGGGTTTTACCATTGAAAAATCAAAAATATAAAAATATAATAACATTAACTAAAAATTAATAACTTAATTATTTTTCAAAATTAGCATTCTTTAAATTAATGTGAATAGATGAGTTTGATTTCTTTTAAAATCAACATTATCTATGTATAAATTGAAAATGTAAAATACCAGAAAATATAATAAAAATTATCTAAAGATTTACTAGCAATAGTAGTTCTTTTGACATGCACTAGATATAAACTAATTATCTAAAAAACTAGTAACTAACATTTTCAAAACTAGCACATCAAATAAATTATGCTGCATCGATAAGATATATTTATTTTAAAATCCATATTATATGTGGGAGCTAAAACTCGCAATTATAACTTAATGTGAATAGAGTAAGGTTTAGTCAGACTAGGTTATATTCACATTAAATTGTTAGTTACGGGTTTTAGCTCCCACGTATAATTTGAATTTTAAAATAAATCTATCTCATCAATGCAGCATAATTTATCTGAAGTGTTAATTTTGAAAATATTTGTTACTAATTTTTAAATAATTATTTTATCTCTATTGTTGGTCAAAAGAACCACGAATACCGGCAAAACTTTATATAATTTTTATTTTATTTTTTGGGTTTTTAATTTTAATTTATACATAAATGTTGATTTCAAAATAAATCAAACTCATCTTTTTTTTTTGTCATCAAATACAGATTCATATTGACTCTGCGAACCAAGCTGGTAACACTGCATCCATGTGAACGACGAAAAACAGTTGTTTTCTGGCACTGCGTGCTAGACCGTCCGCCCTAGAGTTCTCCGTTCTAGGTACATGAATGATCTTTGTGTTTCTGAAACTTCCCATCAAAACTTTTATGTCTTCCAAGTACACTTCAAATGCCGGCCATTCTTCTGGTTCTGAAACCATCTTCACCAATTGAGAACAATCCGTTGCAAACGTGACCTGAAACTGATGCAAATTCTTCATACACTCCATTGCCCATATTAAAGCATCTATCTCCGCATGAAGAGGTGATAGAGATGCCCGAACATTTCTTGTCCCCATTAGACCATCAAAACCCTCTAGGGTACTATACCAACCTTGTCCTGAATAAAGATCTTTATCCTTCCACGACCCATCTGTAAAACACCATCTCCCTTGAATAGATTGTACAGTCCTCACTTCTATTGGTTGTGTTCCTCAATGTGCATTTAGGAGTTGTGCTTCCGCCCAAAGTATTGACTCTATTTCTGCTATTCTTAGTGTTTCACTCGGCTCGACATCGATATTACAAAAAACCTTATTATTTCTCCTCTTCCAGATATACCATAAAATCCATGCAAATTGATGATCGTCCATTTCTGGGCGTACCCTCTAGAAGAGATGATCCATATTTGTAAAGAGAGAACCAGTGGGAAAGTTATCCGGATGTGATGGCATCTTTGAGAGAGCCCAAATCTGACACGCTGGTGGGCATTCAAAGAACACATGATTTATGGATTCTTCGGGAGCTCCACAACGATCACAAGATATCTCCCCTTGCATCCCTCTCGCCTTCAAATTTTTCTTGACCGCTATGCATCCTGAGATCAATTGCCATAAGAAGTGTCTCAGTTTCGGTGGACATTTCACTTTCCAACAGAATGCTTTCAATATATCTACATTGGGTCCATAAAGAACTAGTGGTTTTTCCTTATCCGGATAAACTCGTTCTACTTGGTATCCCGATTTTACCGTGTATCTTCCATTGTTAGTAAAGTGTCAGCCATCCCTATCCACCATCTGATTTCTACTCAGAGGAATACTTTCAATTATGTTCACATCATGGGGATCCACCAAATTCCTAATTGCTTGCGAATTCCAAGTTCGTGAGACTGGATCAATAAGAGAGTCCACTGTAAGGTCCAGAAAATTGTGTTGTTGATTTTTGTTTGCTGGTCTCGGACGAGTGGTTGGGAGCCATGGATCATTCCATACAGATATAGATGATCCTGTTCCCACCCGTTTAATTAGTCATTTGCTAACCAGAGATCTAGCTGATACAATACTCCTCCAGCCATATGACGAGGAGTATGAACGGATCGGTTCCAGGGGTGATGCATTCCTGTAATACCGTCCTTTGAAAACTCGAGAAAATAATGTATTTGGCTTTTCTATCAATCGCCATAGCTATTTTGCAAGCATAACCGTGTTAAAATCTGTAAGATCTTTGAAGCCTAAGCCCCCATCTTCCTTATTTATGCATAATTTATCCCATGATTTCCAGTGCATACCTCTTGTGTTTCCCCCCGGACTCCACCAAAATTGTGCCACCGCACTTGTCAGCTTCTTCGTTGTAGCTTTTGGTAACCTATAGACAGACATCACATGATTTGGTAAAGCTGTAACCACGGATTTGATAATCACCTCCTTTCCTCTTTTAGTAAAAAACTTGAAAGTCCAGCCATTTACCCTATTATTTAGACGATCCTGTACAAATCCAAGAACTTGTATTTTAGAGCCACCGAGACTTTCAGGAAGGCCAAGATAAGATCCCATGCCTCCTATATTTTGTATTCCCAAAATATCCCTTAACTCTTGCCTACTAGTCTCCTCAATCTTATGTCCAAATTGTATGGACGATTTTTGGAAGTTGATCAGTTGGCCCGAAACCACTTCATATTCCTTTAAAATCCTGAGAATGGTTTGACATTCTTCCTTTTGTGCTTTACAAAAGAAGAGGCTATCATCTGCGAAAAGCAAATGAGATATTGTCGGGCTAGCTCTAGCCACCTTCATCCCCGTCAAATGTTTTCCTCTCTCAGTCTTTTTAATATTTGCAATCAAAGCCTCTGTGCACATGATGAATAAATAGGGTGATAAAGGATCTCCTTGACGTAGCCCCCTCTGTGGGATTATGAGACCTCGTGGTTGTCCGTTTAGTAGCACCCGATATTGTACTGATGATATGCACTCCATCATTAACTTAACCCAGTGAGGATCAAAACCCATCTTCTGCAATAGCGCCTGAATAAAGGCCCATTCCACCCTATCATACGCTTTGCTCATATCCGTTTTAATTGCCATATACTTGTTTTGACAAGATTTATTGGTCCTTAACCCATGAAACATCTCTTGCGCTATAAGAATATTATCCGATATCATCCGTCCTGCCACAAAGGCTGATTGCGTTTCCGATATAAGGTATGGAAGGCACACTCTTAGTCGTTGACATAATACTTTCGAGATAATTTTATACCCTACATTGCAAAGACTTATTGGCCGCAGTTCCGTCATCCTTATAGGTCTCTCTGTCTTCGGAATCATGCAAATATTGGTAACATTTAACATTGAATCCATTTCACCTGTCACCAGAAAATTATTGACCATTGCAACTAGATCATCTTTGATGATGTGCCATGCATGTTGAAAAAACAAAGCTGTCATCCCATCCGGTCCTGGGGCTTTTTCTGGATGCATCATAAACAAAGTAATGCAGCGTAACTTGTGATCCTTGTGATCACAACTTCCTTTTCATATTAGGAATTTCCTTTTCTATGTTTTGGCTTTTTTCCTTTTTAATAGCTATTGAGTTTTCTATTTCCCTTCGGGATTAGGTTATTCTTCGCTAGTATATATAGCGATGCAATTAGACCTTTGTAAGGACCTTGAATTTAAATAAGATATTGAGTTTTCTTAAGAGCTTTCATAAGCACTGCGAAGAGTATTCGCGTCCCCTAAGAGCTTTAACGAGCACTGCGAAGAGTATTCGCGTCTTTAACCTTGTTACCGAAGTTACCTTCGTCGACAAGTTACCTGAGTTGAAGATCAAACCCTAGGTCTTCGACTTATATCATTTCCGCACTCTATCAGTTGGTATCAGAATCAGTACGTTTCGGGAAAGAAATTCTTGTTTTCCATGACTAAGAAGACAGGAGGCGCTGGTGGTGACAATCGGGATCAAATCCTGGATGGCTCTGCTTCGGAATTAGCTGACCTACGAACCTTCTTCATCAAGAGTCTAACGGCATCTCAGGCGTCGATTCAGCAGCTAGGAGAAACCTTGGCCGGACGATTGGACGCTTTGACCACCGCAATTACAGCCTTGGTTGAGCAACAAAACCAACGCAACGCTCAAGCTCCACTACCAGCTCCACAACGACACCAACCACTACCACAACAACACCCGCCACCAGGTCGACATCAGCAACCACCAAATCTCCCACATCTGCCTCAAGGACAACGCCAACATCGTATCCTACGACACAACCCATATGTCGAGGACGAGGATGAAGTTCATCAGCGCTTGTTTTATGAGGATCTTCGTAAACAAGATCATCATGATACTCACTGGGAAAGAAGCTTTCGAGTAGACATACCAGAATTTCATGGAGGTCTCCGCGGTGATGAACTTATCGATTGGCTAGTTTTCGTGGAAGAAATCATAGAGTTTAAACAAGTTCCGTTTGATCGTCGTGTTTCCCTTGTAGCCATGCGTTTTCGCGGCCATGCTGCAACATGGTGGAAACAGCTCAAGACAACCCGATCACGCATAGGCAAAGCACCGATCAATTCTTGGGACAAGCTCACAAAACACCTTCGACAAACGTTTCTGCCGCACAACTACGAACGCACCATGTATACTAAGTTACAGAACTTGCGCCAAGGTAACCGAAGTGTGGATGAGTACCCGTAATGAGATCAATGACAGTCAAGTTCAACTCGTCTCGCGTTTCATTGGTGGTCTGCGGCCGCAACTTCAAAATTCAATGGCACATTTTGATCCTTTAACTATTGGAGAAGCTCATCGCCGTGCGGCATCATTCGAACAATAGTTGAAGTCGTCAAACTGGAACGCATCGTCTTCGCGATCTCGTCCTCAAGACTCTGCAAACAGTACCACTCCATCGACCTCAACCAAAGATATCGGTGATGCAGCAGTATCTGTAACTAAACCCAATGCACAAGACGATCAACAACTTAGGCGGTCAACTCGACCTAACGCGCTACGTTGTTACTCATGCGGTGAACAGGGACATCACCAAACAGCATGTCCCCATGCCACACGCCGAGGGTTAGTCATCGATGAAACAATTGACGAGCAAGAAGTCTACGATTCACAGGACGAGGTGGACCAAACAGACGAGGATGCTGTTCAACCGACTACGGGTGATCATGGACGTTTACTGGTGCTTCGCCGTGCCTGTCTCGCACCTCAGCAATCTGATGACAAGTGGTTACGAACAAATATTTTTCATTCCACTTGCACAATGAAAGGCCATATATGCAGTTTTGTTATTGATTCCGGGAGTTGCCGAAATGTGGTCTCCGAAGAGGCAGTCGACAAACTGGGCATCACCAGAGAGAAGCACCCATCACCTTACAATCTGGGTTGGCTTAACGATACCGCAACCATTCATATCACGCAACGAGCGATCGTTTCTTTCTCGATTGGACAACACTACAAAGACCGCATGTACTGCGACATTGCTCCAATCGATTTTTGTCATTTTCTTCTGGGCCGACCTTGGGAGTTTGATCGCAAAATTATTCATGATGGAGCTAAAAATACATATAGCTTCCTCTGGAATACACAGAAAATCGTCCTCCTCCCTTCACAAGAGACGGCTACTACAACACTACCGCTACCACCAGTACAGCCAACTTCGCCTCCACCAACGATCACTCCAGCGACACCAAATCAACAGTCTCCTTCACCGTCAACATTACTCTGTTCTTATGGAAAATTCGTCTCAGAACTTCGATCTGAAGGGTTCGCTTTGGCGTTATTGCCAAACACTGACCACCGGCCCCAAGCTTCATCACCGCCACAAGCTTTGAGCAAGGTTCTCACCGACTTTGCTGATGTTTTTCCTGATGAGCTTCCGAAAGGTCTTCCTCCTCTCCGGGACATTCAACACCAAATTGATTTAGTCCCAGGCGCAACACTACCAAACCGACCACACTATCGTATGAGTCCGCTCGAGCATGAAGAGTTGCGTCGACAGGTCGAAGATCTTCTCCGCAAAGGTCATATTAAAGAAAGCCTCAGTCCATGTGCAGTTCCGGCTCTTCTCATACCAAAAAAAGATGGTTCTTGGCGCATGTGTGTGGACAGCCGCGCAATTAATAAGATCACCATTAGGTACCGGTTTCCTATTCCTCGCTTGGATGATCTTTTGGATCAAATTGGATCGGCCAAAATTTTTTCCAAGATCGATCTCAAGAGTGGTTATCATCAAATCCGTATACGGCCGGGAGATGAGTGGAAGACAGCTTTCAAGACCAGGGAAGGACTTTTTGAATGGCTAGTTATGCCCTTCAGTCTTTCAAACGCGCCAAGTACTTTCATGCGAATCATGAACCAAGCTTTGAGACCATTCATTGGACGTTTCGTTGTGGTTTATTTCGATGATATACTTATTTTCAGCTCGTCGTTGTCCGATCACACGGAACACCTCGGAAAGGTACTTTCAGTTCTGCGATCCGAGAAATTATTTGCAGCCAGGCAAAAGTGCGAGTTCGGCGTCTCCAAAGTCCTACTTCTCGGTTACGTGGTGTCGGATCAGGGGTTGGCCATAGACCAGTCTAAAGTCGAGGCCATTAGGTCGTGGCCAATACCAAAGACAGTGTCGGAGGTACGGAGTTTCCATGGGCTTGCTTCCTTCTATTGGAGATTTATCGATCACTTCAGCACAATTATGGCACCAATTACTGGTTGCATGCGAGAAGGGAAGTTCGATTGGACGTTAGACGCCACACGAGCTTTTGATGTCATCAAAGCAAAGCTTACGACAGCTCCAATAATTGTTCTTCCCGACTTCTCATTGACTTTTGATTTACATTGTGATGCTTCTAAATTGGGCATCGGTGGCGTCTTAAGTCAGCAAGGGCGTCCTGTTGCGTTTTATAGTGAGAAGCTAACAGGAGCACGTGGACGATATAGCACTTATGATGTCAAGTTTTATGGTATAGTCCAAGCAGTCAAGCATTGGCGCCACTACTTAGTTCACCGGGAGTTCGTTCTCTTCACAGACCATGACGCTTTGCGACACTTGAACAGTCAAGCCAAAGTTTCGGCACGACATGCAGCCTGGATCTCCTATTTACAACAGTTCACCTTTGTCATAAAACACCAGTCTTGCAAGACAAACCGTGTGGCTGATGCCCTCAGTCGCCGGCATAGTTTGTTGACTACTATGCATTCTACGGTTCTTGGGTTTGAATCGTTTGCAGATTTGTATCCTACCGACCCGTTCTTTGCTCGAATTTATTGTGAGGCCGACCAACACCTGCATAGCGACTATACGGTTCAGGATGGGTTCCTTTTCAAGGGCGTACGTCTTTGTGTGCCAGACTGCAGCTTGCTTTTGAAGATAATAAGTGAACTACATAACGAGGGACATGTGGGCAGAGATAGGACATTGCAGTTGGTTATGGAGTCGTATTTTTGGCCTACGTTGCGAAGGGATGTGGTAAGATTTGTCGAGCGTTGCCGTGTTTGCCAAGAAGCTAAGGGTGAAGCTTCCAATGCAGGTTTATATCTTCCGCTTCCCATTCCTACTCAGCCGTGGTCAGACGTTAGTATGGATTTTGTTTTGGGATTACCTCGGACCCAAAGAGGACACGATTCTATATTTGTCATGGTCGACCGTTTTTCCAAAATGGTCCACTTTATCGCGTGCAAAAACACAACTGATGCTGTGAGTGTTGCTAGTTTGTTCTTCCGAGAGATATATAGATTACATGGCTTGCCAACGTCTATTGTCTCCGACCGTGACACCCGGTTTCTCAGTCACTTCTGACGGTCCTTATGGAAGCTGTTAGGCACTTCTCTCGACATGAGTTCAGCTTACCATCCTCAAACAGATGGTCAGACGGAGGTCGTTAACCGGTCATTGGGAAATCTACTTCGTTGCCTTGTGGGAGGTAACTTAAAATCGTGGGACACTAAACTTGGTCAAGCGGAATTTGCACACAATCATGCCACAAATCGCAGTACAAGATTCTCCCCTTTTCATGTTGTGTATGGTCTTGTTCCTCGTGGTCCGTTGGATTTGGCTACCACACCGGACAATACACGCCATCATGGTGAGGCTATCGATTTCATTACCAGCCTTCAGGACGTCCATAAGCTTATGCAATCTCACTTGGAAGCGGCTACAGCAAAATACAAGTTCACCGCAGATGCCAAGAGACGTGAATTGATCTTTGAACCTGGTGATCTTGTCTGGGTATACTTCACAAAAGAGCGCCTTCCCTTGCGGGATTACAACAAACTGAAGTCCAAAAAGATGGGTCCGTTCGAAGTGGTAGAACGCATCAATCCAAATGTGTACCGTGTCAAGTTGCCTGCACACCTTCGTACGTCTGACGTCTTCAATGTCAAACATTTGTCTCCTTTCAAAGGCGACAATCCCGATCAAGATTCGTGGGCGAATCCTTCTCAACCGGAGGGACCTGATGCAGCGTAACTTGTGATCCTTGTGATCACAACTTCCTTTTCATATTAGGAATTTCCTTTTCTATGTTTTGGCTTTTTTCCTTTTTAATAGCTATTAAGTTTTCTATTTTCCTTCAGGATTAGGTTATTCTTCGCTAGTATATATAGCGATGCAATTAGACCTTTGTAAGGACCTTGAATTTGAATAAGATATTGAGTTTTCTTAAGAGCTTTAATAAGCACTGCGAAGAGTATTCGCGTCCCCTAAGAGCTTTAACGAGCACTGCGAAGAGTATTCGCGTCTTTAACCTTGTTACCGAAGTTACCTTCGTCGACAAGTTACCTGAGTTGAAGATCAAACCCTAGGTCTTCGACTTATATCGTTTCCGCACTCTATCACAAAGCCTGACAAACTTCCTCCTCCGTTGCCATCCTGAGCAGTCTCTGGTTTGTCTGGTGAGTAATAGACGGTGTAATCTCATCTAAAAAATCATCAAATTCAGTTGGAGAGGTGGTGCTAAATAATCCCACAAAATAGTCTACTGCCACCTTCTCGACACCTTTTTCTTCTGTTATCCAATGACCATCCTCATCATGAAGCCCCACTATCCTATTACGGACCCGTCTTTCCTTTGTTAAGGCATGGTAGAATTTAGTATTAAGATCCCCAGATGAGTACCGCATATTCCTACTTTTCTGATGTCAATATTCTTCTTCATCCTTATAGGCATCCTGTAATTTCCGAGAAACCTCCAAAATATCATCCTGAGACCTATTATTATCCATTTGGACCTCTTCTAAAGCTTGTTGAAGCTCATTAATTTTTTCCTTCCCGTAAGGTGGATTGTTTTTCCTCCAAGCTGCAATTTCGTGCCGACAATTTGTGATTTTTGTAACAATATCCTCGGAGTGACCTTCATGCCTCTCTTTCCATCCTGAGACTAATGATTCCATAAATCCTTCTTGTCCAATCCACCGTTTGTCGAGCCGAAATTGTCCTTTCTTCCTGTGAACTTTGTCTTCTATAAACGCCACTACTGGGCGATGATCTGATGTTACCATCCCAAGGTATTCTGTATATGAGCATGGGAATAGCGTGTGCCAATCTTCGTTCGCTAATGCACGATCTAACCGGCATCTAACCGTCATTGCCCCTTTTCCTTTTCCTCTCCTTGCTTGCCATGACATTTTATTCCCCCTAGCAGGGAATTCCAATAGACCACTATTTCTGATCATATTATTAAACAGAACAAAGGAAGCTGCACTTCTTAGCGACCCGCCATCCTTCTCGTGGTTCCCAGTTATTTCATTCAGATCTCCAATAATAAACCAAGGTTCGGATCTAGCTAACCCGTATCGAGTCAACCGTTCCCATACCTGTTCCCTCATCTTTGGAACCGGATCGCCGTAAACAAAAGTCAGAAAAACCGTTTTCCCAAGAGCAACCGCTTCAACATCTATCATCCGTTTACTGGTATATAAAATCTTGATTTGAAATTCATTATTGTAGTAAAGCGCTAAACCCCCACTCCTACCCTCTGGATCCACAGTAACCAAATTGTCATAGCCAAAATGTGCTTGAAATCCTTGCACAAACTCAAAATCTTGTTTTGTCTCAGATAGAAATAAAAAATCTGGTTTGTGTTTATGTCATATTTCTCGAAGATAACTTATAGTCCAATGATTTCTCATTCCTCTACAATTCCAATTTAATACTCTCATTAAAAAAATAATGGGGAACTCCGTAGAGCTGGGAGAAAACGGGTTTGATGATACCCAAGAATATGCACGCTTAAAACCTGAGATTTCCAACTTATTCCGAAAATAATTACTGTACCAAAAAAGCTCGAAGAAAATACAAGCCCCCTTGCGTTACCAAATCTATTCAACTTACTGGGCCAACAAAAGGACAGCCAACGTACATTTTGATATCTTGATAATTTTCCACGAATTTTCCATTGAACCCAACCCAAGAATTTACGATATGAACCAAACAGCCATTTCTTAATAAATAGCACCAAAAAATACCACACCATCTCATATCTTGGCATGTCCATTGCCTTGTCAGGTAAGCAATAATGCACCCATACCAGTACCAAATGATTTAGAGATAAAGTGATACCACGACCAGACATTATTAATCTCATGTTAGGCCAGATCAAAATCAACTCATCGATCTCATCTTCCCACCATAAGTGATTAAGGCGACAAGCACCCATATCAAAAAAACAATTATATAGTTGCAAAACACATGTTACAAACTTGATTCGAGAGTCCCCAAACCCCCACAAAATCACATACCACCATACATATTGCATACAGAATTCTATCAACCGTAATTTATATCTAGCAAATATTGTTATTCCTTGCATCAAGAAAACCAAAAAGCTCCATTCTTTTGTTCCTATAAGAATCCTGAAACCTGAGAAAATGCCAACGTAAATGCAACCCTTTAAACTCCAGCCATATTTTGCGTCAACCACACAATCAATAAGTCCTATATAGACCCCCATATATTTCCATTGTGACCTCCTTGTACTGGCCATAACTACAATATCGCAACCCCATTCCTTCCTTGGTGAGTATTGCGACCTGAGATGAGAATAAATATAAATAAAACTGCTCTGCATAAGGATTAAAACTCCCAGCCCATTCCATCGTTCCCAAGCCTTATGCAATTCTGAATTACACAGTCTCCTGATAACAAATTCTAATCGAACCTGTGAATCAACTGTGGTAATCATCTCCACCATCCCTGTGAATTCCCGGGATTTTGTTTTGATGATAATCGAAATCGTACTCCATTTTATTACCCAAACCGGCCAAAAGATCCCAAAGTTCCCTTTTCCTGAAACCCAATCAAATCCCGATAACTCCTGATTTTTTCCTTCCTGACCTTCTGCTCCAATCCGTATCTCGTCTCCGATTCCAGGATCCCATCGTCGTGTAGGCATCGAAACCCTTACCGATTAGAAAATCTCCATTCCGATAGAGATTTTTGATTTAAATCAAACTCATCTATTTGCATAAACTTTCAAAATGATATTTTTGAAAATTTAAGTTACTAATTTTTATATAATGTTTTTATATTTTCACATATTTTAGAATATTTTAGATCTTTAATGGAAAATCCACTATCTTTATTTAATGTAAAAATCCCTAAACTAAAGATTTATCGGTAATGGTGGTAATTATGATCGGCACTGTAGACAGAGTATTTAATTCATTAAATAAAGTTAGTTTATGGGCTATTTCACTAAATACTTAGTTTGGAGGTATTTACTCAAAACAAATTTAGTTTAACGGTTTTATCGTTAAAAATCCATTGTCAAAACATAACAACAATAATTTTCACCAAATAAAATAGTTATATTAGATTAATGATTTGATTTAATTATTCGTGTAATATTTTAGCGTGTTTTGGATACATATAAAAGATTTAGATCGGTTTTGGTACAAGTTATTTTTTGGAATTTAAAATTTTTAAATTTTCGGATATCCATTTGGGTTTGGGTAAAACCCATAACCCGAAATACCGTAAAAATCCATTTGGTATTATGTGAGGTTCGTGGATCGATTCGACTTCATTTTACCGGGTTGGGTCCGGATCGAATTTTCGCTTAGCATGGTTCTTTAAAAGAAAGAGGTGGAAAATGGACAGAGAAAATAATGCTTTGTGAACCCAATTACTTTGACAAAAATATATGAAGAATCAGTGCTATTGAGGAACATTTTATAGAAAGAAAAGAAAAAGAGCAAATCATAATATTTTGATTAATTAAATTTTGTTAAAAGATAAAATCACCAAAAACCTACACATACACGTATTTGATTACTTACAATAAATAGCCTTGAATTTCCATTTCATAAAAAAAACAAATTATTCAAAAATTAAAATTTAATAACTTTGGAATAAGATTTAGCAGTATTAAAAGAAATAAACTATAATAACGAAACTTTTAACAATATCTAATTAATATCATTGTAAAGTTCAGTTACATCTTGATCATTAATACGGCAATAGAGATCTTTTTAGACAAAAATTAAGTCAAAAAATTTATACAAAATTTTGACAGAACTAGTGCAACTATAAAACCCACAAATATTTAGTCGACTCTTATTGCCAATATATATATCTTGGACTTTCGTCTTTTGCAGTTGCAATCTCAAAATAAAAAGAACTAGACTTTGATCCACATATCCGTGCGAGTAATTTTTCATTTTATAAATATAATTTTTTCATATTATATTTTGTATATCATAATTTTTGATAATATATTGTTGTGATTTTCAAAATAAATAAATAGATAATATATAGTTGTAGATATAAAGTTTAATATATGTTAAAATTTTCATTTTTATATAAAAATGTTACACAATTTACGAATTTTAATTTTTATAAACTGTGAATGATATTCTAATTCCCTTAAAAGGTGAATTATATTTTTTTTATTCAAATGAAAATATTATTTTTATTTATGTTAATTTACCAATTTAATATAATTTCATATTTAATTCATTTATTACTTCTATTTAATAAAATATGGACTATAATTATAAAATTTGTAAGAAATATCATATAATTTATTATATTTTGTTTTTTTATAAATTTTATTTAAAATTAGTTTATAGTAATATTATATTACTAATTATGAAATTAATCAGTCATTAATTATAAAAGATTTAAATTTTTATAAGATTTGGTTAGATTTTTTTTCTCAACAGATTTTATTATAACTAAAAATAAAATTTAAATTTACAGTTAATTGATTTATTATTAATATCCTTATAATTATTTAGATTCTTTAGAAATGTTAATGCAAAAAAAATCAAATAGATATATGGACCTAGTATGACTATTTTATAATAGATAAAAATGGTACGTTTCTTTAATAGAGAAGATTAAGGCACACTGTAGATATCGTTAATGTTTAAAGCGTTTTTTTCTATCGTTTCATAGATAGATTTTCCAGAAATAGTAGAAAACTGTACGTTACCTTAGGATTGTGTAATGTTGTAATGCTTTGAATATGTGTTTCACCTACAATACTGAAGTGCACACTCCATTTCAGAAATATGTTTTCAACACTTTGGAGTTGTAGATAAACATTAGTTATCTAGAATACTAAAGTGTCTATTTCTGAAAAGTTGTATCTAGCATTTTGATGTTTTAAGAAAATTGAATCTGTTGGGCCTTAGTTATTTGAGGCCTAATAATGTTAGGGTTTCTAGAACATATGAGACAACTATATATATTTATTTGTGTTTTCTTTAAATCAAACTAACAGTTGAAATAGAGAGCAATTTGATACGTTTTTTTTGTAGATAGATTTTTGTAAATCTTCCATTAATAAAAGTCTATCTTTGCTCTGTGAAGATATTTTATTGGTGAACCAAGTTAAATCTTTGTGTTCCTTTTGTTTATTGTATTTATCCACTGTGTGTTTGGCGTATCTTCTTCTTGCACATGTAAGTATAAAATTATGTACAAAAAATTGTACGACCAAATTTTTCTAGCAAGTGGGCTATCATAACAGAAACTAATGGTTTGGATTCATGGTGTCACTAGGTTGAAAAAAATCTTCAAAATCATTGGAAACCCAAAGAAGAAGAATGAAATTGCAAATGAAAAAAATTATCTCCCTAGGGACATTCTATTTCTCATACTATCTTGCCTTTCTATGAAAGACAACATTCGTGCTTCTGCTGTTTGTAAGACATGGCATGATATAGCTGTTTCTGTTCGAGATCGCTCTCCCTTGCTTGTGTATTTTAATGTAGATCTAAGTGGCGTCTCTTATGGATTTTTTTATCCAAGGGAGAAGAAAACGACAAAGGCAATGAAGTTAAGCTATCAATTTTTTGATGCAAGACTTTGTCAATCCAAAAAGGGGTGGTTACTATTGGTACATAACCATGAAGGCATTAAGAGATTATTCTTCTTTAATCCATTTACTCGAGAGCCCATAACGTTGCCAAGTTTGATAGCAACTGGAGCCTTTGGAGCAGCAGAATTCGCTTTCTCTTGTGCTCCTACAAGCAAAGGTTGTGTGGTGTGTTGCATTAGTAATCGCACACCATATCGTTTTCTCATCCACACCTGGAATGTCGGTGCAGCTAAATGGGTGGGTCACCGAGGAAGTCAATAAACGAGCACCTTCTAAATTTTATGGAAAATGTTATAAAAGTAATAAAAAAAATTCTCTTCAAGTTCCTTATATAGAAGAAGATTACACCGTCGTAGATAAATGGAAATATTACAAATCATAATCTCTTGGTTATGAGTCATCCACAATCTGGTTCATAACACTTCCCTTTGGATGCCATAACCATTTAAAGCTTGTAATGTGCTTTAATGTTGCCTCATTAAAACCTTACCAGAAAAACCCAATTGGGAGAAAACCATGGTGTAGGA
The DNA here is from genome assembly GCF_020379485.1 of Brassica napus. Lineage (NCBI taxonomy): Eukaryota > Viridiplantae > Streptophyta > Magnoliopsida > Brassicales > Brassicaceae > Brassica > Brassica napus. The sequence continues at coordinate 28,387,241 of NC_063452.1, forward strand.
AAAAGAGTACAACACACATTACTTCCTCTGATTTGGACATTACTGAAGGTCCCTTGGACCTCTCCAATTTTCTGCAATCCGTGGGTGATGAAGATCTTGGGCAGAATATGCTTCGTCCTCGAACAAAATAGTTGGTTCTTCTTTACCATCGGCCATGCCACAATCTGATCGAACATATTGAGTTATCGACCTCAAATACACACACACGAAATCTTGGATGATGTTGCTGTGATATGCGTGTACCACTATGTGTAAAACATAACCTGTCTGAAAACAAATCAACAAAACCAAATAACCCCTCTTTGGGCTGGTTAGTATAAAATAAACTAAAATCAAAGGCTTCTTCATCGTCCTTCTTATGGACCAAACATATCAGTGTCTAAAACAAGACTTCTGCATCGTCCATCTCAGGACTAAATGGACTTCTTTATCGTCCACCTTTGGACTGAATTGATCAGTGTCCGAAACAAGTGATCTCACGCCCATGTACTAGATAATGGGTGAGACTGGTCTATATTAAATCTCTTGACTACCCTTTTCTATATATACTATTTAATTCACAAGGATTTCATTGTTAACGTACTCAAGTTGTAATCCCAAACAAAACTTTGTTTTCCAAGATCTTTCATCTCAAACTCTTTCTTGAGATATTCAACTGTTTGGAAAATTGTATCCAGAGGTTCCTAGGATATTCAGATCATATACTTTGATGATTATCAATATTGTTCTCGAGAACTTGTTGTACTTTCAGCTCAATATCCTCTAGTACTTTCATTATCCAGTGGACCATATAAATATGCAGTCACTACATCAATTTGCTGCAAGTCTAATTTTCTCTCTTATATAGCCAGACTTATGAGAAATCTAAAAGTAGTTGCATCCACCACATGAGAGTATGTCTCCTCATAATCTATTACTGGTCTTTGTGAGAATCCTTGTGCAACATCAGCTTTATATCTCACGATTTCTATTCCTCTCAAGACCCATTTATATCCACTGGTTTTAACATCATATGGCGTCTTAATCATAAGGTCAAATACGTCTTTCTTCTTTAAACTATTTAACCCACGTTTCCATTCAATCCAATCTGTTCTACGAGTGCGCACTCTTATATTGACGTGGGTTCATGATCCTCGCTTATATTGATAAATTCAAGTGCTACCTTGTATGCAAATAAATCATCTTATGTCGACATTCCTTATTGGTTCCATTATGTTCCAGACATGATATAATCGATTGAGATTCATTATTATCAGGACCTTTAATACTTTGCAGCTTGGCGTCCCAAGCTACATTGTTTGGTACTTGTACCTTAGAGCCGGCCGGCCTTATCTCCATGTCTGAGATGGTTTCCTTAGTAACCTCGGATTTAGATTTTGATTATCATTCTCTGCACCTTTCTTTTGTTTCCGAGGATTCTTATCTTTTTGATGTTAGGAGTTTTAGAGGCTCCTAAGACAAATGATGTAGTATAAAAGATTGTCGAACCAATTCTAAGGGATTTCAAAGCACTGAGAATGCAAGTACTCACTTAATCTAAGTGCAACCGGTGATGTAAAAGATTTCTAAACTAATGATTAATGCTAATGAAGTTGCAGAATAATAAAAGCGATAAATGAAGTAACCTTCTTGACTAAGGGAAAAGAGAACTCATAGGCATAGGGATTAGACCTTGGGTGATCAAGTTTCGAACTAAGGATGGCAAACGATCAATCAAACTATCAACCTTAAGCTTAGACACAGTTCTAAACAAGCTCTATGTCTAGATGAATGTTCATTTACTAACACCTTTCAACCATCAAATGTCTTTGGTTGAATAATATGAAAGCAATCATTACTAACAAGTCTAATGGTTATCTTAGCACCTCTAGCAACAAATGTCTTTTGTAAAGTATGCTAAAAGCTTAGAAGAGTTGTCTCAGGCATTTCACCAAACACCTTTTGGGTGGAAAATGCCTAAAGATCAACTTTTGAGAGGCCAACTCAGAAGATGCATTATGAATACCCTACTAGCAAGGACCAAGAATGATCTACACTAAAACATCCTAGCTCTAACCTAATCACCCTTAATCTCCCTAACCCATGAATTCAAAAGGTGATTACTCACTAATCTCAATGATTCCTCTTAAACCCATATTGGATTTCAGATTAATCATGTAGAGAAATACAGAGAATCGATATGAAAACAACAGGATTGCAATAACAAAAATTATCAATTGAATCAAAGAGATGAACTTTCCAAGAGGTTTTTGGTGGTTTTTCTTAAGATCAAAAGATAATCAGCCTCCAATGGCTTACAAAAGGTACTTAAACATAGGTTTAGAAAGTGTAAAACGTGCATAACAAAATGACCAAAAAGCCCTTGATAAATCATAAGTTCGACCAAATAGACGACGTGGAGCGACCTTGGCACGTCGCTCCGGGAGGTCGCTCTGGGTGCTGGGAGCGACCTCAGGTAGTCGCTGTGGGACGTCGCTCCCGGCTTGTACGTCGCTCTCAAATCGACACAACCCCGAGCAACCTCTGGGTGTCGCTGTGGTGAGGTCGCTCGCTCTGGAGCTGGAGCGACTTCACCCTGTCGCTCTAGGAGGTCGTTCCGAAGCGAAAATGGCGAGCGACCTCGTGTTGCCGCTCTGGTAAGGTCGCTCTGAGAGGTAGGGCACAGCGAGTTCATGGTGTCGCTCCGGTAGGGTCGCTCCTATGCACTGCTCGTCCAATGATCACCTTTATCACCTCTTTTGAGCTCCAAACGCACCCAAATGTCTCCAAGAACTCCATGTGGTACTCCAATACCTAACAAAGACTCATGTATGCAAAATGCAACCTAAACATGGCTAAATCCTAGTCTAGATGATCAAAATGCACATGGGTGAATGGATAACACAATGGAAATATGAAAGATATCAACTCCCCCAAACTTGTTCTTTACTTGTCCTCAAGTGAACTTGCAAGAACTCATATAGGAGAGAGGTTTGAAGGTGGGAACTCATAGCCAAAAGTAACACTTCCTAGCACTCAACTTAACATCCTAAAGAAACATAGCAAATAGCATGAGCAACTCTCTTATTATATTCTAGCTTCTCTAGGCCTATCCCTACTCTTATGTCTCTACACAAGTCGCAATACTCATCAACTAACTAGTCCCTTCAACCAGCTCTCACATTGATTTACACACACACACACAAAGTGACTTCTCACAAATGGGCATTTGATTTCAATCATTTGGCTAGGTAAGCAATGGTCTAATATGAATGAAGAGAGGGGTTCAAATGTTTTCATTTAAAGGTGGTTATCACTCAAAACAAGGAGCTTGATCATTATGCAAAATTTATCTAAGATTAGAAGCAACTCATGCATACATAGATTCATTCTCGTCATTCTACCCCCCCCTTTTGTTATAAGTAATCACAAGTTCTACTCTTTTTATCATCATCTCAGAATCAAAATAAGCCCCTCACATCACTCACCCAATGAACAACTCTCCTTTCCTTTTGACTCAAAACTCTAGGGACTTTAATTCATTTTTTACATACTCTAACTCTTTCTCATTTCCTTCTCCACCTTCTCTTTGATTCTTTTTCTCTTTTTTTTTTTTATATATGTGGAGGAAAGGTTCTTTGTTACATAATCTATAGCTTTATACCTTCCTTTTTGTCCCTAGAGTTTTCTTTTCTATTTATACTCTTTTGCTCATCTCTCTCATCTTTCTCACTCCCCAAACCCAAGATATTGAAATTTAGAACACACAAACTCCTCTCACCATCCCCAAATGCTAACTCATTGTGCTAGCAAGAGATGAGAATAAATCTATGTCGCCTCCAATACTCTCAAGATTTTGCACATGACAAGCTATTAAAAGAGGCCTCACTCATGCAATTCAATGTTTGGTCTCAAAGAATGGTTAAGGTTTTAGGGTAAGGAGTGCCATTTGGGTTAACAAAGATAGGTATAAAGGAATAAGATAACCCAAATGTGTATGAGATCCATGATCAAGTATGCAAATGCCCATATGCAAGAGAGATTAAGTTCATTGAAGCCAAGTTCAAGTTGGAGCTGATCTTAAGGACAATGCTAACATCAAGCAAGCAAACAAGTTTCACGAAGAGTTTTCAAGGCTCGAAGCGTGCAAGGCTTTCAAGAGATGCTTAAGCTACTTGATATATTTAACTAGGGTGTCATTTTGAGTTCTAGACAAGAGTTCTTCGCAAGGCATTTTAAATCATTGTTCCCAATGAAAGTGAATGTAACCTATATGCTCTAGACTCAATCTTAAAAGTGCAAGTGATGCAACTACATGTTTCTTTTTGTGTTTTTCAAATTTTTCAATTTTTTTTTTGTTTTTATGCATATATGTATGCACAATGCAATGCATGAGACTCAAATCATCAAAGAAAATATGATCAAATACTTGGTACCTCCCCCAAACTTAAGTTACACAGTCTCTGTGTTGTCAAGTAGAGAGAGATACCCAAAAGAAAACTAATATGCAGAAAATGAAATGGTATATACAAGGGAAAGTAGTGAAATACCTTCTACGGATAGTGAGTAGGGGTAGATGTCCCAGCACCGTCGTCGTCAGGTGGGAATGTGGTGTAGTAACCACCTGTTGCTGAGTTGTAGCCTCCAAACCATGGCTGGCTCTGAACCTCGTCAATCTCGACCTCATTATCAGAAGAGGCTAGGGATGGGGACTTGTTTCCTGAGGCGGAGGGTTCAATGGGTGGGTTCCTCCACTTGCGCTAGAGCTGTCTAGCAGTGAGGGGAAAACCAAGATCCGCAGGCTGAGGTGGAGGCTGGGGAACTGATGTGTTCGCGAAGACGAAGTCTGCAGAGCCACATCCAGCTATTCCTCCCCTGGTCAAGACATCAGCTACTTTCTTCATGAACTTGGCTGAAGTCTTTGCTTGCTTCTTCACAGTCTTGCTAAGCGCCTTGGACTTGTCTTTCAGCTTTTCTATCGTCTTGTCTTGTGCTTTGTTCCATCGCTGAAGTCGACCAATATGTTCATGAGCATCACGAAGCGCACCAGGAGGAAGAACTCCAGCATATGGCTGGAAGTAGTAGCGCGGAGGTCCATAGACGGGTTCAGATGCTTCTGCAGCAGGTTCGTCATGTCTCATCGGAGCACTCCTTTTCCTTGGTGCAGCAATGGGATCGAGAGACCCGTGCTCTCCAAGAAAGTCTTCCTGGGAAATGTTGAAGCTGATAGCTCCATGTCTCTCTAAGCTCGTCAGGTTCTTGTTTGGAAGAACCACCTCAACAGGCTTACCTTTCAAGTAGTAGTGGTAGACGTAGTTCTTCCCATATATCCCGCTGAAATAAGTGGCAATCCTCAAGTAAGTGCCATCAATGAATCGAGGTCCTGCTGCGTCCTTTCCCAAGGGGACATTCATAAAATTGAAGCAATGGTGTGATCAACCCGCCAATTCCAACCTTCGGGCGCGAATCAGAGGTGTACCAGGCCCAGTCTCTGTAGTGCTCAAGACGACTCACGAAGAAACTGACCATCCCAAAGGTAGCATAGATGTCGGTGTTTCGAAGAGGCAGCACTCCAGGGGCTGCATAGAGTCGGATAGCCGGGCAAAGCAGTCGTATATCTTCCTCGGTGACATTACCGGCTTCCTTCCGTGGATATAATGCATGGACGAGCATCCTATAGAGGTAGCGCACAGACGGATGACGGATATGTGAGTTCTTATCAAACCCGGTAGAATGCCTGTTTCCGGTGATCAATTTCCAAAGCTCGGTGGGGAGATTTTCGCATTTGGGAAGAGATGAGTCTTCCAAGTCTTGGAACCCCATGACTCCCCCAATGTCTTTGAAGTTCATGCTGTAGTCTCTCCCATTGACCTTGAACTTGATCTTGCCCCATCCTTGCCTCACATGCGGAGTGTTATGGTAAGTGACCTCAAGGGAAGACAAGAACTGACAGGAGACCTCCTTGTAGACAGGGTAAGCCATGGTGAGGAGTTTTGGCAGCTTCAAATGTTCCAGCATAGCCTCAATATCAGAATCAAGACCCAACTCCTTCAGCAAATCAAGGTCGGCGAACCTTGTTGGAGTCCAAGTGACCCCATTCAGCAAGTGGTCATACAGCTCTTCCACAGATGGAGTTTTCTCCCTGTCCCTATCAACAGCAACCGCCTTCTCTTTTGACATCTTGGCTTTCTTTGTAGGAGCCTGCTCATCCTCACTTTCACTGTCACTCTCCTCATTAGTGGGAACTGCTACACTCTTTCCTGCCCTCTTCTCTTGGTCTTTTGATTTCTTTGTAGCCAAGGTTTGTTGTCGAGAAGTCCCATGTGTCCCAGAGCCATCTGGCTCGGAGGCCAAGGCTTTTCTTCTTAGTGCAGACTCTTTTCTTTCAGCTTCTTGCTTCTCAGCATCAAGCTTTCCCTTTGTTTTCTTAACCATTGGTACATGAACCGGTCGTGGAACGACCTCGGCATGTCGCTCCGGGACGTCGCTCCCAGATCACCATTAACCGAACGACGTCGGGGTGTCGCTCCGGGACGTCGCTCCCAGATCACCATTAACCGAGCGACGTCGGGGTGTCGCTCCGGGACGTCGCTCCCAGATCTCGACAAACCTGAGCGACCTTGGGGTCTCGCTGTGTTGAGGTCGCTCCCAGCTGGAGCGACTTCACGTCGTCGCTCTAGGTCCTCGCTTCCACGCACTGATTCTTTGCTGAAACCGGCTCGATCAAGCACATGCATACAACCTCAACTCTTTTTTTTTTTTTTTTTTTTTTTTAGAAACATGATGAAAATGAAAATACTAATGCAATATGTACAAGGATATGCATGGGACTTCCTCCCAAGTGAGCTTGTTTTAAGTCTCTAGCTTGACTTTGCCTCCTTTTAGATTAGGCCGGGGTAGGATCAGAAAGTGGAGTTGAAACCCCATCTTCCTCTGGTGCAGTCGCCATGTAGAGCTTAACCCTTTGCCCATTGACTGTGAAGTCTCTTCCATCAGTACTCCACAAAACTATTGCCCCATATGGCCTAACCTCCTTGACCTTGAAAGGACCGGACCACCTTGACTTAAGCTTTCCCGGAAATAACTTCAGCCTAGAGTTGTAGAGAAGAACTTGATCTCCTTCTTTAAACTCTCTCTTCAGGATATTCTTTTCATGGAAAGCTTTAGTCTTCTCCTTGTAGATCCTTGAGTTTTCAAAAGCATCCATTCTTATCTCATCAAGCTCATGTAGCTGTAGAAGCCTTTTCTCCTTGGCACTCTTGATGTCAAAGTTCAGCAACTTTACTGCCTATAGTGTCTTGTACTCAAGCTCCACTGGTAGATGGCAAGCTTTCCCGTACACTAGGTTGAAAGGTGTGGTCCCCAGAGGTGTCTTGTAAGCTGTCCTATAAGTCCAAAGCGCATCATCAAGCTTAATGGACCAATCCTTCCTTGTAATCCCCACAATCTTTTCCAAAATGGACTTGATCTCTCTATTAGAAATCTCAACTTGACCACTTGTTTGAGGATGGTAAGGAGTTGCTACCTTGTGCTTTACACCGTTCTTCTTGAGAAGTCCCTCAAGCAGTTTGTTGATGAAATGAGAGCCTCCATCACTGATCACAACCCTTGGAACTCTAAATCTTGGAAAGATGATGCTCCTGAACATCTTGGTCACAACTCTAGCATCATTGGTGGGGCTTGCGATAGCTTCCACCCATTTGGAGACATAATCAACAGCTACAAGGATGTACTTGTTGCCAAAGGATGATGGAAATGGGCCCATGAAGTCAATACCCCACACATCAAAAACTTCAACTTCAAGGATTGGATTTTGAGGCATCTCATTCCTTTTGGTGATGTTCCCTCTCCTTTGGCATGAATCACACTTTGAAATAAAGTCTTGTGTATCCTTAAACATGTGTGACCACCAGAATCCAGCTTGTAGCACCTTTGCAACAGTCTTGAAGGTAGCAAAGTACCCTACATAGGATGATCCATGACAATGTGTAAGGATTCCATCAATCTCCTCATTAGCAGCCACTCTCCTATAAAGTTGATCCTTGCAGAGAATAGAGAGGTAGGGCTCATCCCAGTAGTACCTCTTCACATCCTTGTAGAACTTCTTCTTGGCATAGCCCACAAGGTTCAAAGGTTCTTTTCATGTTGCTAGGTAGTTCACCAAATCAGCATACCAAGGTTCTTTCTCTTCTGTTGCCTTGACTTCTTCAAGCTTTTTACCGGTCTCACAAACTGCCATCACTGCTCCAATAGCCATGATCTGCTCCTCTGGAAGTCCTTCGTCAATAGGAATGCCACACTCCACTCTCAGCCTGGACAAGTGATCAGCTACACCATTCTCAACTCCTGGCTTGTCTTTGATCTCCAAATCAAACTCTTGAAGCAAAAGGATCCATCTCAAGAGCCTGGGTTTTGCATCCTTCTTGGCCAAAAGGTGTCTCAAAGCAGCATGATCTGTGTAGACAATGACTTTAGATCCCACCAAGTAGCTTCTGAACTTCTCAAAGGCAAAGACAATGGCTAGCATCTCTTTCTCTGTTGTGGCATACCTCATCTGAGCATCATTCAGGGTTTGGCTCGAGTAGTAGATCACATGGGTCTTGCCATCTTTCTTCTGTCCCACAGCATAGTCACTAGCATCACACATGATCTCAAAGGGGAGATCCCAATCAGGTGGCTGGACAATTGGAGCACTGATGAGTTCACCTTTCAGCTTCTTGAAGGCTTCTAGACATTCCACATCAAAGCTGAAAGTGGCTTCTTTGCACAGCAGCCTGGTCAATGGTCTAGTGATCATGGAGAAGTCCTTGATGAATCTTCTGTAGAACCCAGAATGACCAAGAAAACTTCTGATGTCTTTCACTGTCTTTGGTGGGGGCAAACTAACCATAACATCGATCTTAGCTTTATCCACCTCAATCCCCTTCTCTGAAATCTTGTGTCCTAGCACAATCCCTTCCTTAACCATGAAGTGACACTTCTCCCAATTCAACACAAGGTTGGTGTCTTCACATCTCTGTAGGACCCAGCAAAATTTGACAAACAAGCAGAAAACGAAGATCCGTAGACAGAGAAATCATCCATAAACACCTCCACAACATCCTCAATTAGATCAGAGAAGATTGACATCATGCACCTTTGAAAGGTGGCTGGAGCATTACATAGACCAAATGGCATTCTTCGATATGTGAAGGTACCATAAAGACATGTGAATGTCGTTTTCTCTTGATCATTGGGATGTATGGGGATTTGGAAGAACCCTGAATATCCATCGAGAAAGCAATAGAATGGGTGATTTGCAAGTCTCTCAAGCATCTGATCAATAAATGGTAATAGGAAATGATCTTTTCTAGAAGCAGAGTTTATCTTACGGTAATAAATGCACATTCTATGACATGTGATGGTTCTTGTTGGTATCAATTCATCCTTGTCATTTCTAATTGCAGTGATACCACCTTTCTTTGGTACAACATGCACAGGAGATACCCATTTAGAATCTGAAATAGGGTAAATAACACCAGCATCTAAGAGTTTAAGAATCTCTTTCTTTACAACATCCTTCAGGTTAGGATTTAACCTTCTTTGAAGCTCGATAGAAGTCATTGATTCATCCTCAAGATGTTTCCTATGCATGCACAAAGTGGGTGATATTCCTTTGATGTCATCAAGTGAGTAACCCATTGCTTTTCTAAATCTTTTAAGTGTTTTCAAGAGTTCAGATAGCTCAGTTTTAGTAAGTTCACTACTCATAATGACAGGATAAGTTTCATTTAGACCAAGGAATGCATACCTTACACCATGGGGGAGAGGTTTAAACTCCACTTTAGGCGCCTTAAGCTCGCTCCAGTCATCTTGTTGGGTGTCCTCTTGTTGAGTGACTGAGGCTTCTTGATGGACCAGTTTTGGCAGCTCCTCATACTGATCCTTACTAACAAATCCTTTGTGTGAATCCAGCATCACCCCATAGGCAGTACTCTCCAGGTTCTCAATCACTTCAACCTCTCTCTCTATCGTCAAAGCATGCTGTAGAGGGTTTTCTAGTGACAACTCTTCAAGGAGCTCATCAGCAAGGGCGTCCATCTCTTCAATGTAGAAGACTTGCCCTTGAACCGTTGGTTTCTTCATTACCTCCTTGATGTCAAAGTGGAGAACATGCCCTTTACCTAAGTGGAGATCAATCTTGCCCGCTTTCACATTAACAATAGCTCTTGCTGTAGCTAAGAAAGGCCTCCCAATGATTAAGGGATCTTGAGCTTCCTCACCCATCTCAAGCACCACAAAGTCTGTAGGGATCTCATAGTTTCCAACCATCACGGGGAGGTCCTCCAAGATACCCACATGGTACTTCACTAAACGATCAGCCAATACCAGAGAAAGTCTACACTTCTTGTACTGAGTGAAACCAAGCTTCTTAGCAACAGATAAAGGCATCAAGCTGACACTAGCTCCCAAATCGCAGAGACATCTATCAAATACCATAGGTCCAAGAGCACAGGGTAATGTGAAGCATCCTGGATCTTCAAGCTTCTTTGGAACAACAAGCCTCTGGATGATGGCACTGCACTCATGAGTGAGAATCACCATGCCCTCCATCTCTTTCTTCTTTGCAGCTACAGCATCTTTCAGGAACTTGCTATATTGAGGAATCAACATGAAAGCATCAATAACGGGCATTGTGACTTGAACTTCACTCATCTGCTTCTCAAATAGAGCTTTGTACTTCTCTAACAGCTGCCTCTTGAATCTACCAGGGAATGGAAGTTTGGGTTCATAGGGAGGAGGAACAAAAGAATTCTCACTTGCTGTAAGAACAACTTCACCATCTTTCACTGTTCTCTTCTCTTCCCCAACCTTTCTTTTACCTTTGGCTTTCACAATCTTCTCCAAAATCTCATCATTGATCTTCTCATCAACAATCACCACTTCATCATCTGTGTTGATGGCCACCCCCTCACCTTGTTTCTCAGCATCCTTGGTGAGAGCTCTATGAGGTAACTCCTTACCACTCCTTAGGGTGATAGCTTTCATGGTCTCTTTGGGGTTTTGCTCAGATTTTCCAGGTAAAGAACCTTGTTGGCGATTTTGGTGAGTGTTCATGGCAGCAAACTGGTTCTCCAAAGCTTTGAACTTGTTGTTGAGATCATTGTAGGTCCCATCAATCTTTGAGTGAAGGTTCTTCAACTCATAACCAACATGCTTCTCATTTCTAGTCTGAGACTCCAATATTTGTTTCAGTAGGGCATCAGTGATGCTTCCTTGAGAAGTAGAGGTAGAAGGATTAACTTGTTGTTGTGATGAATTGTGTCCTTTGTTGTTGAAACCAGGAGGAGGGTTTTGCTGAGGCTGATAGCTGCCTTGCTGGTTGTTCCTAGGCTGATAACTACTCTGTTGGTTGTTGGAATAGGATTTCTGTTGGTAGTTGTTGTACTGAAAGTTTGGCTCTTTTTTGTACCAGTTACCATTGTTGTTAATGAAACACAGCTCTTCTTGACCTTCCAAACCCTCAACCTCATGGGCAACAGGTGGTGTCTCTTGGTTTGGGTTACTAACAAAGTTCAGCTGCTCTTGGATGGATTTATCAGCAATGAGTATGTCTATCTTATCATGTAGAGACTTTAACTCATTCCTCGTCTGTTTGTCATCTGTTCTACTGGCTCTGTCGTGGTCTCCACAGTAGACTGCGTCACTCTTTACCATGTTGTCAACCAGCTCTTCTGCATCTGCCTCAATTCTTCCCAAGAAAAACCAATTGCTAGCTGTATCCAATCTGGCTCTGTACTTAGGAAGAGCACCCCTGTAGAATGTGCTTAGCAAGCTTTCCTTAGAGAAACCATGGTGTGGGCATTGAGCTTGGTAGCCCTTGAATCTCTCCCAGGCTTCACTGAATCCTTCCAAGTTCTTCTGTTGAAATCTGGAAATCTCATTTCTAAGCTTTGTGGGAACCGAAATTCGCACCGTCGATTTCCGTTTAAATAAGGAAACTAGGAAAACCCTAATTTCCCAGAAGTCCTGGATATCTGCTAATACCACACGCCAAGCAATCAGAACACGAAACGAGAACAGTAATAAAATAAGAAATCGAAAAAGAGAGCAAGATAGTTCTTATTCCGAATCTGCGTTTGGGCGTTTACAACAAGGTAATTGCCTGGGCTACGAGAGCTGTTGGCGAGATTCCTAGTTCTAAAACCCATAGATGGTAAAAATCTAATTGAGTCGCAGCTCGAAAAACAAAAACGGAAAATTGCCTAAAATTGCTCTAAGTGCTAAGTTTGCTGTGAAAAGTCCTCCTCCATGCCTCATGCCTAGGACTCCTTTACGCTTTTTCCCTTCTGCCCTTAAGCCGTCATAGCATAAAAATAGAGATATTCCATTTTTTCCGATCTTCGTAATTATCTTCAAAATTTCGTATTTATCCGCGGAAACTTGACATTTATCTTTCCTCGCGAACCAAGCGTAAACCGTCATGCGTCTTATGGGCTGTTGGTTAAGAAATCGTAAGTTGGGCCTCGAATCATGTCTTAGGTCCGTTTGGGCCGTCTTCCGACTCGAAGCGTTTATTACGGCTTCTTTCGATAAAGAACGAACTTTCCGCGGTTTTTACGGTTAAGTTTGATCGATAACTTAGAATGGCGGGGAATCGTGAAATGGGTTTGTAACGGTCTTCGAGAGATAGCATCGAAGGGTAGACGAGAATGCATGGACTAATGTCGTATCGACGTTTCGGAAGAGCTCGGTCGCTGCATAGCGACCAAGCGGACGAACGCTCGGTAGCGACCGAGCTTCTGCTCAAGTTCGGTCGCTACGTAGCGACCGAGTTTCAACTCGAGCTCAGTTGCTACGTATCGACCGAGCAGAACGGACGATCGGTCTCTACGTAGCGACCGAGCTTTGGCTCGAACTCGGTCTCTACGTAGCGACCGAGCGGAGCACGTGTTCGGTCGCTGCGTAGCGATCCTTTTCGAGCTCTTGTCCGAAGACTCGCGTTTCCTCCGCAAAGATTTTCGTAGAAAATAATTTATTTCGAAAAAGTGTTTGTCGAAGAAGGTTTTTCGTTTTCTTCTTCAGGGATTTGGACGTTAACTTCGTCGTAACCGTTTTCGACCCCAACAGTTAGCCCCCCAGCTCGTTGGGAGCGTGGATTTCTAGTGAGATCCCAAGGCGCGGTATGGCGAGTTCGGACGAGATTGGTGTATTTGGGCGAAGTTCGAGTCCAAAAATCCGCAGGTAAATAGTAATTTCTCATGCATATAAGAAGGGAGGTAATTTCTTCACAATCTTTACACTTACTCATTCTCATAGAGAGGTTTTCTTGAAAAGTTATTTCTTCTTTCTCTTTGTCTCTATCATTTCCTTCTTGATTAAAAAGAAAAACACGAAATGTCAAGTAAGAAGAGGAGTTCGAAGAAAGGGTCCTTGCCCGCGAACATTTCTGAAGAGCTTCGAGTGCCGAAGATGGAATTCGTTCCTCATTCGGTAGACCCAGCCAAGAACGAGGCATGGTGGATGGCGTGTTACGGTTCGATGACGCCTCCCAAAGAAAAATCGTTCCCGGTCATAAACCATCGCCCGGTGGAGGTAGGTGCACCACGTAGGAGTACTAGTTAATTCTTCGAGGTCATGCGGTCGTTCTACCATATTTCGGACGCGGTGGAATTCAGGGTTCCTTGTCAAGGAGAATGCTCTAGTAGTCCCCAGGAGGGCTACTTTACTTGTTATGAAGCATTCGTAGTACGCTGCCGTTTGTGGTTCCCGATCCCCGAGATTATCGTCCGTGTGTTGGGTCGTTTCGGGGTGGCGATAAGCCAACTGAATCCTCTTGGCATCCAGCACCTCATAGGAATCTTGGTCCTGAGCTACGAGCATGGTCTCTCTCTCACCGTCGATCACTTCGAAACGCTTCTTTGATTACAGACCATCAAGGATACGGACACGTACAGGCTGGTTCCTCGGAACATCATGTCAGTGGTAAAGGGGTTTACTTCTAACTTCAACTCGTGGAAGAAGTTTTTCTTCTTCGTTCGTGTAGATGTCGTGTCCGTTGAGAAGAGTTGCATCCCATTGTTTCGGAGGTTACCGAACGATCGTCCCTTTATCAACCCTCTTGCTCTGTTTCCTGAGGACATTATTGCGGTGAGGGATCTGCTCAGGAATGGTCCTTTTTTCTGGACTTCCTTTACACCGACGAGAGTTCGAAAGGCGCTGAGGTTTGTGCATCCTAGTCCTGCTTCGGGCGGAGAAACAAGGAGTGATTTCGAACCTGAAGACCAAGGTCCTGATGCCGCTCCCACGATTGCGACGGGGCTGAACTCTTCAAAGGGGAAAGACATTGACCTTGGTGACCTGGAGTTTTCGGTGGACGATTGCATGCTTCCGGGATGGGATCCGGACCTCGCTTTCGGCGATGGAAGCGGTACGAGCGAGGTCCATATTCTGGACTTCGATGATTTCTTCTCTGGTCTTCCGTCGGGCTTCGATGCTCCTCCGGCCACGAGCGAGTCGGGGAGGCCGAAAGTCGTCGCGGAAGGATCTCGTATCATCAACGGGGTATAAACTTTAAGAATTTTCACGATCGTTATTATTATTATTTTTTTTTGCTTATAACGTGTCAATCGGTTTTATAGGGTTTGAACTTGCTTGGATCGGCCATTGAGGCGAGCCATAGAGAGGCCATGATCTATCGCTTTAAAGCGGAGAAGGAGGAAAAGGATATTGCTCGCATGCGAGACGAGATAATGGCGCGAGACGCTCAACTCGCTCGTGATCATGCCCGAGCTGTTCGTAGGGCGGAACGGAAGGGCAAGAGGGAAATTGTCGAGGTGATGAAGACTCGCGCTTCTCAATTCTAGGTCGAGTACGAGAATCTTAAGGGCGCTTTCAACTCGCTGGGCGACTTCCGTGAGTGTCGTGGCTCTGTCGGGAGCCTTTGGAAGACGCGGGCGGATGACTACGTTTTCGAGAGGGAGATGGAGTTAATGAATGGTGGCATGATGGATCATGCTCACGCTGAGATGTTCATTCTTCCGATCGATGGGAAGATTCAGGGATTCTGGGATTTTGTCCCGGTTTCTCCTGATACCGTAGAAACCACGACTGATTTTGCCGGGGACGATGAGGAAGAGAACTATCCCGCGGATGCATTGGGAGCTTCCTTGTCCCGGAATTTTAACTTTGATCTGTGAGTGTTTTTACGGGAAGAATTATTTCCCTTATCTAGTTTTTTAGCGGCCGAGTGTGGCCTTTGTTTATATATGTCTGGCCGAGTCTGGCCTTCGAACTTTGTATGGGCCTGTTTTGGCCATTTTTATCGGGACTGACCGTTGGTGGCTTTGAACCCCTACCGCTATGCGGTTTATATAATGGATGTTTGTTTGAGTTATTTTGTTTCGAGTGGGTTTGAAGTAAACATGAATTGTCGTCTCATATTTAACTTTGTTGAGGCGTTCAATCTGTTGGTTCGTTCGAGACGTGAGTTTTCTTAAAAATTATTTACGATCTTCCGGGAACGTTGAAATATGAACGGAGAGACATGTTTTAGGATCTCGTATCGTTTAGATATCATGTCTTTGAGATGTCTGAGACCAATGCGATGGGTTTAGGGCAAGACCTAGGTTTACTCTCGGTTTTAAGGTTTGTGCGGTGATTAGCTAGCTATCGGTTTTCCTGTTGCGATTTCTACCTGATTCGTATCGATTTAAAGTCCGGGATAGGCTCTCGGCTTATACGACTTGTATGGTACGAATAGAGCATCTTTCCAGAGACAATTTTTAAGCCAACTGGAAGTGCTAGACCAAAATTTCAGATTTTTTTTTTGCAGCGCGCTTTTGTCCTTGTGTTGGACGTTCGAAGATCAAAAGAGTGATCAAGTTGCGTTTGTTTAAGACGGCTGATGTGTTCGTCGGGGCCAATCGACGAACGGAGTGTAAGATTTGTAGTGGTCGCGTTCGGACAATTTGTTCGTATCATCTCGATTTTTAACTTGGCGACGTCCCGTAGTTATTTTCGAAGACTATACGTATATTTTCGGTGCTGAAGTGAGATTGTTTTGTGATTTTGGGCCGTACGAGGCTGCTGGCAAGAGTATTAACGTTTGTAAATTTTCTAGGCTTGTTCTGAGACTTTTGCAAGTGTCTTATGAAGGAGCGACGCATATTGGTTGTAAAAAGTTTCGAAATCTCTATAGAATTCGATTACGATAACGCATCTTTTCCTATGTGGGAGCATATGAGTATACGCACCCACTCCCCCTCCCCCTTTTTAGAGAGGGGGATAGCTGAACTCGTCATTCGACGAGCTGCCTACGTACCTCTTTCGAGGGTCAAGCCATCTCGTAGTTCTGTTTTATGCCGCGAGCGTTTTCACTCGGCGGTTGTCGCCGTGCTGGCCGCCTTGATCGTGATGATCGTGGCTGGGTCAGTATTTTCTTCTGGATGTTCTGGTTGAGTGGTAGTGTCGGCTTCGGACTCATTTTCAGTTTCGACACCCGAAGCGTCTGCGTTAGCAGACGATGTTAAATCGTCTTTTATTGAAGCGTTGTCGGTCGAAGATTTATCAATCTTCGTGCGTTTGCGATTTGCCGTTGCAGAGGTCGTCATCTGTCTTAACTTGTGCTCCGCGAGGAAGCACAGTCGCGATTGTTTCTGACATCCCCAGATAGCTGCGACTCCGTTTGGGGTGGGGAATTTGACACCCAGGTGGTATGTCGATGGAACGGCTTGCATAGCGTTGAGCCATGGGGTTCCCATGATCACGTTGTAGATGGCAGGATGATAGACTACCGCGAACTCGACGATTTTTGTGATCTCCTTGGCCATGACTGGTAGCTGAATCGATCCGAGGGTCATCGATACTTCGCCTGAAAAGCCTGTGAGTGGTTTCGGAGTTAGAGTTACTTCTTCGATTTTGATGCCCATCCGATTGAGAGTGTCACGGAAGATTACATTGACCGTGCTTCCTGTGTCAATGAGTACTCTTCCGACTTCCAGATCTCGTATGATGAGGTCTATAACGAGCGGATCGCAGTGAGGTTGATCGATCCCGCCGGCTTCCTCCTTTGTGAAGGTGATTGAGCAGTTCTGATCATCTCGGGTAGGAGACCATGTAGGCCAGTTTGCGCTTGACTCCGCCTTCCGCTGGTAAGCCTTGATCGCCGAAACCATATCCTTGCAGAATTGCGATCCTCTGATGATCATGTTGACCCTACGACGATTGTTATCGTTCCCTTTGTCGTCTGGCTTCCTGCCGCGTTTATCCCCAGATTGGTTTCTTTGAGGAGATCTCTCCGCGGGAAGATTTCTGTCCGGCTTCGGGGGGCGATCGGTCTCGAGGATGAGATCTTTCACGCTGGTCACTTCCGAGAGTTCTCTGGCTAGTAGCTTCGCGGCCAGCCTTGCTCCCAAGACCTTGCAGTTAGTCGTGGAGTGTCCTCGGGACTGGTGGAACTCGCAGCAGGTGTCTTCATCATATCCTTGATTGCGATTCCACGTATTACCCATGGTTCGGCACTGGTCTAAGCCGATCGCGTAATTTTGCGCTCCTTGGAGTTCTTCCCCTTCGTGATGAACATACTTGTCATTACGAGGGTTCTTCTTCCTTGTTTTTGGGTCTACATCTTTCGAGGATGATCTCGCCGACTTATGTTTTTGCGATAAGATTTTCGTTTCTTCCTCGATCATGATGTAGTCCGTCGCCTTGTGGAGGGCGTCTTGGATCGTCCGCGGTTTTTCGAGGGATATCCATTTTCTGAATTTCGACTTGGACCAGAGCGCCTTTCTGAGCGCATCGATGGCCAACTTGTCGCTTATCCCGCTGACCCTAAACATTACCAACTTGAATCGGTTGATGAACTCGCAGAGGGGTTCGTCTTCCCTCTGGGACAGACTCCAGAGATCGTCATCGGAAGTTTCTCTATCTATGAACATAGAGTATTGCTTGAGAAATTCCGATGCGAGCTGTCGGAAACTTCTGATAGAGTTTCGCTTAAGGCGCGCGAACCATTCGAGGGCTACTCCTTCTAGATTCTCGACGAACAGGCGACAGTAGCCGGCGTCTCTTTCGCCTTCCTTCAGCCTTGCTCCTCCCATCGTGATGTGGAAAGCCTGAAGGTGCGCTCTCGGATCGGTCGTTCCATCATACTTCGGTACTTTGATTTTTCCTGGATCGGATACCCTCGTATCTGAGATGCGAGTGGTGAAAGGGGTCTTCCGAGACCCTTCCAACAGCATGTCGATCTCGGGGGCCGCGCTGGTAGCGTGATGGATTTGGGATTTTACGGCTCTTACTTCTGCCGCAGTCTTGGTGATATAGTCGCGAAGATTGCGTATATCCGACGTCTCGCCAGCAGATTTTCGTGCTTGTCGGTGTTTACTGCGAGCGAGCTCGGCTTGCTTTTCAGCCAGCTCTTCTTGTTCGTTCCAATAGAGGATTTCCTCCTCTTCTATCATTGGTTTGTCGAACGGAGAGCTTTCCCGAGTGAATCGGCTTCTGGTCCTCCTTGGATGTCTGTCGACGTCCTCATCAGTATTGTTGGAGACATCGCTAGGATCCAGGTCGACTTGCTCGACTCCGTTGCCTCCGAAACCTTCGCGGGAGGCGGAGGGCTTTCGGAGTTTCCCTTTTCGACGGGAGATTTCTCGCTAGGGTTTTGACCCGAAGGTCGTTCATGCGCGGCTCCAGGCCTGTTGAGTGGGGTTGCAAAGTCGAGTCTTTTCCCGCGGACTTTAGTCGGATTGCTCGAGTCCTTGCCGTTAAAGTTTCAACTTGTTTGGTCAAGGTGCTCACGAGCTTATCATGTTCTTCCGACCTTTTTCGTAGGTGGCAAACATCTTTTTAAACTCCTCGAGCGCCGCAGCGTTGGCTGGTGCGTTGGCCGTGGATACGTCCGCTGCGGGAGTGTGGAGATCAGTGCCACTGCCTCCGTTAAGAGGATTCTGCACGTTATCCGTGTCGTCAGTTGACATGTCTGGTTTAGCGTGATGTGGTTGAGAGTTAGATTGATCCGTACCCCCCCCCCCTCCTACTAGCGCCAAACTGTGGGAACCGAAATTCGCACCGTCGATTTCCGTTTAAATAAGGAAACTAGGAAAACCCTAATTTCCCAGAGGTCCCGGATATCTGCTAATACCACACGCCAAGCAATAAAAACACGAAATGAGAAAAGTAATAAAATAAGAAATCGAAAAAGAGAGCAAGATAGTTCTTATTCTGAATCTGCGTTTGAGCGTTTACAACAAGGTAAGTGCCTGGGCTACGAGAGCTGTCGGCGAGATTCCTAGTTCTAAAACCCTAAGACGGCAAAAACCTAATTGGGTCGCAGCTCGAATAACAAAAACGGAAAATTGCCTAAAATTGCTCTAAGTGCTAAGTTTGCTGTGAAAAGTCCTCCATGCCTCTCGCCTAGGACTCCTTATATATTGGCTCCAAGTTCGGTTTACGCTTTTCCCCTTCTGCCCTTAAGCCGTCATAGCATAAAAATGGAGATATTCCATTTTTTCCGATCTTCGTAATTATCTTCAAAATTTCGTATTTATCCGCGGAAACTTGACATTTATCTTTTCTCGTGAACCAAGCATAAACCGTCATGCGGCTTACGGGCTGTTGGTTAAGAAATCGTAAGTTGGGCCTCGAGTCATGTCTTAGGTCCCTTTGGGCCGTCTTCCGACTCGAAGCATTTATTACGGCTTCTTTCGATAAAGAACAAACTTTCCGCGGTTTTTACGGTTAAGTTTGATCGATAACTTAGAATGGCGGGGAATCGTGAAATGGGTTTGCTACGGTCTTCGGGAGATAACATTGAAGGGTAGACGAGAATGCATGGACTAATTTCGTATCGACGTTTCGGAAGAGCTCGGTCGCTGCGTAGCGACCGAGCGGACGGACGATCGGTCTCTACGTAGCGACCGAGCTTTGGCTCTAACTCGGTCGCTACGTAGCGACCGAGCGGAGTACGTGTTCGGTAGCTGCGTAGCGATCCTTTTCGAGCTCTTGTCCGATGACTCGCGTTTCCTCCGCAAAGCTTTTCGTAAAGAAGAATCTATTTCGAAAAAGTGTTTGTCGAAGAAGGTTTTTCGTTTTCTTCTTCAGGGATTTGGACGTTAACTTCGTCGTAATCGTTTTCGACCCCAACAAGCTTAGCAGTTCTTGAAGTAGAGAAGAACTTCTCCAAAAATGCTTTCTTGCAGTCATCCCAGGTTGTGATAGAGTCGCTGGGTAGAGACTTCTCCCACTGACGTGCCTTATCCCCCAAAGAGAATGGGAATAGCTTGAGCTTTAATGCATCCTCGGAAACACCATTGGTTTTTGACAACCCACAGTAGCTGTCGAACCTGTCCAAGTGGTCAAATGGGTCCTCCAAAGCCAAGCCATGATACTTGTTGTTCTCGATCACGTTGAGGAGTCCTGATTTGATCTCAAAGTTGTTAGCTGCCACAGCCGGTGCCTGGATTCCCAGTCTATGACCATGAATGTTGGGGCGATCATAAGTGCCAATGGGTCGAGCTGCTTGTTGTGGGTGTTGTGGAACGTTGTTGGCTCCATTGGCGTTCGCATCATCTTGAGGTTGGTCTCCCAAATTAATATCCAATCTCTGCAAGTGAGGTTGTTGCTCTTCTTCTCTTCTCTTTCTAGCACACTCTCTCTCTAAAGCTCTGATGTCTGCAACTCTGGGAACTAGGTTTGATGGACCCCTGCTCCTCAAGTTCATACACCTGAAAGTAAAAGGGAGGTGAAGAAGGAGAATCAGTAACAAAAGAAAAAAAAAATGACTTAGTCTCAAGCAAGTGACTAAATCTCAATGTTCAAATCTACTCAGAATTTGGCAACGGCGCCAATTTGATGTTAGAAGTTTTCAAGGCTCCTAAGACAAATGATGTATTATAAAAGATTGTCGAACCAATTCTAAGGGATTTCAAAGCACTGAGAATGCAAGTACTCACTTAATCTAAGTGCAACCGGTGATTTAAAAGATTTCTAAACTAATGATTAATGCTAATGCAGTTGCAGAATAATAAAAGTGATAAATGAAGTAACTTTCTTGACAAAGGGAAAAGAGAACTCATGGGCATAGGGATTAGACCTTGGGTGATCAAGTTTTGAACTAAGGATGGCAAACAATCAATCAAACTATCAACCTTAAGCTTAGACACAGTTCTAAACAAGCTCTATGTCTAGATGAATGTTCATTTACTAACACATTTCAAACATCAAATGTCTTTGGTTGAATAATATGAAAGCAATCATTACTAACAAATCTAATGGCTATCTTAGCACCTCTAGCAACAAATGTCTTTGGTAAAGTATGCTAAAAGTTTAGAAGAGTTGTCTCAGGCATTTCATCAAACACCTTTTGGGTGGAAAATGCCTAAAGATCAACTTTTGAGAGGCCAACTGAGAAGATGCATTATGAATACTCTACTAGCAAGGACCAAGAATGATCTACACTAAAACATCCTAACTCTAACCTAATCACCCTTAATCTCCCTAACCCATGAATTCAAAAGGTGATTACTCACTAATCTCCATGATTCCTCTTAAACCCATATTGGATTTCAGATTAATCATGTAGAGAAATACAGAGAATCGATATGAAAACAACAGGATTGCCATAACAAAAATGATCAATTGAATCAAAGATATGAACTTTCCAAGAGGTTTTTGGTGGTTTTTCTTAAGATCAGAAGATAATCAGCCTCCAATGGCTTACAAAAGGTACTTAAACATAGGTTTAGAAAGTGTAAAACGTGCATAAAAATGACCAAAAAGCCCTTGATAAATCATAAGTTCAACCAAATAGACGACGCGGAGCGACCTCGGCACGTCACTCCGGGAGGTCGCTCTGGGTGCTGGGAACGACCTCAGGTAGTCGCTGTGGGACGTCTCTCCCGGCTTGTACGTCGCTCTCAAATCGACACAACCCCGAGCGACCTCTGGGTGTCGCTGTGGTGAGGTCGCTCTGGAGCTGGAGCGACTTCGCCCTGTCACTCTAGGAGGTCGCTCCGAAGTGAAAATGGCGAGCGACCTCGTGTTGCCGCTCTGGTAAGGTCGCTCTGAGAGGTAGGGCACAGCGAGTTCATGGCATCGCTCCGGTAGGGTCGTTCCCATGCACTGCTCGTCCAATGATCACCTTTATCACATCTTTTGAGCTCCAAACGCACCCAAATGTCTCCAAGAACTCTATGTGGTACTCCAATACCTAACAAAGACTCATGCATGCAAAATGCAACCTAAACATGGCTAAATCCTAGTCTATATGATCAAAATGCACATGGATGAATGGATAACTCAATGGAAATATGAAAGATATCACTTTTGGAACCTATTTGGTCTACCACGTTTCATACGTTGTCTAGACTCTGTAGCAACTTGACTGTGTCTCTTCTTGGACATCAAATTCGTTGGTGCGTTACAAGCTGGTTTATATATGACTTAGTCATTTTTTTTCGGGTCAGCAAATGTGTCTGGCATTTGATTAGCTAGATTTGTAAATGTATAATCTTTGGACGTCTATTTCACATTCTTTAGTCCGAGAATCTTGCCAAGCTTTATTATTTTTTTCTCCTCCTGGTCTTAAAATAATCCGTGTACCTGGCCTCAAATATAATCACCCATAGTTGGCTCAAAGTACTTTATTATTGTGGGAGAATCATATCCAACATATATCTCCATCCTCTTTTTGAGGTCTCATCGTAGTTCTCTGTGGTGGAGCAATTATTACATAGACATCACATCCAAATGTCTTATGATGGGGTAGGTCCGGCTCTTGACCCGTTAATAATTGTGATAGGGGATATCTATGCTCACTAAATAGCCTGATGCGTATTAACTTAGGTGCATGTAAATTTTGTGTGGCCCAAGCTGTGAATGGGAGTTTTGACCTCATAAGTTATGGTCTATCAATCAGCTATTTGCGTTTTAAAAGATTTCGGCCAAGCCGTTCTTGGTATGGACATGTATCACAGAATTGTCCACACTTACCCCCATGGATATACCATAATCATTTAAACGCTTGGGACATGTATTTACCAGTATTATCTAGACATATAGTCTTTATTTATGAAAAAGAGCTCGTAGCCGTTTTACTGGTGATGGCCTAATGAGTTTCCCTTGTGTACATGCTACACACGTGAGATTATTTAGGATAACTCTTCTTATCTTTTAATGTTTGCCTTTTGAATATCAATTTTCGCATCATGTTTGGACCAGGATGGTCAATCCGGTCGTGCCATAAAGTGTATATTTTCGCAGGCTTTTAGCCTATATCATACTGATCTATGCATAGTCTAGGTCAGTATAGAATGCATGTATAGTCTTTAGGACTTATTATGGCCTTGGGCGATTTTATACATATATCTGAAGGAGCTCTTTGTTTCTTTCGCCTATTGTTTCAATATGGAAACCATTCATTCTTATATCTTTAAAACTTAATAGGTTGCTCTTGCTCTTAGAGCTGGGTGAATATAAGGCATCACTAATTTCTAGATGCATACTCTTAGGCAATAATATATTAGCCTAGCCATAGTCTTCTTTCAGACTGGCGATATCTGCTTTAGTACTTATATTGGCGTTTTTCAGTGTACTCATATAGAAAAATCATTAATTCATTTAATCTAAGCAGACAATGTAATAGAAATAAATTCAAGGAGATAAAAATCAGACAAAGCATACAAGCAAAGCAATCACACAAGTTTGATGTTGAAATCAGATTATCAACTTGATTCTTTTAGGCAATCATAAGTCTCATATTCCATAAGATCATCTTGATCATGTTCGAAATTATTTTCACCATCTTTATAGACCAAGTGGGTTTCAGGATTCTTCCCTTTCAGACTCTCTTTGATAGAGGTCACATAAATGTTTGGGAGTCCTTCATATCTTAGCCCAATGGTTCCCCATTCCACATCTATGGCACACTGATTTGGTCGAGCTTTGTGGTTTAAAGGATATACCACGGCCACTGCCTTGACCATGGCTCAAATTGGGTTGATACCCACGGCCTCTGCCATAGTGATTCCCACGGCCAAATGTGTTATAGTGGCCATGGCCACGTCCTTTCCACCCTCCACGGCCGTGGCCGTGTGGTCTATTATTCTGGACGTGGTTACCTTTTTTTTTCTCTGCGGCCTTATTGGTATCAGGTAATGGGGTTAATCCAAGAGGTCTCAATTAACTTTTTCTCATCAGTAATCCATTATTTTGTCCAGCTAGCAATAGACGCATCCACGGACTTATAGTCCTGGATTCTGGGATTCCTCCAATCAAATAGGGTCTTTGGTAATAACATCGTTCTTTGGTGATCATATCTCGATTTTTTTAACTATGTCCAAAGGTCTAGAGGATTCTCTATAGTCAGATACTGATCTTTGAGACTCTTAATAATATGATGGCTAATAATTAATATTGCCCTGTATCAATCTTTCTCATTTGGCATTATCGCCTTTTGTGATTCATTCACCAAGTCCTTTGACTTTAGCATAAACTTAGTATCCAGTGCCCATTTCAAATAATTATCTCCTGAGAGATATAGGACAGCAAAATTCAAGTTGATTTTCGACATCTCAAATCATATATCACTCAATATTTAGGTATAATTTTCATGCGGCCTTACTCTTAAAAACAATCAATTCGGATTTCAATCTTGTGAGGACAATGAGACTATCAATCTTAAAGGCATTTAATCAATCAGTCAATTTCTAGCAAGTTTTAGCAATACTATTTCTATGTGCTCATAATATTATGGTTTATCAAGACTAGCAAAAACAGATTCAATTAATCATGCAATTAGGGTTTAACAATCAATGGATTTTAGCAAGACTAGTAAAAAGATTTATTAATCACTCAATCAGTTTCAAGACTGATTTTATCAATACTAGAATATAGATTTCAAACATGAATTTCAATGAATCAGTTTCAAGGCTGATTTTAGCAATACTAGAATATAGATTTCAAGCATGAATTTCAATGAATCAGTTTCAAGGCTGATTGGTATTTAGCATAAACCATGTGTAAATAATCTATCTAGTATCTGAATTTATCAAACCTCAAAAACATATAATCAGATCAACCAATTTAATCGAACTTAGCATACAATCTTAAACCTCAAGACATTAGATTTTATCATGAATCTATCAACCTGGCATACGGATTCTCAATTCTCAAAGACATCCAAATAAGATCAATATAACCTATCATACGGATTATTTAGGGTTTCTATTTAAAACAGATCAGATTACAAAACTATCAATCCTAGCAGGTGATATTAAACCTCAAGAATCATGCAATCAGATCATTCGGATTTTAAACAAGTAAATCTCAATCAATCTATCAACCTATCGGATTATATAAGCAAAGCAAGCTAGCAACCTATCGGATTCAATCAATGTTTTAACAGGCTGGTCGGTTTAAACAATTTTAAATCAGATGAACAATTAACCAAGCATGATGAGAAAATAAATCTATCAATTTAACGGTCAAACAATTCTAGCAACATAGCATCAGATTCAATCAGATTTAAAACCTCAATGATCAAAACCGAAAACAATTTTGATTTCAAAATATTTGATTAGGGTTTTAATATGTGATTTGATAATTATAGTATAATTAATTCTGATATTTATATTATTTAGGGTTTATAGATATATATCGGATTTTAACTTGTAAAAATCGATTTGGGGTTTTGATCATGTAGGAACATGATTTAGGGTTTGGGGTATAGAACTTTTAGAGCTTCGATTTACTCAATTAGGATTTTTGTTATATTACCCTATGGTTTTGATTCATAAAGATTAGGGTTTTAGGGTTTCATTCTTTATCAATCAATCCATGTTCGATTATGGGTTCTTAGGTTTTGAATTACCTTTTAACCTTAGATGATTGTTGAATCGGACCACCAAAGGAGTTGAGCCGCGAGCTGGACACGAACAGGACGCGAGCTGGAATGGATCGAGTCGCGGACGTCCTTTGTTGCTTGATCGGTAACGCCTTGATCGGTAACGCCTTGATCGTCGGACGCGAGCTGTCTGATGCTGTCGCGAACGAGGAAGAGGTCGCGTGCTGGAGCTGCTCTCGGGTCGCGAACGTCTGAGCTAGGATCAGGAACGCCTTGGGCTGAAGCTGATCGGGGACGCGAGCTGGAACAGATGCGGGAACAAGAGACGCGATCGGGGTTTAGGGTTCGTCGGATCGCCGGCTAGGGTTAGGGTTTTAGGGTTTTTCGATTTAGGTATTAGCTTACGGATTTAGAGTTTCGTGTTGATAACGTGTTATAAAAGTAATGGAAAAATTTATCTTTATTCATAACATAGAGGTTACTTATATAAGAGATTACACCGTCGTAGATAAATGAAAATATTACAAATCATAATCTTTTGGTTATAAGCCATCCACAATCTGGTACATAACATAAAAAACAATATTGTATTCTCTGATGGTTATTTTTGGTTTCCTGATCAAGATGGGCTAGGGGTATATGATCCAGTTGCACGTACCTGGGATACTCTTTATGTGCCACTTCCAAACCTGAGCCCATATCTCATGTGGATAACCAAATACCAAGGGAACATATATCTAGTAGATTCGGTCTCCAGTAGAGGGCAGATGAGACTAATCATGTTTAGACTTAACCGGTTGAGGTTGGTTTGGGAAAAGAAGAAAATATGTGATGGTTTGTCCAGCTTTATCAGTGATGAATCAAGCATTATGACATATGGGCTCCCAAGAGATATGAGTGACATTGTGTATGTGTGGGATTCTCATATAAACCCGGATCGTCCGGTCAAATACTCGTTAAATACAAGAAGTTTTTGTAAGAGACATGACGGCTATTGTGTTGAATCTTCAAACACCAACGAGATGCTGCATTATGCTGCCTGGATCGAGCCGCCACAGAACAGCTGTATCTATGACTTCCCCATTATAGATCCGAAATAGGCTAATTAACTCATCTATATTTCTGTATTTTAAGATTAATTTTTCGGAAAAAAAACTTTATACCTTGTTAGTTATGATCATTAAATCCTATAAAAATATTCAAGAAACAAGTCCACAGCAGCATCAAATTCGAATATATCATGAAATTATATAAGAAGCTAAGAACATAAGTAACATAACAAACATTTACCAGATATTCACATAATGAATATCAGACTCTCTACATTCAGATAAAGAATCAGACTTAGGCGGATTCAGCCCTTAGTTCTTCTCATATATTTCACATTGTAGAGAACAGAAACAATCTTTGTTGTGTCAATTACAAGGAGTATAGAAGAAGGAACTAAGAGATGTGAACTTTTTTGAGCCATCCAAATCTATTCCACAGTTTCGAAAACTTCTCCGTATCAATCTGGCGAAATTCAACCTTGAATCTTAGGCTCCACGCGTTGTCAGGCAATCTTACGAGGCTCTTGCATCCCACAAATCTTACTTCTTCAAGAGCAGTCAGATATGAAATGGAGGAGGGTAGCTCTCTAATGGCCGTCCTGCTCAAATCCAGATACTTTAAGCATTTCATATTTCTAGACAAGTCTGGAAAATTCTCAAGGCTTGAGCAGCCTGACAGATTCAGCGTTTCGAGATGCTTTAACTTGCATATGCTCGTTGGAAGAATCACGAGGCGTCTGCTGTTTTCCAGGTCAAGTTTTTCAAGAAGCACCAAGTTCTTGATCGATGATGGTATTTCTTGTATCACAGTCCCACCCAAGTACAATTCTTTCACATTTGGTGAGATCTCCGGAAAATTCTCTAGCTTCGAGCAGCCAGAAAGATTCAAAACCTCAAGAGACTCTAAATCACTGGTAGATGGTACACTCTCCAGATTCGAGCAGTCCTTCAGATTCAGAGAAACAAGCTTTTTAAGATAACAGATAGAGTGGCTAATGCTCACCAAACTCTTACAACCTTCAAGATCAAGAAGCTCGAGGTTTTGCGCACTTGTAAGTCTTGGAAGCTTTGTTAACTGGTAGGAGTAGCTCAGTCTCATCTTTTTAAGGTTTTCCAGACTCTGTAAAAGAGAGACAAATATCAGCAACAACTTCATGGTTTCTCATATTTAATTGACATAGTAGTCTAGTAGCAGTAATCTTGAACATTACCTTTTTGTCTTTCCAAAGTTTCTTCACACAACTATTTGGCATGTTAAGCTCTATGAGGTTCTTTGGATCAAAACATTGCGGCAAAGAGCTTATAGGATAGTATTCCCAGTGCAGAAGCCTTAGCTTGGTCGGCAAGTATTCAAGACCTTGAGGTAAAGACACTCCATGGTTCTCTATCAACTCGGAGAAATAAAACTTTAACAGTCTAAGGTTACACATTTTGTCGAATACATTGGGACTTGCATCGAATTTCAGCTGCGACATGTCCAGGAAAAGCCCTTCAATAGCTGACGTGCCCTGAAAGCAAAAAACAAAAAAAGTCAGAACAAACCTAAGTGCAGAACGTTAAAAAAAAACAAAATATTGCCTTGGTTACTTACAGTGTTGTCTAGGAATACGTCTCTAATATCTTCAGCATTCCACAACCTGCTGCGGTCCCCTGGCCTGTCAATAGATTCTTGGCGAACAATTTCTCGGCCTGTTGCCTGGAGGAACCAGAGCATGTCCACCGTATTGTGTGATATGGTTAACAGTGATTTGTCAACAAGGTTTTTAAATCCAATATGTGCAGAGAAACCACATCCATCAAGCAACATTGCAACGTCGTCTTTATCCATCTTTCTAAAGAAACATGCAATGTCTAAAAATATACTCTTTTCGTTTTCATCAAGCCCACAACAGCTTCTTTCGAATATACCTGGAATGTAAATGGCAGAAGATTTCTGAATTTCTTGTGATAAACTTTTCCATTCTCTGCTGGATCTGCTTAAGAACTGAAGAACCTGAGGATTTCCATTTGAGAATTTGACCAGCTCAAGTGACAATGTCTTGTAAAGCTCGGGTGACAGACCACTCTGAAATATTCCGGGGTTCAGAAGATGTAGAGAGTTGGGAAATTCTAATGGCTTGACCTCATAGACATGATCGGTTTTGCATAGTACAAAAACATGTCTGTTCCTAGACGTTATGATTATTCTGCTTCTTGGACCAAAATAGATAAGCGTCCCCACAAATGTTTCAACATCCCTGAAATCTTTCACATCGTCGAGAACTACGAGGACCCTTTTACGCTGAAGCCTGTTCCTCAAGAAACTCGTTTTAATGTTTGAAGTACGTACGACATCTGGTTCTACCTCTAAAAGTTTAGACAATAGTTCCTCCCTCACAGCATCGTACCCTTTTAGCTCGACTTCTTTATGGAGATCCTTGAGGAAGACACAAGTCTCATATTGGACAGAGATTCTATGGAAGATTTCTTCAGAAACGGCTGTTTTTCCTATACCAACCGCACCCCATATACCTATGCGGCGAACATCTTGAGACTCAATGCATAGCAGTGACAAGATCTCCTTTATCTGCGTATCCATCCCAATAATATTCTTCTTATAGTTGGAACGTAGCACCTCCAAAGCATCATTGACAATCTCGTCTATGAAGTCAGACTCGGACCTGCGATGTATGAAGTATATAGAGTATACGAGTCAATAATCTTGAAGAAAAAGATGAGAGGATGAAATATCTAACCACAAGATCAGTGATCATAGATAGGCCAGTGAAAAGGGTGCACTAAATACTTTGATGAGGAAACGTTTAACAATAACAGGCATCACGTACTTATCTGTAGTCAATATGTAGCCATGCATCTGAGTTATTTTCTCCAAAGCAGCCTGCCATCGTTTTGGCTCGTCTTGGAGGGAAAAACTCTCATAATACTCGCTATTAGTGATCAAATCAGATGGTGAAATTCCATAAAAAATCGGGTAAACCACTCGAGGCTTTTTACTTTGCTGTTCAACAATGTTTACCAGGTTGGAAGGGACGTATGTGCTGGTCAAGAATATGATCAAAACCCT
This sequence comes from Brassica napus, assembly GCF_020379485.1. Taxonomy (NCBI): domain Eukaryota; kingdom Viridiplantae; phylum Streptophyta; class Magnoliopsida; order Brassicales; family Brassicaceae; genus Brassica; species Brassica napus. The sequence continues at coordinate 28,417,152 of NC_063452.1, forward strand.
ACATTCTGGAACTGTGTAAACTTCATCGATGTCTTGGCGGACAGAAACCCCTCTCCGGCAGAGGGCAGCACGAAGATGGCTGATGAAATCACCTTTGCTTATGCAACCTCTCATGTATCTGATTACGACATCATATTCCCCAATGGCGGATGTGCTTAGTTCAGTGTCTTGCAGATACTTTGAGGACCCTTTTTCAATTTCAACGTATGAGTTAAGAGGCAGAGAGGCAGAGTTAGGAATCCCGGTGAGTCGCTGGACGACCTTAACAAAAGCATCATTGGTTATGTCACCTCTCCTGTATATGACTATGACTTCATAATCAGTAGAGGGGGATGATGCAGAAAATTGCAGTTCGGAAACAGAGTTGTTAGCCCCGGTGAGTCGGTGGACGACGCTCCTGAAATCACTCATGGTGGTGTGTACGACCTTGGGCGAGACAACCACCGGCTCTCGCGGAGTTAACGTGGGAGGTTTCTTAATCACGTGGGAGTCTTTGTTAACGCTGAGAGGTGAAGGACGATGACCACGGATCTGAAGCTGGCGTCTCTGCTTCTGTTGTTGATTGCCGCCGCCCGGTGAAGATGATTCTTTAACTCCGTGTTTGGTCATGTCGTCTACCTTGAAATCGGAATAAGCTGCATAATCCAAATTGATTGTCCAAATGCGGGTGAAAATAAACTATGAATTTACTCACATTCACATTCTCCTCCTGGACGATCTCTGCACACGAAGGCTCTACTTATGGCCTCCGCAACTCCTCCTTGTTGTGTAACTTTAGCACCTAATCGGAACATCCTGCATCTCGTCCATCTCGAATTTTCTGTGAAAGTGACGTCGCCGTTGACTACTCCGACCCCGTCTTTAAGCGTCACGGTCAGGTCTCCGACGAGCAATGGTGGTTTCCCTTGCCGTGGTCGGAGAATATTCCTGTTAAACTCCTCGGTGGTGGTGAAGCTTTCCTCGGCGATATCAGCGTTCAGCGCTACGATCTCGAGCCGCAACTCGGAGGTGACTCGAGCGTTTGTGGCGGCATCGAGGAGCTCGATTGCTATCGGAGAACCGTCCTCCGCCTCGATCCTGGAAAACGTAAATATCATCGGTGGTGGCGAGTTTACAAAACGCAGCTTCCATGCCCGTGGCTGCAGCATCTCTTCACCTGTAGAAGAAGGGGCCTTCTCGTCAGCGGTATATCGTCACTGGACTTTTTCTCAAATCTTCGAGGCACATTTGACCTCTTCTTCTCCCTGTGCGTTGCCAATAATTCTTTTTTATTTTTTTATTTCGGAGGTTGAATGAAAGGGAAACTGCTCCACGAAATAAAATTTACCCCCAAAAATGGTTTTCTCACCTAACGATTTTTGAGATTGACTAGATGTTAAATTTTGACTTTTCTACATAGGTCTGCTTACGCCCGGGCGCGGTTTCGGACCGAAAGTACCATTCCGATTTTACTAAATATTTGATCGGGTTCAGTTTGGTTCTTTCCCGGTTCGGTTCGGATCGGATGTAATTAATGTTTAAAATTGTCTAAAAATATATTTTTTAAACTTAATTTCCAAAATATATAAATTGTTTCCAAATCTAATTAAAAATTAGTTAAACTATTTAAATTAATTAAAAAGTATTCAAAATAGCAATTAAAACAAACTAAAAAATATTTTGAATATTTTAAAATATCTAAATCATCTTAAAATATATAAAAACATTAATATATTTAACTAATTTCGGATATCTTCGGATCCTAGTTTGGATTTCGGTTCGATTTGGGTTATAACCAAACACTAAAGTACTAAGCTCATTAGTCCCGTTCGGATATTTTTGTATAACAGTTCGGATTCGGTTTTGGTTTTTTGGGTTCGAGTTTAAATAGATACTTCGGGTTGAGGTAAAAACGTTCAGGCCTAAATCTGCTAGTTCAGGCAAATCCCAAGAAAGCAAATTTGACTATTCTACATCGGTCTGCTATGCTAGTTCACGCAAATCCCCAAAAGTTATTTTTTTTTTCTCAAATTGAATTAAATTAAAAAGGGCAAAGCCCGTTAGCCTTACAAATGATTCGAAACCCCAGACCGAAAAAAACCAAAACAAATACAATAATGGCCTAAGGCCCATACCATCACCACCGACACTAACCTAAGCCCAAAATACGTGACGCCATCCGACGGATTCGCCTGAATCAACACGGCGCCACATCGGAGCTAAGCGCTGCACAAACCTTCACCAACGGAGATCCTTCCACGGAGAGCATCAATCGGACACACCGAGAGCTCATCCGGATCACCCAATCACCCACTCGGGAATGAATCCAAAGCCTACAAACTTTGCTTTCTTTTCTTGTAATCGTCATCGCCATTGAAGAGCTTCAACATCTCATGAGATCTCATCCAATCTGACCCAAACAAACAAATTGAAGACAATAGACTACACCCAAACCACCTATAAGAAAACACAGTTACTAAGAACCCTAAAACTCGTACGGGTACCAAGCCGACAGCGCAGAGCTTTGAGAGCTTCCACCCTTCGGAAACAAAAGCCAGCGACGGCAGAGCTGTGTGAGCCTCCCCTTCCCAGCGACACAACCGGCGGCGACAGAGCTGAGTAAGCCTCCATCTCCCGGAGAAAGACCGGCGTCGATGGAGCTGTAGGAGCCACCACCTCCCGGATTCGAACCTTGGTCTGACGGACTGACTTTCCTTGCCGAAGTCCTCTCCGCGACCGCGTCTTTACTCCAGAACCGAGCCACAACGAAGACTAGGGACTGAAATAGAGCTCAGACAAGGCGGAAGGTAAGAGACTAAGAGGAGACGAAGAAGAAACAGACATGAACATTTTAAACGGAAGAAAATGGGCTCTGGCGACGGCACGCACGCTCACGCGCCGGCCGTACGCCGGACCCAAGCAGATCTGCTTTCTCTCTCTTTCTCTCTACTTTCTCTCCAATGACAATAGCATAATAAATCTTACTACTAATTATCCCCAAAAGTTATTTCTAACTACAAAATTTGGAGATTTGGTTTTTATTATGTTGGGGGTTGGTATGGAACACTCAAATTCAAATCGGCTTATTAAAAAATAGTTTTCTCATTGAAAATGTCAAATTTGACGATTCTGTCAAGGGCATCTTTTTATTTTACCACGCTTGGAGAAAAATGTTTATTCGATAAAACAAAAAAAAAATAGTTAGGGTGGTGGGTGTTGGACCAAAAAGTAGCTAAAGATAAAATATGCCGAAAGCCCAAGCCCATTAGCATTCAACTTCAACCGAGCTCGCATAAAAAGTGAGGTCCATCAGTCCGACCTTAAAGAGAGAGCCGAGCCGTAGGGCTGGGATTTCGGGTATTCAGGTCGGTTATGGGTAAGAACCATTCGGTTCCGGATAAATCAGTTATTTAGAAAACGTATCCAATGAATACTTGGTCGATTTACGGTTCGGATTCGAATTGATTATGACCGGTTCGGTATACAAATATTAACCCGAAATTATATTTTTTATTATTATTTTTATTTAAAAAAAAAATTTAAAATTTTTTAAATTTTTTTAAAATAAAAAATGAACACAAATCGAATATATATTTATAGTCTGAACGTTATTACAAAGAAATTAAAGTGGTCTAGTGGTAAAAATAGTTGTCCCTTTACCTTTCTAACCACAGATATTCATGAACTTTACCCATCGGTTAAATATGCTCTATTTGAGACCGATCCGAACCGGTCCATTTCGGGTCTGATCCGGTTCGGTATTCGGTTTCGGTTAAAAAGTCACAGGCCTAGAGGGCCCCAGTCAAAGTAAACCCATAAAAAAGGGGAGACGAAGTCAGTAGGAACGAGGATGCTACCCCGCAGATCTAGAGATCGTTGAGAGATATCCAGAGAGGTTGCACCAATAAGAAGAGAAGATATCGATATAGAGGTACACACGTGAAACCCTAGAGAGACCTAACCTGATGCGCTCTTGGGTAGCGCACCAGGCAAAACAGACATGCATGGCTTGATCTTGGGAAGCATAAAGATATATGTTCATTGTTTGACTCATATCTTCCAAACCCTGAGCTTCTACGCATGAAATAACTTAGAGAATGTTCTCAACTCAATTACGGAGCTCCTCGAAGAAGAATGAGATCAAACGGAGTTCATATGTGACAGTTATGTCATTTACAAATCAGGTGATCTTCAGTTCTCGCGAATTCAGACCACCCGAGAAGCTGGAAATGACTAACCTTCTTTATGACGAACCAACGACCAATTCAATCATGCCAAAGGTGATTATTCATGTTCTAAATGTCCAAGAAAGCCTTGGCCATTATGGTTTCCAAAAAGATTCAAAGACAGACTTGCTTGGGCCAAATGGAGAAACCGATAAAAATGGGCTAAGAAATAAAAGATGGATTTTGACCCGGCCTCAAAGGGACATGTCTTGGCCCATATCAGGAGCATATTCTTCACTTTTCAAAGTTCTGGTTGTGGCTATATCAAGAGGCAATCCAAGTTTCAGTCAACGACTTTATTTAGTCAAGTCTTTGTTTCTATTTTCAATGTCTTGTTTTTAGCACATCCTTCTTTGGATTTCTACAACTTGTAATCCTATAAATAGGGTCTATGATCCACGAAATAGAATAACATTTTTTCTCTTTTATTGAGTTTATCTCCTTTGTTCTTTGTAGAACACTTTTTGTTTCTCGGTGTGGTTAGCACCAAGCAAACTTCTCTATTCCGTTGGACTTGTGCGTCATATCAAGCAACATATAGAAATCCTTCTTTTGTTGGACTTGTGCGCCATATCAAGCAACAACTGAAGTTTGGTAGTATCAAGAGACTTTCTGTCCCTCTTATGTCACCATTCAATCCATCAGTTCTCCATTTTGGCGAGTTAATATCCTTAAGTCCGGCTGAGTGATCCTTCCCTAATTTAGGGCGTATCATAACCACAACGTGAAACCCTAGAGAGACCTAACCACACACATCGACCTCGAACTTAAAGCTCTAAGTAGTTTATTTCGTACTCGATCTCAGTTGTATCTCGATCTCATTCCCTTTATTGTATTCAATCATACTTAATCAATAAAAATCAATTTTTGTCAACCGGAATATCTGATTATATCGTTGGGTTCAGAGGATATTATTGATTACATCATTTTTCTTTCCTAGTTTTTACATTCAAACACTGCCAAATAATTAATGTGGGTTTTAAAATCCACAGTGGGTACAATTACTTGTTACATATCTTGTATTTGACTTCTATTTGATTTGTAAAATTGAGTATTTAGTTTAATTAAGTCGAGCATCAACTACTACTACAAGAAAATCTGCTTTAAGCCGCAATTTGTTTTTGTAGCTATGATCAATATTTTGTGGCTATATGACCGATAGACACGAATAGCTACAAATTGTTGTAATTAGAGAGTTTTGAGACTGAATATTTCTATGTTATTATTAATGATCAAGGGGGTTCCTTTATATAAGGATTACAAGATGAAGATAAATGGAAGGTATCCAAAACCTAAACTCACTAGGATTAAGAAAACTACTAATACATAATAATGGAAAGATTACATCTACTAGGAAAAGGAAAGGGTTTCTTTTTCTCCAAGCTTTGTGGCCGTCTCTCTCTCTCTCCTAAAGTCGGCTTTCTCTCCTCTCTCTAGGGCTTCGGCCGTCTCTCCATCTTCTAGGTATTGGGCCGGTCTTGGACCGGGCCTGGTTAATGGCAATCCACTCCATGATTTATAACACTCCCCTTTGGATGCCATAACCATATAGGATTTGTAGTACGCTTCATGTTGCCTCATTAAAATCTTATCAGGAAAACCCAGTGGGACAAAACCATGATGAAGGAAAAAGAGTACAACACGCACTACTCCCCCTGATGTGAACCTTAGTGTAGGTTTCTACATTCTACGTATCTGGTGCATGATCTTTCCTGTATATGTAGGATGGGAATAATCGGCCAGTTTCATTACTGAACCGTAATTAGACCACTTCGACTTCTTAGGTCGTTTCTCATGTCCTTTGACATCGAGTGTCCCGGTAAAACATATGTGCTAAGCAATGTGAATCACATTGTCCTCAGAGATTACTTATTGGGTCTTTGCAAATCGTGTTTGCATGTGTCCATAGTCTAGACGTGATCGTCTACTGTTAACTCTTTACTTTGATCGGAAAAAATAAGTACTTATGGATAATGTACTAGACATGGTTATCATGAACCTATGTCTCGATCTGGCCGATCCATGTCTGGGTCATAGACCTCGTCTATACATGTCAACTACTTGTCTCATGAGTGTTCAAGATCAATGATCATTGCTGTGAGTTTTATAATCTCTCATTATGGCTCTGTGGCCGAACACTCTCATGTATCTCACATGTGGACATCGATATTTCTTTGCCTTAAGCAGTACCATATCTATCTCATACATTGTAGTCCTTTATCCATCTCTTGATGGTATCTCATGACCTCTGTTGCTGTGGATTATATCACACACTTAAATATATATTATTAGGTCATAGATCTCGGCTCTCACAAGCTTATGGACTACAATACATTTGTATCCGGTTAATTTTTTGTCTCTACTAGCCCGTGATCAAGAAGAAGGGCTAGACGCCTTTTAGTCTTAAAAGCCGGACGCGTCTAGTAGAAGAGCCAGACGTTCTTTGCTGAAGAGCCGGATGCCCTTAAACGGACAGAATCGGACATCTTTAGTTTGAAGGGCCGGGGGCGGACGCTTTTGGTCGGACACCCATATAGATTTTATTCTATGCCTACTAACCTCTTTTAGGTTTAGTATAATCACAAGGAATTTCAAATATATATGGATTGTATTGGATTGTCTTTTATACAACTCCAAGATCAATGATCATGCGTGATCAATTTCTTTTACAGACTATATGCAGCTGCTTTATGTTTCAGTCCATGAGTCAGCTTAGGAACGAAGCTGTTCTTTCATCTTATCCAGTGATTCATATACTGCTTACTACATCATTTGTATCTAATATATTTCTTATGACCAGACCATTTTCAATTTCGAAAATCTGTAGCAGCATCCACCACATAGGAGTTTATCTCCTTATAATTTGTTCCTTTGATCTCTGTGAGTACCTTGTGTAACAAGCTATAATCGAATGCTGTTAGTAGGAAAACATGAACACCTTTACATCATGTACATCTCTCACGGTTTCTTTACTTCTCACAAGATCCATCTATTTCACTGGTTGATCAGATGGCGTTTATGTATATGTATATGGCCAATACGCTCATATCTCCTTTAGATACTTTGAACCTCCACGTTTATCTTTCAATATAATCTTTTATGATCTTTATGATTGTATGAGTACTCATTCGTGGGTTCATGATCCTCGTTCATCTCTTTATGTTCAAGTGTTATAACTTTATGTATCTTTATACAAATGTGTGTGTGTGTCGACACTTTCATGTGGTTCCATTATGTTCCAGACATGATCTATAAATTTGAGATCTTATTATCCAGGACCTTTGTTACCTAGTAGCTTGGCGTCCCAAGCCACATGGTTTGGTACCTTAGATGTGTAGCTGCGCAGCATTTTCTCAATGTCTGGTATGGTTTCTCTTATAATCTCGGATATGTATTCTATGCACCATTTTTCTATCCGAGATTCCTTTATATTATGGAACACTTGGTCTATCTTGTATAGACTCTATAGCAACTTGATTATGTCTCTTCTAGGACATTCATTTGGTGCTAAGCTGGTTAGTCATTTCTCGGGTCAGTGTCTGGCATTTCGATTAGCTTCTCTATTGGATAGCTTTGTATAATCTTTCTTTGGATGTCTTAAATCATAATGTATAGTCCGAGTATCTTTGCCAAGACAATGATGGTTAAAACCATTCGTACTTTTAACATTCTTTATCCAGCTTATAATCTTTCTCCTTTAATATTCGGATTCATTTGTTTTCATGCAATCCGTACCTGGCCACTATTTGATCACCCATGTTTTGGCTCTCGGTCATTTTGATTTCGTGGAGAAGATCTTATTCTTATATATTCTCAATCCTCTTCTGAGGTTTCATCTTAGACGGCACATATATGTATGTGGTGGTTTATTCAAAATCTCTTAAGATGGTGTATGTCTGGTTTTATGACCCGTATTCAATCTGAAATGGGAATATCTATGCTCACTTATATGGCCTGATGCATATGATAATATTATCATTCTATACATGTAAAACATAATGTCTCTAAGCTTATAGACTTTTAGAGTCTTAGTCTTACATGGCCGAACCTTTATAGGTAATGCGGCCAAGCCTGCACTATACAGCCAAGTCATGGCCAAGTCGTGGCCAAGCCGTTTATAGGTGATGGTCTTTGTGGCCGACCATAACATGGTCTCTTCGGACGGGTAATGGCCTCTTTGGTTTAGCCGTTTGTATCATGGCCTCTACGGCCAAGGAATGGTCTACGACCAAGGAATGGTCCTTTATGGCCGAGTAATGACCGAGCCATATAACATGGTCTTAGACCATAGTGGTACACGAACTTGTAGTATTGATCATGGTTTTATCCTCTCTCCCCCTCATGACCATACTATAAGGTCGTGGTGCTTGGGACAATTAAGCCTAATGAGTTTCCCTTTGTGTACATGTTTCACAACGTGAGATCTTTTACGGGATAACTCTGTGTCTTTTCAATATTTGTATCAAGTTATACTTTAGGATGGCTAATCCTATCATGCCATATAGTGTAAAATTTCATGGGATATATCAGTATAGTCACCACTTCTCTTGCCTCTTATCATACTGATCTTATAGCATAGTTTTAAATCAGTAGAGATCATAGGTATAGTCTCGACCACTTATAAGGTCTTAGGCGTTTTATTTTTCTTAAAGTCTAAAGGAACTCGTTTCCTTCCTTACCCATTGTTTCTACTTGGAAACCATACATTATAACTTCAATGGGCCACATGTTCTTTTGGGTGTGTATAATGCCTTTTAAGTAGCCATAGTTTCTTTACTATGCTTACTATACCCCTTTCACGATTTCTTACTTGATATTATGCCCTTTAGCCAACTCTTTATCAAAACATTCATATGTTCAAGTAAGATCAGGTAAGATATAATAAACTCAAATTCTTTTATATAAAAATCGTGAATGCCATCAAATAGGTTTAAAAGTAAATCACAAAATCAAAGACTTAAAATAAAATTATCATGTCGAGATCTTTCTTTAGTCAATGTATAAGCCGGCCTCACAATCTATATTTTCCCAGGCGGCTTTCTTGGATTCTTCCTTATCATTTCTAGCCTCATTGGCTTCAGGAAGTCTCATCTCACTATCTCATTGCTCAATGTATCTTTTCTGAAGTTTCTCAAATCGACTAATAGTATTTTTAAGTTTCTGCTCTTTTTGCTTGATTGCAAATAGGTATGACAATAGGTCATTATAGGTTGTGAAACCTTTAGCCTTATGTGATAACAGTACATCCTTTGAATGGAATGTGGAGTATGTTTTATATAATAAATCATCATCTGTTACCACTTCACTACATAGTTCAAGACTATGGGCGATTTTCATTAGAGCAGAATGATATTCTTCCAGGGATTCAAAATCCTGGAACCTGAGAAGCTTCCATTCATTCATGGTCTTTCGCCAGAATATCATTGAGTATCTGGATTCTAGTCTTGTCCAAAGTTCACAAGGATCCTCTATATTTTCATACTGATTTCTCAGTTCCTCAGTGAGATGGTAGCGCATAATTGTTATGGCTCTATGCTTTTCACTTTAAATTGCATTATTGCCTTCAATGATACATCTCCTGAGTCCTCTAGACTTCAGGACAATTGAAGTGTTCATTTCCCATTCTTGATAATTATCTCCAAAGAGATTTAGGGCAGCATAATCCGAAGGCTCAAATCTCGACATCTGAAATCATTTAATCAATTCATGATTTAAAATTCTTGCAACCAATTTAAATAATCAGTGCACATGATTTCATAAGTCTATTTATGATGCTTAAGCCACACTGCTTTGCAATGTGATGCTTAGGCCATACGGCCATATTAGTGATACAACGATCTTAAGGATCAGATCATGATGCAATCCGGTTTATATAACCATCCGGATACTAGGCCACACGGTCACTTAGATGTGCACTAAGCCACACGGCTTTCAATCAATCAAGGGCACAAGGCCGCAAGTATGAACAATGTATTAGACCACACGGCCGTATACAAAACGGGATTATTAATGTAAGTGTATTCAATCCTATTGCTTAGTTGCATATCTATTAAGATTTAGAATTAAATAATCTAGCAACCTAACTCTCATTCAATATATAAATTCTTTAAATCAATCTTTCAAGCTTAATGAGAGATTTAAGGTTTCAAGGCCTTTAGAAATATTAATCAAAATTAAGGGTTTCAAGGCCATTAGGAATTTTTTAAAAATCGAGATTAGGGTTTTAGTTTAAACAAGATTCGGATTCAAGTTTTAAAAACAATCCGAATCATAGCTCTAGGCGATCAATCAAACACTCAAGTTTCAAATCAAAATTAAAACCGATTTTCCAAAATTAGGGTTTTAGTGGATATCGAAAACTTTGATCTTTGATCAAGGGGATTTGATTTGAGATTCAAAAAAACCTTTAAGGTTCTGATTTTAATTGATCAATAGATCAAACTCGTTCTTAGGTTTAGATCGAACTTATAGAGCTTCGATTTACTCATAGGGGATTGATCTATTTAACCTATGGCTTTTAGTTTTAGAGATTATCTTTTAGGGTTTCAATCTTTACAAAACAACCAGGTTCGATTCATGTTCTCAAAATTAGGATTACCTTTGTTTTGCAGATTGTAGAAACCGGACCACCAAGACGAACGGATGAACCTCGAGCTGGACGGTACGCGAGCTGGGGCTGAGCGCAAGCTGAGGCTGAGACGAGGACACGAGCTGAGCCTGAGAGTCTCATACGCGAACGGGGAACGCCTAGGGTTAGGGTTCGTTGGGTTCGTCGGATGGTGAGCGCCTCTCGCGAACGGGCTGAGGCTGAACGTCTGATCGAGATCGAGAGCGGAGGCTGAGACGTACGTAAGACGCGATCGAGTTTAGGGTTCTACGCGATCTGAGTTGGAGCGGGACGTGTCTTCTTTCTATCGGGTTCGCGGGCGTCTGTTTTGGAACGCGAGCTGGCTGTGATGCCGAATGTGAAACTTGGGACGTCCGGGATGCAAGCTGAGTACGTAAGAGATCGTATGAGCTAAGATCGTATCAGGCTGAGACGGTAAAACTTGCTGGAACGCAAGCAAGAACAATTTAGGTTTCTTCGGGATTAGGGTTCCAAAAGACCAAGACGGCGCCGAGTATTGTTGCTGCGATTGTGGGCGCGTCTGAGAACGGATCGACAAACGGTTTGCGCTGTTAGATTCGTATCGTCAAGAGCTTTAATTTGATATGTGGCTCGTCGTCTGGTTCCTCAGGGTTTGAGAGATAGATCGATTTTAAGTTGCGTCTGATTTAGGGTTTATGTGACGAATTTTAGGTTATGTTTTGTCTCAGGGTTTTGAAGTCTATCGTGCTGATAACGTGTTGTAATTAGAGAGTTTTGAAACTGAATATTTCTATGTTATTATTAATGATCAAGGGGGTTCCTTTATATAAGGATTACAAGATAAAGATAAATGGAAAGTATCCAAAACCTAAACTCACTAGGATTAGAAAAACTATTAATACATAATAATGAAAAGATTACATCTACTAGGAAAAGGAAAGAGTTTCCTTTTCTCCAAACTTTGTGGCCGTCTCTCTCTCTCCTCTCTCTAGGGCTTCGGCCGTCTCTCAATCTTCTATGTATTGGACTGATCTTGGACCGGACCTGGTTAATGGCAATCCACTCCATGATTTATAACACAAATTTGTTTTTGTAGCGTCGAGCTCGTGGATAATCATCAACTGTGGCTATTTGTGGTAGCTTTTATACAGCATAACCACAACCTTATTTTGTAGCTACTATCTATAAATAGTGGCAAATATATTTGTGGCTATATTAACCCCAAATTGCAACTTATTAAATTGTGGCTAATTTGTAGATTTTATAAATTACGAATTTTATAATAAATCATTATATAATAATTTTGTAAAATATATATATATATCTGCTTTTTGACATCGATATAAATACAAATTTCTATATAATAAATCGACAAACAAATTATTTTATTTACATCAGTATTTTTATTATGGTTTACAAATAATAATCTGGTTTAGAAATTAAAATTGGTTTACAAAAATGGTTTACACATATAAACTGGTTTAGAAACTTAAACCTAAACCTAATGAAATTAACCTAGACTTATGTCTTGTATATTCTTGCGCCGTCATGACCAAACCTATGGTTGGAGCCGAAGGCTGGTCGTGTTGCTTAAACTCGTCGTTCTTGGCCATCACAAGCTTTACCGGTGATGAAGAAGCGACTTCAGACTGAAGTTGAGAGCGGCGAGAATACGAGGCTTGAGCGGAGGAGATCTACAGATTCCGGTGAGTTCCGATGAAACCGACTCCGGAGACTGAGTGAAGCCGTTGAAGGAGGTTTGAATTGAGACTAAAGCTGAGATTGCGGTGACGAGTTGACCGATATGAAGAAGATGCGACTTGAGACTGAAGCTGAGAGCGGCTAGATTTTGGGGCTTAAGCAGAGGAGATCTGGAGACTGAGGTGGAATCACAGAGGAGACATGAGTTCGACGAACCAGATCCGGTGACTAACGCAGTGAATCCGTTTAAGGAGGTACTAACCGAGCGACGTATTAGAAAAGGGAGGAAGAAGGTTATTAACGGGCAAGTAAGAGACTAATGATGGTAAAAAAAAAAGATAAGAGATTAAGCACATCATCATCGACTCGTGTCTTGTATGATGATGTTGGTATTGAGGAAGAAGATGATATTGATACAAGAGGAAGAAGGAGATAAGAAAGAATGAAAGATAGAGAATGAGAACACGTATAGAGAAAACAGAAAGAAGGGGAAAGAAATGAAGCAATCTGAACCATTATATTGAATTTAATCAATGGTCCAGACTGTAATCCGCACCTTTGATGTACTGCCCAATCAGAAATAAGATGGTATTTTAACCTTTTTCTTTTGAATATATATGATAATTGGTTATATCTTAATTTTGTCTATAGTGTGCCGACACAAAAAAAAAGTCAATAGTTTTATTTAGTAACTAAAATTGATTCATATAAAAATATCGATTTTATGAATTATGTTTTGGAATTTTGATTTGGTTTGGAGATAGAGTTCAGGGGGATATGTATAAGGTCAGAAATTAGGGTTAAAACAATATATTTTAAAAATAATTAACAATTATATTTTATAATTTAGAGTTTTAGATTTAAGTTATAAGCTTAAATATTTATGATTTACTAAATATCATATTTATTTATAAAAATGAGATAAGTATTTGATATTAGATACATAGATATATATATATATATTTATTTAGGGTTAATAGTTTAAGGTACATAAAATGATTATATTTGAAACTTTTAAAAATTTGTTATATATGTTTGTTTTTTTTAGACATTAATCTTAGATGAATTGTTTGTTTAAATTTTAAAAGTTTGTTTATTAAAGATTAAATGTTTAGGGTTAGACTATACTTGGAGTTTGATGAAAAAAGTTATTATATTTGAGTTTATTACGAGTGTTGGACTTTTTTAAAATGTTATTATTGTTTTTTATAAAATATAGAATGTACGATTTACATTTTATAATTGAAAATTGAATATTTAGGGTTTATAGTATGTTTAGGGATTAAATTTTCTTTGAATAGCCACAAATTTTGTAGTTGCTATATATTTTTACTTCTTATTTTGTAGCTAATTATGGATATAATTTGCTACACATTAGTTTGGGCTAACCGCGGTTAATTTTCTTCAAATAGCCACAACATTAAACTTGTAGCTATTTAGCTACGAAAATTTACAAAATAGTTACAAGTTACAGATTTTAAGAAGTCATGGCTATTTTATAGCTATTTGTGGTTTGAAAACAGCCACAAATAAAATTTAGTGGCTAATTTGTAGCTAAATACAATTTTTCTTGTAGTATACTATAGTTAAATTGTTTACAAAAATTTATATACGAGCTGATCCAACCGTATTTGACTTCTATTTGATTTGTAAAATTGAGTATTTAGTTTAATTAAGTCGAGCATCAACTACTATAGTTAAATTGTTTACAAAAATAAAACAAGTATCAAATATTAAAATAAAATAATTATTTGACATTGTTAACTTTTTTTTTTTTTGAAACACACTTATATTAAATGATCAAACCAAAGTAGTTGTAGCCATTAAAACCAGTTCAGCAGACAAGACCTGCTTTGCTAGCTTATCAGCCTCGGCATTTTTCATACGAGAAATCCAATGAAAAGAGAAATATTCAAACGAAGAAGCTAAAGAGAGGATATCTGCTAAGATCCCATAGAGACCAATCAGCGATGATTCCGTCTTGAGAGCTTTGATCATTACGGCTGAGTCCGATTCGCACCGAATCCTTGATAGTCCTAGCTCTCTGCACTTTCGTTAGTAAAAACAAGTATAAATTAAGGAAATTAATTCAATTAGTTTCCATCAATTTAAAATACAACACAAGTCGATAAAAATAAGATAATATTTTTTTTGAATTTTTTTGGTAAATATATAATCCTATTAAAATTATAAATAGATAATTATGTATATATATATATATATATACGAACAATACATTGTATTTTTTTTCCTATATTTACAATAAAATATTTATATATAATTTTTTGGAGACACAAAATAAGTTTGCTGATTTTTTAATTAGAATTGCTTGATATTTCTATAAAGATATTTATTTTGGGGAAATTACTAAAAAAATATCATATTCATAGTACTATTTTTCTTGTTTACACTCATCACTTTTAATGAAGGGTAAAAGATATTTATAATCGTAGGGATAACTAATCTAGACTTAGGGTTTAGAGTTGAAGAGCATGGTAGAGTTTTTGGAATGCGAAATTTAGGATTCTAATAAATATATAAATAGATAATTAAAAATATATTAAAAATTAAAAGTAATTTTTTATTTATAAAAAGTTCAAATTTAAAAAGTATAATTCGAAAATATAAAAAAAAATATTTTTTATTTTATTTATTTAAATAATTATTTATATATATTTGGGAACAAGTGTATAAAAATTTGATCAGTTAATAAAGAAAATATTTTTGAAAATGTCTATTTACTACTATCTCTGTTTCCGAAAGTAAGATTTTTTAAAGTGTTCACACTTATTAAGAATTCAATAAATGTTTATAATTTATTTTTTCTTTTAATTTATTATACACTTTCCAATAATTTTTCACCAATGAAATTTAATCAATTCAAATATTTTCATTTAATGTTTCTTAAAAGCATAAAAAAATATTTTTGTGGAACAAGTAAAAAATCTAAAACATATTAGTTTCGAGAACGGATGGAGTATTTAGTTGGTTACATTAGATCATTAATAGTTTGAATAATAAAATAATTTTTTTGTTTTACCAAAAAAATCATATTATTTTTCTTATTTATTAGGAGTTCGTTGAGATCCCATATTTATTAGGAGTTCGTTGAGATCCCACATGCAACATTCAATAATTGGGTTTACTGTGGGGTCAGAGACTTTTCTCTAACTCACGAAGCAGCTCGAGATCATATTTTTACCACAACATTTGAAGATTGATTTTTCTTCTCATCAACCATTAATTAATCACACAAACCAAAACTCTTTTTTGTTCTTCGTTGACTTCATGTTACAGATGGAGATGGAGAAACCAGACAAATTGAATCGAAGCGTCTCTCCAATGGAGTCTCTTCCTTCTTCCTCTGCAGAGCTCGACGTGTTTCTCAGTTTCAGAGGCTTTGACACACGCAACAACTTCACCGGCCATCTCCAAAAAGCCCTCCGCCTTAGAGGAATAGACTCCTTCATCGACGACAAACTCCGCCGAGGAGACGACCTCACTGCTCTTTTCGACAGAATTGAGCATTCAAAGATTGCCATCATAGTCTTCTCCAAGAACTACTCGAACTCCGCGTGGTGCCTCCGAGAGCTTGTTAAGATCCTAGAGTGCAGGGACAGAAACCAGCAGCTGGTGATACCAATCTTCTACAAAGTAGACAAGTCCGAATTAAAGAATGTTCCAAAGAAGAGTTTTACTGAAGTTAAGGAGGAAGAGACTTCAACGTGGGAAGCTGCACTGACCACAGCATCCAACATCTCCGGCTATGTAGTCAATGAGTTCAGGTATGCTCTCTATAAAGGATCTGCACTGATTAGGGTCGGAACTGGACTGTGCCTAGTGAAACATTGGTTTTGATCTCCAATTTTTTTGAAAAGGATAGACATTTTTTTTTTTGTGTCATCTGGTATATTAATGAAAGGTCATCAAGACCAACATTTAGTTACAGAAGATCAGCCGGAAGGAGGAACTCCCTTATCCAAAAAACTTATCAGACCAACTACCCAAACAAAGCTACTTATCACATAAGATTCAAAAAACTAGTCATCGATCACATGGCAATGATCAACTAAGTGGAGGGCGAAGCTTACTCATTCTCAAACAATTCTCATAGCCACAAGGGGCCACCAGCCGCAACATAGGATTGCAGATAACCACCTTTCGCCGCACTTTGAGCTATGAGGAAAGCCCCTATGTTTGTTGATCTATCTTCTTTTACTACTCTCCACCATTCCACTCTTCTCAATCTTTTCTCCAGCTCAACATATTGTGCTTTGAAATTACATAGATCTGTATGATTTTATTATATATTATCAAAGTCACTAGTAATAAATAACTAAATACTCCAATGGTTTCATTTTAATTGTTTTGTGGACGTAGATTAATAAAACATTTAATTTCGTATATTTTATAAATAAAAATATCATTACATATATATTCAACCACATTCCAACCGATTGAAAAATAGATTAGAAGATATAATGAATCATATAGTATATAAAGTTAATATATTTTGCATTGATAATTCTAAAACAACATTTATTTTGAAACTAAAATTTTACACTACCTTAGCAACTAAAATGAAATTGAGGGAATATTTATTACCTCAAAATCTTATACCGGCCTGACATTGATCTCTATTTTTTATATACTTTGGTTATTGACTTTTGTGGTTTCACTTTGTTCATCTTCTTGTTTGATAGTACGTCTGAAGCCAAACTTGTGGACGAGATTGCTGTTGACACATTCAAGAAACTGAATGATTTGGCCCCCATTGGCAACGAAGGTCTGGTGGGAGTAGACTCACGTCTAGGGACTCTAGAAAAGCTTTTATGTTGCGATGAGGTGGACTCTGTTCATGTCATTGGCATTATTGGGATGGGCGGAATTGGTAAAACTACTCTTGCTGATTGCTTGTATGGACGAATGCGAGGCCAGTTCGACGGTAGCTGCTTTCTTACAAACATCCGTGAAAACTCGAGTAGAAGCGGGTTAGAGTCTTTGCTGCAGAAACTCTTCTCCACGTTACTGAATGATAGAGATCTAGAGATCGGAGCTCCTGGAAATGCACATGAGAGGTTTGAGCGTCGGCTTAAGAGCAAGAGGCTGCTTATTGTGCTTGATGATGTGAACGATGAGAAGCAGATAAGGTATCTAATGGGGCACTCCAAATGGTATCAGGGAGGAAGTAGAATCATCATAACTACTAGAGATAGTAAACTAGTCGAGGCGGTCAAGGGTCGAAAATATGTGCTCCCTAAACTGAATGATAGAGAAGCCCTGAAGCTCTTTTGCTTGAATGCATTTAACGACTCTTGCCCTTTAAAAGAGTTTCAAAGTTTGACAAATATGGTTCTGGATTATGCTAAGGGACACCCTTTGGCGCTTAAGGTGTTAGGGTCTGATCTTTGTGAGAGGGATAATCAGTACTGGGAAGATAAATTGGATAGGCTGACAAGTAAATCACATGGAGATATCTATGAAGTTCTGGAAACAAGCTATGAGGAGCTTAGCATTGAGCAGAAGAATGTTTTTCTGGATATTGCATGTTTCTTCAGATCAGAGAAAGTGGACTACGTGAAAAGCCTCCTCAACAGTCATGGTGTGGATGTGTCTAGCGTGATAGAGGATCTACTTGACAAATGTTTGATTACTCTTTCTGATGATCGCATCGAGATGCATGACATGTTGCAGACTATGGGCAAAGAGATTAGCTTAAAAGCAGAAACCATCGCAATAAGAAACTCTAGGTGGCTATCACCACATGGCACCCCGTTTCAGTCGCATATCAGACTATGGGATAGTGACTATATTTGTTACCTTCTAACTAAGGGCTTGGTAATGGCTGTGACTAAAGTATAATATTTCCAACTTTGTATTATACTTTATCTTCTTGCTTTGAATTGACTGTTGTTTCTCTACCACTTGTTTGGTAGGGAACTGACATGATAAGAGGAATTTTCCTGGACACATCAAAACAAGGAGCAATGCGGCTAAGCGCCAAAGCTTTCAAAGGGATGTGCAATCTCAAGTACCTGAAAATTTATGATTCTCGTTGCTCACGTGGATGTGAAGTGGATTGTAAAATTATCCTACGTAAGGGGCTTGATTTCCTTTCTGATGAGCTTACATATCTACACTGGTATGGATGCCCACTACAGAGTCTCCTTCTGAACTTTGACCCCAAGAACCTTGTAGACCTTAAGCTTCCATATAGTGAGTTAGAAGACATTTGGGACCAAGACAAGGTATATTTCTGTGTAGTTTTATTACTCATAAGCTAAAATCTTGAATGAGAGGAATGTCAAATGAGCTTTGATCTCATGAGCTAACTCGCTTGAGCTATATTTTTCTAGGTTCATTTATTAAATGACTTTAATGATCGAGTTTGATTTAGTTCATGAGTTATATAAATGAGCATTAATGAACATGAGGTAGCTTTAACTTAATCTTTTAGAGTTAAATATATATATATATATATATATATATATATATATGAAATATTTTGTTTTACATTTTAACTATAGAAAAGGAATATAAGTAATTTATATATTTAAAAAAGGTATCTAAGACTTTTGTAGGAAAGTTACACATTATCACATTTAAAACTTATGTAAAACATCTTATATAAACTCATATTAAATCATTTTCACCCTATTGAATGCTGATTTTTAACAAGAAATGTTGTTACAGGATGCTGGAATGCTCAAATGGGTGGATCTCAGTCACTCGTTGAGATTAAGCCGATGTTCAGGTTTGGCTAATGCTCAAAATCTTGAGAGGTTGAATCTAGAAGGATGTACAAGTTTGAAGAAGTTGCCATCATCCATGAAATGTTTGGAGAAGCTTATTTACCTAAATCTCAGGGAGTGCACAAGTCTCAAGAATCTTCCAAAAGGACTCAAAACTCAATCCTTGGAAACTCTTATTCTCAGTGGCTGCTCCAGTTTCAGGAAATTCCCAATGATCTCAGAAAATGTTGAAGTTTTACTTTTAGATGGCACAGCAATAAAGAGTCTTCCTGAATCCATTGAAAGCTTGAGAAAACTTGCTTTGCTGAATTTGAAAAACTGCAAAAAGCTGAAGCATCTTTCTTCTGATCTTTATGAGCTGAAATGTCTCCAAGAGCTAACACTCTCAGGATGCTCACAGCTAGAAGTTTTTCCGGAAATCAAGGAAGCCATGGAATCTTTGGAGATTTTACTTCTGGATGATACAGCCATCACTGAGATGCCAAACATCAAGCATCTAAGAAATATCAAGACATTTTCTTTGTGTGGAACAAGCAGTCAAGTTTCTGTTAGTATGTTCTTCTTGCCACCTCCATTGGGCTGCTCTCAGTTAACGGATCTTTACCTCTCACGATGCGGTCTGGACAAACTACCAGATGATATAAGTGGCCTATCCTTGTTGCAGTCTTTATGCTTAAGCGGAAACAACATTGAGACTCTGCCAGAGAGATTCAACCAGCTTCATAATCTGAAATGGTTTGATCTTAAGTATTGCAAAATGCTCAAGTCTCTACCTACCCTTCCACAAAACCTTCAATATCTGGATGCTCATGAGTGTGAGTCACTTGAAACTCTGGCAAATCCATTGACTCCTTTGACAGTAGGAGAGAGGATACATTCTATGTTCATCTTTACCAACTGTCAGAAGCTGAACCAAGATGCTCAAGAGTGTCTGGTAGGTCATGCTCGGGTCAAGAGTCAGTTGATGGCTAATGCTTCTGTGAAACGTTATTACCGGGTAATCGTCTCCTCTCCTCCTTCCACGTTATTGTAATAAGCAAAAATGCTTATTGTTTTTTCTTTCGCAGGGATTTATACCAGAACCTCTGGTTGGAATCTGTTACCCGGCGAATGAAATACCAAGCTGGTTCTGCCACCAAAGACTAGGACATTCACTAGAAATCCCATTGCCTCCTCATTGGTGTGACACTAACTTTGTTGGACTTGCCTTATCTGTAGTTGTCTCATTCAAAGACTATGAAGACCGTGCTAAGCGTTTCTCGGTTAAGTGCTCCGGCAAATTCGATAACCAAGATGGTTCCTTCACAGGATTTGACTTTACGCTGGCCGGCTGGAACGAACCCTGTGGATCGCTTAGCCATGAACCAAGAAAGCTTACTTCTGACCATGTTTTTATGGGATACAACAGTTGCTTCTACGTCAAGAAACTCCATGGAGAGAGTAGCAGCTGCTGTTACACAAAGGCTTCTTTCGAATTCTATGCAACGGATGATGAAAGGAAGAAGAAGCTCGAGACTTGTGAGGTGGTCAAATGTGGGATGAGTTTAGTGTATGTTCCTGATGATGATACTTGTATGTTGTTGAAGAAGACGAATCTGGTTCAGTTGAGTACGAAGACCAAACCAAGCTGTTCCTACGGTCTTGATGATGTCAGACTCAAGAGAGGACGATGCCAGGTTGGTGGTGGTGATGAAGAAGCAGATTGTAAGAGAACGAAAGAGAAGATTTTGGTGTGATAAAAAATTATAATTCAGATATTTAACAGTTATTTGTTTATTTTGTTGTAAGCAACTAACCAGATCTATGTCTTGTATTTGTAATTTTGTACGTATCAATTTCAAATCAACAAGTTTTTTTAGTTTTTAATCAGAGTTTATTTTTAGTTGATGCAAATACAACACAATACAAGAGTAGAAAGGTACTTTAATCTGCTTTCAATTAGAATATTTTTATAAAGAGGTTCCAATGAGAGTATTGCATAATGAAAAGTTAAAACAAAAATCATAATCTTTTATAGAGAAAATGACTTAAATAGCACAAAAAGATATAAATATAAGGAGAAATGTTTTTCAAAATAACAATTTTTATTCTAAAAATAATTTATGACAAAATATAAAATATAAAGAGAAAATTTAATATAAAAAAAAAACTCTTATTCTAATTGTATTCTCTAAATTCTAAATCATAAACATAAATTTTAACCTAATAAAAATTAATTAATGATATTTTGGAAATTTTTCTTCTTCTGTGCTAATTTTAGAACAAATAGATATTTTAGTGATATGCGAGGCCATTTTTCCTTTTATAAATTGAATTACATTTTAAATACAATTAAAAACATTAAATTATTAAAATTATTTTAAAGATTAATATTTTATTTGAAATATTCTTGACATGTTATGTGGACTAGGAAATTCTAAAACTGGTGGTCCACACGGAAACGGGATGTCGGCCAGAGTGGACTATGCGCTGGTGGCAAGGATATATGGATGGATGGTCTAAAAAAAAAGTGATGAAGCTCGCGCCGAACTAACAACAAGAAAAACGTCTCCCATTTTCGCCACAATTTTTTAATTGCCACAATCTGTTGAGTCCTTTAAGAAAAATTACGTTGTTATTAGTTCACAAAATAATCACATAAATATACTTTTAAAATCTCCATCACCAAAATAACGTGTTAATTGTCATCACAAATTTAAACCAGCACTCTTTTTGTCATTTCTTGATAACATCACCCTCAAAAACTATTTTGATCTGCTGGATATTTTATTGTTTTGATTCAAGCGGTCGGTCAGATATTTTATTTATATATTTTTTGTTTGAAAATAGAATAAAATAACTAAAAAGAAAGTAACAACTAAATAAGGGACGGAATAGATCAATAAAGTTGACAAAAAAAAAAGATTAATAAATATAAATTAAAAAGATGGAACAAGCGTCAAGCAAAGGATACAATACAACAAGCAACGTAAAAGGGAGGAAGAAGAAGATGACTTATCGCGAGGAAGACGATGCAGTTCCTGAACTGTATCTGAGAGTTGAAGAAGATGGAGTTGAGAAATTAGGTCACTATATTAAATTTATTGAAGAATTAGAGAGAGAAGCAGAGCAGGGAGAGGAACAAGATTCATCACCTTCTTCATCTTCTTCTTGTGGAGGGAAAAGATCTCTTTGGTTCTGGATCAAGCTTGCTCTTCTGCTCGCCTTTCTATCTGGTTTGGCTCTCGCTGCTTACAAATGGCTCGTTCCTTTAATCATGGACAAGGTTCGATTCTTCCTTCATCTTAAAACATAACTTACTGCATGTTGCTCTCTTTTGTTGTTTAATTCTTTATCAATTGGGCTTGATTAGGGTTTCAACACTAAGTACTGGACACAAGTCTCTATGGTTCTTTCTTGTCACTTGGAACTCTGTATAGCTGCTACTTGATCAATCTCTTGGAGAGTGAAAGTCAAGCAGAACTGAGATTTGTAGATAATGTTCTATGATTGCCTGTTTTGTCTTAAATGATTCAATCAGTAACAATCTTTAGCTCTGTTACTAATCATGGCAATATCATTTTTTCAACCATGTTGTTGGCAGGAGCTTATCCCTATCATAAAATGGGAGACGAGGACATTCACACACCCTGTGTTAGGTCTTCTTGTGTTCGCAACCGTGGCACTACTCCCTGTAATACTTTTTCCGTCACTGCCGTCAATGTGGGTGGGTGGGATTACATTTGGTTTTGGATATGGCCTTCTCCTCACTTACCCAGCTATAGCTATCGGTGTATCTCTTCCTTACTTCATCAGCTATCTCTTCTGCGACAAAATCCAAGTATGTGTCTCATTATGTCCTCAATAACAACTATAGAATCAAGATTCAACAAAAACAAAAGGCACAAATTAATTTTGAGAACACATATCTCTTTTATTGTAATATTTTTAACAATCTCTTACGCACTTGTTTGATTACAGGACGATATCACACACAATTCGACCAAAATTGCTTCCTAATTTACACCCATGTGGCATGACTCAATAAATGTTGTTATGTCTCTCAATTCACTCAGCTATGAAATTTCAAAACCCATTGTGTTTTTTTTCTGAGATTTACAAGTCAAAAGCGCTCAATCTTAGTTAAAAGCAGAATATATATCACAACATCTTTGCATATGATCCAAAATATTATTTCCTAAATTCTAGCAACACTAAATCTCCCCATTTGTGATTTTAAGATCTTTTTGTTAGCTTGTCACACATGTTTTGAAGACTTTTTCATTCTTCCAAAGTGTGTGTTATGTTATACATTAACCAAAATTCTATCACCGCACCAACCTATCAAGCTCCTATTTCTTGAGCTCATTTTATTACTGAAACTAAAATTTATGTTTTGCAGGGTTGGTTAGAAAGATATCCGGACCAAGCTGCCATGCTGAGAGCTGCTGGTGGAGGCACTTGGTTTCACCAGTTTCGAGCAGTTACGTTAATCCGGATTTCACCATTCCCTTACGTTGTTTATAACTATTGCGCTGTTGCGACTGGTGTGAAGTACGGTCCTTACATGGCTGGTTCTCTCTTGGGAATGGTGCCAGAGAACTTTGTAGCTATTTATACGTGAGTTTGTGACAATGTCTGCCCAGTTTTGCTGATGATTGATGATTTAGTGTTCTGATATTTTGTTTTGGTGTGTGTTTTCAGAGGGACTCTTATAAGGAAATTGGCAGATGCATCCACTGAGGAAGAAAAGGGGATGTCGGTTCTTCAGATTGTTCTCAACATTCTTGGGTTTGTAGCTACTGTGTTGACAACGGTTCTGATCATGAAGTATGCGAAAAGACAGCTTGAAGCTATGAGAAAGGAAGAGGAAGCTTTGTTGTTGCAGTAGTGACGACAACAACCTTGGAAGCTTTTGTGTCTGCCTCTTCTTCCCAACGTACAGGTTCGGTCCAAGTTGTTGAAGAACTTTGGTTTTTGGTCTTGGTTCTTTTACTTCTTATTGTCTGATAGAGATATATCTACATAACTAATTAACACAGAATATTTAAAATTCTAACACGATCTAATGTTATATATGTTTTTTGTTATTTTTCTTCTCTTTTTTGATGTTTTGAAATGTATAGATTGGAGAAATTTGCTTATTTGGACCATTGCTTATTTGTTTGTAAAAAGAATGTTCAGTAAGTTTAACAACATAATGCATATTCACATGACATAGGTGACAACTTTTAAGATATTTTCTTAAAAAGTTTTGGTACTTACTTAAGAATCATATCTTTTTTTGAACGGAGTAGTCTTTTACACTTGCTTCAGATAACCCTTTTCAATCACGCTTGATGCTTCTGACCACGTCTTGAAATCCACACAGCTCTGTTAATTACTTAATTGTGTCTTGGATATCGGCCATTTATAATTTTGAAAGAGATTCTCATTTCTCATTTTTTCATATTCTCCATCCAATGGAACAAACTATATTCTCTAGAAAAGTTTTACTAAGAATCATATCTTCTTTGAAAAGAATAATCGTACAAATGCATCAGATATAACCCCTTTCAATCACACTTAATGCTTCTGACCACATTTTGAAATCCACATCGCTCTGTTTAATCGTGTCTTCGATATTCACCATTTCTTATTTTTATATAAGCTTTACATTAGGAGGCTATATTATCATGGAGATAGTTTGTTAAAAGACCTAGTTGGATTTGAGAATGAAACATTATTTGATTAATCCTCTTCATTTTATGATATTTTTCTTTTTGTTTTCTTTAAAAAGAAAGCATATCGAGAAGTTGCTTGCCTTCATAGGTGAGGGATTTGGATAAATTACTAGCTATAGGTGCAACATCTAATAGCCATTCGCCTAATGATTCTACTGAAACTCTGAATAATCATAAAAAAATCGTGGTACTTAACCCACTCCGGTAAGTTCACTAAGCAATTGACATATGTTTATCGTTTATTTTTTAAATAATATATCTCTCTAGAAATTGGTAAATAAAAATTGTGAATCTTAACATTTTGTTAGTATCGTTGTTATATGACCATTGGTCCATTGCATTGTATGTCGTTGACATCAATTAAAATTCTTATACCATGTGATTGATTATATGTTCGCAAAAGTAGAATATGTTTTCTCTCGAAAATAGAATAGAAGAGAAGCCCACTTTATTCATTTTCTCTTGAAACTAAGTGGGATGTATTCAATTTAACATTTGATGTGATTTGATTTTTAATGGGGTTTTAGATGATTTCAATAAGTTGCAGAGATTTAAGTGATTTTTGTTAAACTACTCTAGAATATCACTTAAAACTATGGGATTTGGATTTTAATTTTTTTAACTAAGAAATCTTACCCAAACACCCTAAAATCACCTGAAAACTTTAAAACTCCACAACTTAAAATATTTTCAATAACAGTGGATTTCAAAATACTTTAAAAAATGTCAAATTCAATAACAGTGGATTTTAAATGAGTTTTTAAAATTCATGTTTCAATAACAGTGAATTTGTCATTTTAATACAAATCACTTGAAACTCTCGGTTGAATACATCCCCTAAATGTCAAACAAGTCTGAGATTTTGTAAATGCTTTCGACATATTAAATGGTGGAATTGAAGACGAAACCTTAACTATGAGTTTTCAAGTAGCTGCCCCATACTGCGCATGTGAGCTCAATTCAATGAATTATGTCAACTACCAAACAACATAACAAGACCATTCAGTATTTATTACTCCCTCCGTTTTAATATATAGGTAGTTTTAGTCAAAAAAATTGTTTCACAGTATGAAGTGTTTACATAATTCAAAGCATTTTTTTCATTAATTGGATATAGTGTAACTAATCCAATACTCTCTCTGTTCCCGAAAGTAAGATTTTCGAGAGTATGCACGCTTATTAAGAATTTAATAAATTTTTATAATTTAATTTATTTTTTACTTTATTATACAGTTTCCAATAAATTTTCACCAATGAAATTTAATCAATTCAAATATTCTCAATTAATGTTCCTCAAAAGTATAAAAAAGTATCTTAACAATATAAAAATTCTATTTTTGTGTAACAAAAAAAAAATCTTACTTTCGGGAACGGATGAAGTAATACATATTTTTATTTATTGGTTAAATTTATATACTAAATACTAACTCTTCAAAAGTAATAACTTTCTTGATATTAATACTTTTAACTAAATCTAATTACAGATTGAAATAGAGGGAGTAATAATTTTCTGCTGTTTTTATTTATTTTTTCATATCTGAAAAATTGAAACTGAAATTGTATCAGATGCATCAATAAGTCCATTTCGTACGGATTATTGTATTGGTGCATTTGAACCTCCCCCAACACACTAAACCGAGCAACAAATCTTGCTCAACAACCCTCATCCCCAAATAAATGTTGTCTTTGTACCCTTCAAAAGTATCTTTGGTACGAAACCCCAAAAAACCTTTTAGAGTTTATAATAATTTATCTAGAAGTGCATTAAAAAAGCATATAAATGTTTCCTATAACTTTTTTTTGTTGTATTAAATTTTTTTTTATGTGTTCTGATTTACACCGATTTAATCGTTTTATTCTACTTAACTAATAAAGGCTGACGAAACCAAATTAACAAATCTAAACTTGATGCTAAATATAAATGTAACCGGAATTAGATCATGTGGTCGATCTTAGATTTTTTAAGTCCCTCGTATGACAGTAACTTTTTTTCTTATCAGATATACACCCTAAAATATGAAAGAATGTCATTTTTATCGTTTTTTTAGTTATAAGAGAATTTTAATGCATTATATATAAATGCATTAATTTTATAAATAATTTTACTTAGCTCAAATATTATTGATTGAACAAGTGTAATTTATAAAAACATAAATGCTTTTCAATTATTTTTTAATCCGTGTGAAAATATTAGAAGGATACTATTTGCGAAACAAGGGGAGATATATCAATTTTAGGCTAAAATATTTATTCCGATGGCAATGAATTTACATGTCAAATCTAATTGATATGCAGTTTTATTCTTAACATAATGTGTTAAATTCAAGTGCATTATTATAAATTAATAATATGCTTCTGAGTTTCTTATTTTTTTAGTCATGAAAATGCTTCAGACTTGTTGGTGGTTGGTACCACTTTCAACAGCGAGTCTATGTGTCTTTTTTTTTTTTTTTTTTTGTAAACACAGTCTATGTGTCTTTCATGCGAATAAAATCCATTACTCATTAATGTCTATCAATGTCATTTTGTCATTTGCTGAAACACATGCTCTCACAGAGGAAAAATAATGACACATTCAAATTCAGTTGGAAGAATTGAAATGATTTTAAATACTGTAAATCGTTATACATATCCATTTGTAAGTAATATAGCAATATATTACGTAACATATATTGAGTTGTTCACGTGTACTTTGAATCTTCGTGTAGTTGAAGTATAGCTCGATTTTTTTTTAGTTTTTATTTTAAAGAAGTATAGCTCGAATTTAGAAAGTTTCTAACGTACAGTATTGTGTTTAGGTCGAACGACCTCTGCAGAGAAAACCATACATGTGTTATCAAATAAACAAACAAACGAATAAAACAATTAAACCGATGTAAATCAAAACACACACAAAAAAAAAGATTTAATACAACAAAAAAATTATAGGAAACATTTATATGCTTTTTTCAAAAAATAAAAATAAACGAACAAACATTAAATTAATATTTATACAATTTAATGAAGAATATATTTAGAACTGAGAAGTGTTTAATTCATAATTAACAAAAATATGGAAAAGTTTAAAAAATTTGCATAGTTTACAAATATATTTTACAATATAATCACAAACATTAAATACAAATGGTAGTTTTATTTTTTGTAGTTTCGATTAGAACCGACAAATAATTTATTTATTACCACCAAATTATAACAAATATTTTGAAAGGAGATTAATTTTACCTTTCAACAAGAACAAAATATTGAATTAATAATTTAAATAAAATCACTCATTAATTTTGATGATAAAATATGTCTTTTGTATCAGTGTCTAGTTGCTTCAAATCTTTATAATGCATGATGTTGTTGTTTTTTTACAAACTGTAATGCATGTTGTTGTTGATTAAAATGATGAATATGAAATTTATTGTTAATTACGGAAATAGTGTATGTACATATATACTATTTTAAACAAAACAGAGTGCGACCAATAAAAATAAAAAAAACTACTTCAAAGTTGAGAATATGGCTTAAAAACTACGAAAATTTGAAATCATCTAGCATAAATCCTCTGAACGTACGTAAGCGAGTCATGGTATATCAACAAGACTATTACACTTTTAATGATATTTGCTAATGACAATTTAACTAACCATGATACTACATTATAAATCTACTTTTGAATTTTTTTTTTCTAACTTGAATGTACTCTGCAATCACATTAGAAAATAGAATTTTTAATGTAAAAACTCTCCAATTAAGTTTGTTTCGGGTATAAATCCATAAATTAGAGATTCAACATAAAACCCCACAACCTCACTAATTGTAATGAGTTATAGTCTGCCTCCGTTACTTGGGCCGGAAAGTCTTAAAACAACATGATTTATTATTAAAACGTCACGGTGTTTAAGTTAAATGTCATGTTGTTTACCATTTTACTCTAAAGTGTCTTAACAATCCGCAAATTGCTGTGAGATTAGAATGATGAACCCTAATTAGCGAAAGAGAGGGGTTTTGAGTTTCATTTGGTGATTGTGAGAGTTCGAGAGAGAGAGAGGCTGAGTTATAGTCCGGTGACAAAGTTGAAACCGAGAAGCTGAATCGAGTTTGGTGGGAGAGTTGAAACTGAAAACCTGATTTCGAGAGAGACTGAGTTCGAGTCACTAGGAAGAATATTAGGTAAATTTTATTTGTTTATATCTCGATTTATCTGGGTTTTTGTGATTTTCATTGGTTTGATTATGTGTTTTAATTGTCGTGAAACTGGACACAAACAAACGCAAATGTATGCTACCTTATGTGTCTAAGCCACCAAATATGCGAACAGGAAACCATCTAAAAACAGAAGACAACCTCTCAACCCGGCGAATCAACCACTGCAGTAGGAGAAACAGTCACTGAACTCACTTCACCTTAGCACACTAGAAGTTGGCTCATCGAAAAACTTGCTTTTTAAATTTTTTTTGTAACTTGACTTTAAAATCCATGTTTTGTTGTTTCGGATTAACTAGGCTTAAACTCATTTAAACCATGTATTACCATGTTTTACCATGTTTTGGTGTTTTGTGTTTTGTTGTAACTCATGGTATGGTCGTTAGAACCATTAAAATGAAGTGAACAATGTTTCTTGTTGCTATGTGTCTTCAAGGGTCATGTTATTTGTTTCCTCCAACGATAAGTGCAAGAAATATTATATTTCAAAGGGTCATGTTATGCATCAAATCTTCAAACACAATGACAGTCATAAAACAAGTTAAAACAACACTTGAAACACTATCAAATGTCATATAAACAAGCTTAAAACATCACTTAAACCACAATAATGATAGTGCTAGAACAAGCTACAGCCACAAATGACAGTCCTAAATACCATTTCACATTCGAAAACAAAACCAAAATCAATTGAAACCAACACCTTACAAATTTTAGTATTGAAACAAAAAATTAATTTGGAAGAGAACCATTTCACATTCGAAGGAATTACATGATAAAAGATGAATAAATATAAAATCAAAACTTTGAAGAACCCTAATTTATATTTCGGAAATTTCCTGAATCAAATATGAAGAAGAAAGTCGGGTTGTTTTTGTGTTGTCATTAAACATTGCATTATAACTAAACGAGGGATTTTAAATATTAAACGCCCCAAGTAATGGAGGGGCCAATTCATTACGATTAGTGAGGTTGAGTGTTTTTATGTTGAATCTTTAATTTAGGGAATTATACCCAAAACAAACTTGATTGGGGGGGAGGGGGGGGGTTACATTGAAAATCCTAGAAGATACAACGAGCAAAATGACATGCACCTCTATTTTATCTCTATATTTTCCTCTAAAATAGAGAAAATCTATTATAGAGGTGAATTTTCTTCAATGTATGCCTTTATAATAGAATTTCTCTATTTATAGGGAAAAATATATAGAATCGCTATTTCCAATCATCATTTGCCTAAATTAGAATATACTTTTTATTGTTATTTTTTTTTTTTTTCAAAACAAGTAATCACATTCGAAGATACAAAGAACAAAAATATATGGCATGCACAAAGAGAGAAAGTTCTAATTTTTTTGTAACAAAACATAGTAATTTAGATCATCATTTGCTTAAATTAAAATACATTTTTTATTGTTTTTACTTTTTTTCCGCAAAAAAACAATCACATGAGAAAAATATCTGTAAATTTTGATTTGTTGTGAAACTAGAGAATGAAATCTATGTTTCTATATTATTCATAAACATAAGGAGCCCTTTATATATAGGGAATTACACCGTCATAAAATAATGGAAAGACTAAAGAAAAGAAATACAAATATGGAAAAAGTACAAATCATAATATAATAAGGAAAAGACAAGATGCCGATTCTTTCTCTCTCTCCTCACGGCCGAGTCTCTCTCTCTCTAGCATTGGGCCGGTTATGGACTTCCACAATATGATTTATAACACTCCCCCTTGGATGCCATAACCATACATTGATTGTAATACGCTTTAGATGTTGCTCATTAAAGCCTTACCAGGAAAACCCAGTGGGACAAAACCAGGGTGAAGAAAAAAGAGTACAACACGTATTACTCTCCCTGTTCTGAACAACTCGCGGCTGACCTCATGAACAACCAAGATCTCCGAATGGTTTGAAGATGTGGCTCGGAGATATGGCCGCTTCATGGAACGCCATGATATTGCCGTTCCACCATGTGTGAAAACATAGCCTTACAAATAATGATAGTGCTTGAACAAGCTACAGCCACAAATGACAGTCCTAAATACCATTTCACATTCGAAAACAAAACCAAAATCAATTGAAACCAACACCTTACAAATTTTAGTATTGAAACAAAAAATTAATTTGGAAGAGAATCATTTCACATTCGAAGGAATTACATGATAAAAGATGAATAAATATAAAATCAAAACTTTGAAGAACCCTAATTTATATTTCGGAAATTTCCTGAATCAAATATGAAGAAGAAAGTCGGGTTGTTTTTGTGTTGTCATTAAACATTGCATTATAACTAAACGAGGGATTTTAAATATTAAACGCCCCAAGTAATGGAGGGGCCAATTCATTACGATTAGTGAGGTTGAGTGTTTTTATGTTGAATCTTTAATTTAGGGAATTATACCCAAAACAAACTTGATTGGGGGGGGGGGGGGGGGTTACATTGAAAATCCTAGAAGATACAACGAGCAAAATGACATGCACCTCTATTTTATCTCTATATTTTCCTCTAAAATGGAGAAAATCTATTATAGAGGTGAATTTGCTTCAATGTATGCCTTTATAATAGAATTTCTCTATTTATAGGGAAAAATATATAGAATCGCTATTTCCAATCATCATTTGCCTAAATTAGAATATACTTTTTATTGTTATTTTTTTTTTTTTTTCAAAACAAGTAATCACATTCGAAGATACAAAGAACAAAAATATATGGCATGCACAAAGAGAGAAAGTTCTATTTTTTTGTAACAAAACATAGTAATTTAGATCATCATTTGCTTAAATTAAAATACATTTTTTATTGTTTTTACTTTTTTACCGCAAAAAAACAATCACATGAGAAAAATATCTGTAAATTTTGATTTGTTGTGAAACTAGAGAATGAAATCTATGTTTCTATATTATTCATAAACATAAGGAGCCCTTTATATATAGGGAATTACACCGTCATAAAATAATGGAAAGACTAAAGAAAAGAAATACAAATATGGAAAAAATACAAATCATAATATAATAAGGAAAAGACAAGATGCCGATTCTCTCTCTCTCTCCTCACGGCCGAGTCTCTCTCTCTCTAGCATTGGGCCGGTTATGGACTTCCACAATATGATTTATAACACTCCCCCTTGGATGCCATAACCATACATAGATTGTAATACGCTTTAGATGTTGCTCATTAAAGCCTTACCAGGAAAACCCAGTGGGACAAAACCAGGGTGAAGGAAAAAGAGTACAACACGTATTACTCTCCATGTTCTGAACAACTCGCGGCTGACCTCATGAACAACCAAGATCTCCGAATGGTTTGAAGATGTGGCTCGGAGATATGGCCGCTTCATGGAACGCCATGATATTGCCGTTCCACCATGTGTGAAAACATAGCCTGTCTGTGATCGAGAATTGTGTGGATCCGAAAAATAACTTGCATCAGCAAAATCAACTAAACCTTTTTTGTTTTGGTTAGTATAAAATAAACCCAAGTCTTTCGTTCCTTGCAGGTAACGAAGAATATGTTTAATCCCGTCCCAGTGCCTTTGGGTTGGACAAGAGCTAAATCTAGACAATAGATTCACGGCAAAACATATATCTGGTCGTGTGTGACTAGCCAGATACATCAAAGCTCCTATGGCACTGAGATATTGCACTTCGGGACCAAGGACATCTTCATCGTCCATCTTAAGACGAAATGGATCAGTGTCCAGGCCGAGAGACCTCACGACCATGGGGCTAGATAAGGGGTGAGACTCGGCCATGTTGAATCTCTTGAGTACTTTTTCTGTATATGCCATTTGATGCACAAGGATTCCATCTCTTATGTACTCAAGTTGTAATCCCAAACAAAACTTTGTTTTTCCAAGATCTTTCTTTTTTAAGATATTCAACTGTTTGAGAAATCTCTCCAGAGGTTCCTAGGATTTAAATCATCAACATACACTGATATAATCACAAAGCACTGGACGGATTTCTTTATAAAGATACAAGGGCTGATCCGATCATTCTTATATCCCTCGTTCACTAAGTACTCACTTAGTCTATTGTACCATATTCGGCCTGATTGTTTCAATCAATAAAGTGACTTATTCAACTTTATACAGTGTTGTTCTCGAGTACTCGATTTGTTTTTCAACTCTATACCCTCTGGTACTTTCATATAAATCTCATTATCCAGTGGCCCATATAAGTATGCAGTTACAACATCCATTAACCGCAAGTCTAATTTTTTTTTTCTTATAGCCAGACTTATCAGGAATCTAAAAGTAGTAGCATCCACCACAGGGGAGTATGTCTCCTCATAATCTATCCCTGGTCTCTGTGAGAATCCTTGTGCAACAAGCCGTGCTTTATATCTAACGACATTACTATGTTCGTTTCTCTTTCTCACAAAGACTCACTTATGGCCGAATGGTTTAACATCATAAGGTGTCCGGACTATTGGTCCAAAGACATCTCTCTTCTTTAAAGAGTTTAATCCACGTTTATAGCTTCTTTCCATTTGATCCAATCTGATCGTTGAGTGCACTCGTAAATAGACGTGGGTTCATGATCCTCATTATCATCCATGATTTCAAGTGCTACATTGCATGTAAATATATCATCAATGTCGATATTCTTTCTGTTCCATTGTATCCCAGACAAGACATAGTTTATTGAGATCTCATTATTATCAGAACCTTCGGTACCTTGAATCTTGGCGTCCCAAGAATCAGTATTAGATACATCAGGGCCGGCCGCATCTAAGCATTCATGATCGGCCGCGATCGCTATTAGGGTTTTGGGATCGGCCGCGGCTAAGTCCCGGGATTTAGGAACGACTGCGGTCGTGTCTAGGGTTTTAACAACCTCGGTTTCATTATCTGCACATTTCTTAGTTTTCCGAGGGTTCTTATCTTTGGAACCTATTGGTCTACCACGTTTCAAACATTGTCTAGACTCTGTAGCAACTTGATTGTGTCCCTCTTGAACATCAATTCTTATTGGTGCATTAGCAGCTGTTATATATGACTTAGTCATTCTTTTTGGGTCAGCAAAGGAATCTTGCAATTAATTAGCTAGCTTTTGTAAATGTATAATCTTTTGGACTTCTAAATCACACTCTTTAAGTCTGAGGATCTTGCCATGATAAGGATGTTTGATTCCATGTAATTTCTTTTACCAGTTTGATATCTCATGATTTTAATGAGTTTTAGATTTATATTCTAGCTTATTATGATTATTTTAGGTTGCATTTAGGTCTTTATGTTGCATTTGCATACTCATTTGCATATCATAGGGGTTGGAATGCACATTTAGAAGTTTTGGGCAACATTGGAAGGTTATTGTTGCAAATCTAATACTTTTGGGTCAGAAATGAAAGAAGGCGAGAATCCAGGGACCGAAGTTGAAAATGCAGAAATTCGGTGGGCTTAAATTGCACAATCAAAAGTTAAAGGGCTAAAGTAAGGATGTTTCTACATTTTACAAAGTTGTAGGCTCTTTTGTAACGAACCAAAAGTGCGAGGACCTTCTGTGCAAAATGGAAGAAATCCACCATTGGAGGCTACGGCCTTTCTTCCTCACGTTCTCTTTGACGGCGACGACCAGTACAGCCACAGTGAAGCTGACCACGGCCACGGTGGAGCTGAGCCCGGCCTGGAAAAGAAATCCCGTGGTGGAGAAGCCGATGACGAGAAGCGACGAAGAAGCTTGGTCGCGTTGAAGCTCCGTTGACGGCGAGGCTGATTCCAGCCACGGTAAGCAAGAAGACGCGCCGTGGAAGCTTGGTCATGTGTGGTCGCGGCTTGGAGGAGAGCTGAAGCGGTCGGGATGAATGATTGGAGCTCTCGGCCATGACGAAGCTTGAAGCGACGACCTCCACGAGTTGTAACCATGACGGAGGAGATGAACTCGACGACGCGGGTTGGAGGCTCGCGGGACCGTGAAGCCGCACGCACGCCAGGAAGAAGACGCGACGTCTCGACTCGGGGAGAAGGACGCGGGAAGCCGTACCGGCTCGCATGGAGTTGAGTCGCGCGGAGATCCAACGCGGGGAATGTGACTCGGTTTGGAGTTGGCGATTTCAACCGGGTCGCATATTTTCCTTAGTCGAATTTTAATGTTTTTAAAGGGCTTTTTAGACTTTTTTAAGTAAATCATTAGGTTTTCCAAGTACATATAAATATTCTTGTAATCCCAAAGTTGAGAGTATTATCTTATTTTCTATCTAATCACAAAGAGATTTGAAAGATCTAATCTTGATCATAAGTTCTTATCTTTGCTTGATTATTTTGCTCTCTAATCATGTTTAACCTTGAATCATCCATGGTTTTGGGATTATTCATGTCTATTAGTGAGTAAACTAATCTTGGATTCATGGGCTAGGGTGATTAAGGGTGATTAGAGAAGATCTAGGGTGTTTAGTGTTAGATTTACTTGTTTCCTTGCTTGTTGAGGGTTCTCAATGCTATTTTAGTCATGATCATACTAAAATAGATCTCTAGGCATTTCATGCCCACAAGGTGTATGATGAAATGCCTGAACCAACTCTTCAATGCTTTTAGCTTGCTTTACCTAAGAGATTAGTTGCTAAAAGAGTTAAGATTGCTATTAGACTTGTTCTCCATGTTTGCTTTAGTAACATTTAACCTAA
Organism: Brassica napus; assembly: GCF_020379485.1. Lineage (NCBI taxonomy): Eukaryota > Viridiplantae > Streptophyta > Magnoliopsida > Brassicales > Brassicaceae > Brassica > Brassica napus. Next base: position 28,452,925 of record NC_063452.1, read on the forward strand.
GAGATTAGATGCTTGAGTTGCTTTACCAAAAGAACATTCATCTAGAGATAGAGCTTGTTTAGCTTAGTGTCTAGGCATAAGGAAAATGTTTGATTGATACCTTGCCACCCTTAGATTGGATCTACATCACCCGAGATCAAATGTCTAGCCCCATGAGTCCTCTTGCTTCAAATTGAGAAAGAAAGATCATTACTTTATTGCATTAGCTTATTAGTTCTTAGTTCATACCGAGTCCCTTAGATTTTAGGATGATCTTAGCATCAAGTGCCCATTGCAAGTAATTATCTCCAGAGAGATTTAGGACAGAAAAATCCAAGTTGTTGATTTTCGACATCTGAAATCATATGTTTCATAATTTAAATTTAAAAGTGTTCAAGCGAATGCAATCAATATGCTCAAGCAATCCGGATTCTAGGTATGATGCAAATAGGTCATTCGTATATGATGCATACATGTTCAATCTTAGCATTCGGATTCTATATGCAATCAGTTCGTACTATTATGCATGCATGATGCAAACAAGCCGCACGACTACAATCTTAGCAAACGGTTTCAATGCAATCAATACAATGGTCATTCGTTTTCAATCTTAGCAAACGGTTTTCTAAGAGTTCAATGTGTAATTGCAATCAAAAAGTCGAGCAAAGCATCAATTATGGTTCATTCGAGAATGTATGAAAACTATCAATACTAGCCGGATTATTATCAAGACGATAATGCATAAATCATTTAACCTAGCTAGCGATTTCTATTTCAATTCAAGCAGTCGGTTTTAATCAATCAAACAAGATAGTATTCGATTTTAATTTCAAGACATTAGGGTTTCGATCAAACAATCAATACGACTTCAATTTGAAAATCATTCAATCGGTTTTATCAATTCAAACAACCAAATTCAAGAATGAGATTATCAATCCTAGCAATCGATTTCTATGTGATCAAATTCAATACAATTTTAATTAATCAAGGCTAGCATACTATATCCAAACATACAATCATTCAAACAATCAATTTCGATCTCAAAGATTAATTAGAGTTTGGATAAAATCGATTATGCATTAGCTTTAGGGTTTTAATCGATTTCATGCATATCATGCATTATGCATGTATGCGGCTAAAGGTATTAGGAAAACGATTTTGATCATTAGATCAAATGGGGTTTAGGGAATCGAACTTATGATTATGAGCTTCAATTTACTCATTGGGGTTTTGATCTATTACCCTAGGGTTTCGATTAGGGTTTAAGGATTACCTTAACCTCAAGTAGGGTTGAATGGACCACCAATGAGATGAGGATCGCGAGCTGAACGTTGAGATTGATACGCGAACGAGCTGAGGTCGTCTAGAGCTGGAACGTATTGCGAGTTGTACTTGCTGGTATCGGGAACGCAAGCTGAAGCTGAGATCGTCTGATCACGGACGGAAACAAGCTGTTATCGCGAGCGGTATCGAGTCGTCTATCGCGAGCTGGCTGAGATCGTGTCTCGGGATCGAGCTGAGACGGTCTGAGGTTGTGAGCTGGGATCGTGTCACGAACGGGAACATGATGAGTATTAGGTTTACGGTTCGTGATCGGGAGTTCTCAACGGTTAGGGTTTATCGTCGAGGGGATTATGGATTCACCGGCTAGGGTTTGTTTAGCTTAGGGTTTAGAGTAATCGTGCTGATAACGTGTTGTGAAACTAGAGAATTGAATCTATGTTTCTATATTATTCATAAACATAAGGAGCCCTTTATATATAGGGAATTATACCGTCATAAAATAATGGAAATACTAAAGAAAAGAAATACAAATATGGAAAGAGTACAAATCATAATCTAATAATCTAATAAGGAAAATGCAAGATGCCGATTCTCTCTCTCTCTCCTCGCAGCCGAGTCTCTCTCTCTAGCATTGGACCGCTATGAACCGGGCCGGTTATGGACATCCACAATATGATTTATAACATGATTCAATTTGTTTTCCATTTCGATTTGAATTGAAAAATCTGGATATTCGTAACTATACGAATGAAAAATAAATATTAATATCTCATATCCGTAAGAAACGAAGAAAATCACAAATAATAATATTTATAGGATTGAATATTCGATTCTATTCGTTATATGAATATAAATACATACATTAAAGAATTATTTATTTATGTAAGTTTTACAATATTTTTATTTATGAAATTCACAATTTTAGTTATTAGAATTATAGAAGTAAATGAATGTTTATTTTTCATAAAATATTATTGCTTATATTATTTTGGATTATTTATTTTATTTGTACGGAATGAACGGAGGATATCTGGTTAAAAAAATAAATTTGTGGATATTCAGACATCCATAAAGAGAGAAAGTTCTAATTCGTTTATAACAAACATATCAATTTAGCTAATAATCATTTGCCTAAATTTTTGTAAAACAAACAATCACATTGGAAGGTACAAAGAACAAGAAAATATATGACATGCACAAAGAGAGAAAGTTTCAAATTGTTTCTAATGGAAAAAGAAACAAATAATCAAAGACTAGGTTATTACCATATTTAACACAACAATAATTGGAAAATAGAGATTTTATTTTATTTACACAAAAGATGGAGACAAGTCAAACGGGACAAAGGTGACCGAATCGAAGTTTTATCCACAAATCGAAATTCCCCGCCGAAAATTTCAGACACAACAAAGAAACTCGTTGCCCGAAGCCTGACGTCATGTCTTCCGAAACTACGAAAAGACCCCTAGATACTCCATGTTGATAAAGGGGTACTCTAGTCTTTGTACACGACTCCCTCTCAACAGTCCAATCAAATTCAAAACCTCTGTTACATAATAATCCGAAGACACGACGTAAGGGAAGCTGCACGCTTATGCAACGATGTCGTTTTGTGCGAAACTTAAAATAAAAATTTATGCCGTTTTGTCGCTTTATAATTAAAACAGTGAAAAGAAAAAAATTGTGACGTTTATTTCCTTTCTCTGCAATTCTTCTCTTCGCATCTCTCAAAAATCTTTGGCTCAACTCATCAAAAACCGATTGTGAAATCTCTGAGTTTCCGAACATAAACTAGGGTTTTGTCTGAACGGGGTTCGTGTCGTGAGTTCACGTGAAGTAGAATCTAGCACAAACAGTGACTATGATGGAGGTTATAGAGAGAGATATGGAGACGGAGACAGAGACGGATACGGATGAAGATATGGAGACAGATGAGCCAATGGTGTTTGAAGTAACTGAAATCGATCTGGAGTATGAGTTTGATGCTGCTCGCTGGTGCGATTTCACTCGAGAGGAGTCTCCGTTGGAGTCTCGTGTTGCCGAACTCTGGTTCGAAACCGCTCAGTCTTACCCACCGTCTCGTGAGTACTGTTGCGTATTTTTTTTTCCTATTTAATTGAAATCTAATCATCTATGTGATTGTTAATTGTGTTTGGTAGCAATCAATGTCACATTAGGATCAAGGTGTAATTGTGTAACTTCTTATTTTAATTGACTGTGTGTGTTTATTAGCTTTTGCAATAAAACTGTTAATGATGAGAGAGGAGGTTTCTGATGAAAAGACCGAGCCTTTGTCAAAATCAGAAGATGTCCGGGAGAGCGACATAGATATCTCCCAGGACCAGCATTGTCTAGCCACAGATGTGAATGAAACAGGTGAATTTTAATATTATGCTTGCATTACCTTTTTAAACTGGTTTTGTTGAAGTCCTTCCAAGTTAATGCTTTGATGTGACATTTTCAGCAAATGAAATGAAGTCTGGAGTTTTTAACTTCATTCAAAGGGGTGGTGAATTGAAGAATGTTCCAAATGAGTCTTTGCTTAAAGGTAATCACTTTTACCATCATATCATGTCTATTGTTACAATCTTATTTGGTATTTTACTTCATTGATCAATACATAAGTTATAGCTGCTACTTTATCTTGTTTAGTCCTTTTTGCCTTTCTGCCCAAAATCTCACGTCCTCTACCTTTTAAACAGGACCAACGATTAGCAATCACGTACACAAAGATAAAGTAAAATGCAGAACGAAGTCAAGTACTAGGCAGATACCAAGAGGTTCAACACTGATGAAGCCCACTGCTAGCCAATTGGCAAAACTAGATAATTCCAGGTGATTATTATTATTATGAGAATCATATATCTCTCTTGCTATTTTTCTCCTGTCAAATTTATTTCGATGACTAATTTTGTTGATCTTCTAGACTTCGTATGCAAGTGGATAAAACTAAGGAGAAAGGCTTGTTTTCTTCATCTGGATCTGAAGCACAGGCTTCTAAAAGACAGAAGCTCGATGGAGGTCTACTTCGCAAGGTAGAGTGTTTAGTAGTTCTATGTTTTTTTGTTGTGTTGAGTTTAAAGTGTTTCACTAGATGCAGTAAAAAATTCTTTTTACTCAGCTTTGACCTAAAATAAGCTCTTTTCTCTTTTCAGATTGCTGAAAAGACACAGGAGATGAATTTTGTCCACAAGGCAGTCAAGAAGGTTGGCTATCTGTTTCCTGAAAACATATGAATAATTTAAACTTCTTGTTGTGAATCGTTTAATCGGGGTTGATATATTGGTTTTACAGGACAGAACTCTTGAGAGGAACTTACAACATGGCAGGACAAAGACTACTGTCCCACAGGAGCCTGATTTTGCAACATCACATAGAGCAAATAGAATACGGTAAGTGCCTATAATAGATTTTGGCTGACAGTAAATATAGTCATAGGAAAGTTCTCTCACCTAACAGGTTCTTGCACCAATGATTAATTTCAGGCAAAAGGACGATGCTAAGTTGGACCAGGAGGCAACATCAGTATATAGATTCAAAGCACGCCCCTTCAACCGAAAAGTTCGTAGTACTATATGCTGATTACCAAAAAAAACATGGAAATCATTTTAGTTATTTTGTCCCAAGCTCAAGAATGGTGGTGTTGTCTGTAGATCTTTGAGGCTCCATCGATGCCTATTCGGAAGAAGAGCACTCCTAAACTTCCAGAATTTCAAGTAAGCATTATAAACTTTAATAGACTTTACAGGCTTATCAGTTAATACATTAGATTTTTTATATTTTATCAGGAATTTCACTTGAAGACCTCAGAAAGAGCTATGCAACATTCATCAGCAGTATCAACGGGGAATAATTATCGTAAGGTTGTTATACATCAACTGAAACTTTACTAATTTTTTACAAGTTGTTCACCTTACTAAATCTTTCTTTTTGACAGGGGTCGTATAAGCCTGATACGAAAGCTTTTCTTGATGGTGTTAACAGGGAACCAAGAAGGTACTACCTATATAGTATTAAAGGGTTTCTTGCTGTCTTACTCTTTAACTCTTGTATGAAACAATTATTAATTATTCTGTGGCCTTGAAATTTTAACAGACCCAGAGCTGCTGATATAGCTAAAGATAATGACAGAAAACACATTTTCAAAGCTCGTCCTCTTGACAATAAGGTATACTGTTTTTATTTCCTGACGTTGTATCTGCTTTTGCTTCAAAACATTTCATACCAATAGGTACACACACTCATATAGGATTTGTTTCTTATTAACAGATAGTTTCAAGTAGACGAGACATTGGCATTTTCAGAAAAAGCAAGCGAGAAACCGCAGTTTCCTTGGTAAGAGTCAGTCCATAGATTAATCTTTACACTTGGTGTATATATATATTTCAGTTTGGAGTTTCATTTGTTTCTTTCAATTGGCTCAAACTGTGTGTTTTAGACACAAACTCGGGAGTTTAGTTTTCGCTCACAAAAAAAGGTTCAACAAGATTTGCCAACAGACCTTTTCAGTAAGGTAAAACTCACAGCTTTCATGATCAAATTGCTCCAAAAACATTGCTTTAACAATGGTTTAAACTTACAGCTCTCTATAAAACCGGAGCTCCAGCCAAATAATGGATCTCGGTTAAGATCCCCTCAGCCTGAACAAGTAAAGGTTGCCTGCAACTTGTGAATCTTCATTTCATTTTACTTTCTGTCCTAACCTTATAAAATCATATTGAGTTTTTACTATCATTGTTTCTTGGCGTAAGGGCTCCAAGGAAAATAGACTGAACTCCTTTCAAGCAGGGAATGAAGTAAGCTGATTGATTCAAGCCTCTACTACTACCATAGCCACAATAATAATTTCTTTGATCATTTTGACTAATACTTTAGTACGTTGCAGAGAACAAGGACGGTACAAAGGTGGTACATGGACCACTAGGAGGTAAAGCTAGAAGCAGCTGGTGCAACTAAACTAACAAAACAAAACATGGTTTCCTTAGGGGTTACAAGTATTACCCAAAACGAAGGCTAACATATTATGAAGAAGTCAAATCAGGGGATGTGGTGTGTGACATTAAATGGTCGGCTTCATTTTGTTTTTTTTGGGCAAATGAAATGTATATTGGTGGGATACTCTCTCAGTTCTTGACATAAATGAAATACAAAAAATAGAGGTTCTAAACATCTCCTACTGCGTATTTTGAGATAGTATATGAGCTTATATAATTGGCACACCAAAATATTTAAAAAATGTAGACGTATGGCCCAGTGATCTACGTGATGGAGGTGATAAATTAAGGCTTAAAAAAAGGATGTGGCTTCGTCCAGGTTCGAACTGGAGACCTTCAGTGTGTTAGACTGACGTGATAACAAACTACACCACCACGAAACCTTATTGTACATAATTATTGTTTAACATATATGAACGTAATATTCATTGTTTTTTGTTTTGTTATAGATTTATGGCCCAACAAAAAAGCCCATAAAGGCCTTACACGTACAATTTCGACATGTGGAAGTCTTATCTGCTTTCCATCTTCTTCCCTTGCGTTTCGTGTCATCGATATGTCTGGCTTTACCCTCCCCACACGGTTGTTTCTCGCGTGTCCCTCACGCGCTCTCCATCGTCTTCACCACTCAAAGCTTATGCTATACTGCAAAATGTCATCATCATCGTCTTCCTCCTCTCTCACACACTCCATCACGCTTCCGAGCCAACCCACGGAGCCTGTCAATGTCGCCGCAGCCGCGGGAGTCTCTTCCTCTGATTTCAGGCGAGTTGAGTTGTTGATCTTTCTCTCTAGACATGCGTAGATTCTTGTCTTGAAACTCTCTGGTGAAAATGTTTTGTTGTAGGAACGCGGTAGATTCGTCCTTGTTCAAGAATTGGCTAAGAAACTTAGAGTCAGAGACTGGAATTTTAGCTGATGGGACAATGACATTGAAGCAAGTTATCATTCAGGTATAGTTAATCAGATAAAAGACCTCACAATTAAATGTTCTAGTGAAACAGTTCTTGTCTCTGGATTAGGGTGTTGATATGTTTGGAGAAAGAATTGGCTTTCTCAAATTCAAAGCAGATATTTTGGACAAGGGGTCTGGTCACAAGGTATCTAATCATCTTGTATTCAACCATTGTTGTACTCTTGTTTTTTCTTGTTTATTTCTAAACTCAGATACCATTAGGTTCCAGGTATTGTGTTTGCAAGAGGACCAGCCGTAGCTGTTCTCATTCTCTTGGAGTCTGATGATGGTGAGACTTACGCGGTTCTCACTGAGCAGGTATTGCATTTTTGTGTGTGAATTGATTTATGTCCAAGTTAGTAAGATCATGTGTGTGTGTGGTATGGTTTGTTTTGTGAAGGTTAGGGTTCCTACTGGGAAGATTGTGCTGGAATTACCTGCTGGGATGTTGGATGATGATGAAGGTGATTTTGTTGGTACTGCAGTTCGTGAGGTATGCGCGAGAATTTAATATCTTGAGAAGTTTTGAGTTGGAAAACTGCTAAATGCAAATGATATGGCCTGCTAAACGCTTGCTTACGAACTTTGGTTGTTTTACCCGAGGACAAGCCTGAAATTTGTAATGAAACCAAAGTTAGCGTATTGACAGTCTATTGGACTATGTGTTGGTTGTTTTACATGACTGACGCTTTTGCTTCGTTAGGTGGAAGAGGAGATTGGTATAAAACTAAGAAAAGAAGAAATGGTTGATCTCACTGCTTTCCTTGACCCATCTACAGGCCACCGGATCTTCCCTTCTCCCGTAATTAAACCCATCTTTTCCTCCATGTCTTACAATGTGTTTGGAATATGGTTGATTGTTTTCTCACTTGGCGTCTCTCTGGTTCAGGGTGGCTGTGATGAAGAGATTAGCGTTTTTCTGTATAGAAGGCAAGTGGAACAAGAGACGATCAGACAGCTACAAGGTAAAGAGACGGGACTCCGCGAACATGGCGAGTTTATCAAAGTCCGACTAGTACCGTACAGAGAGCTCTGGCGCAAAACAGCTGATGCCAAGGTTCTTATGAGCATTGGTCTCTACGAAATGGCGCAGAGAGTGGGTCTCGTCCCCAGGCACTGAAACTAAACTCTCTAATTTGCTCTGTTTCTTCATTTCTAAACAAATCAAATCTAAGCTGTTTGTAATTTTGCTCTGTTTCTTCATTTTTCCTCCTGCTGACGTGGAACACTTCACCGCTCTCACTAGAAAAGGGTAAATAAATCAGGAAAACTAGTACAACAAATTACATATATTTGTTATATAGTCTTGTGTGTATCATAATTTGCATAGAAAATATATTTCTAACTAGTCCTAGTGGAATTTTATCAGAGTCAGAGATGATCTTGTAGGTGATAATAGTCAGGGCCGGTCCAAGACTTCAGAATTGTTGTATTCCTATTATTCATTGAAGTATGATTTCTATTGTGATAAGATGAAAGACAAATAATATGGTGGAATATGTGAATATGAGTTGGGGATTGTTAGTTCTTAGGACAATACACAGAAGGAAAAGTCATAAAAACATTATAGCATGCCAATCTCTGTCTTTTTAATAAGAGAAAAGAGCAATGATTATCATCATCTTCTCATCCCCCCCCCCCCCCCCCCCCCCCCCCCCATCATCATCATTTACCCAATTTCTCTCACCATTAGACTTAGCTTCCATTGCTCTACATGATTTCATTAAGATCTAAACTAATGCTTGACCCACGTAAATTTCCATTTGTCAATTTCTTGATTTATATATATTACTATTTGTCAATTTCTTGATTTACTAGAAGGGATGCTTTTCATCTTATGATTTGTTGTGTAGTAAAATGTGTTGTATCATTCTGTCCGGATTTTAATCATGGTGTTTAGATGTAGACAAAATAAATCCTTTTTATACCGTCCACATTGGATCTAAAAGCTTCTTCATGTTTACTTATATTTGGTATTGGTGGAAAGATGACATTTTTTAGCAAAAGTTTCTAGTAAACCTTTCTCTCTTGGATAGTTTCTGACGCCAACAAAGACAGACTTTTGTTTAAGACTGTGGGGGAAAAAAATATTGCAAATGAATCAAATGATCAAAGAATATAATCAAATCTTTCAGCAAATAAACTAATATAGGCAATGATCTAACCAGACTACAAAGAGTAAAGTAATGTCACGAGGCTAGCAAAAAGTAGGATAATATTGTAGAGGCATTATAAACATCGGCCATGCTTATTCATTATTATGTCTTAAACAATACATAGTATATACTATATACTGATCATGTCTGTTCCCATAACACATGCCAAGAAAGTAACACACAATCAATCTCTTGCTCTCTCTCTTCCTGGCCATTTCTCTCTTCCAACCCTTAAATAAACTTAAAATCTTCTCAGAATCTTGTGGATCCTGCTCACATGGACTCCATACCATTTATCTTCATCATTCTTCTCTTTCATTTACAGAAATCAAAACCTCAGACGATCCAATCAGCACATCTCCTTGATCTAATGATCAGAGATTACACCATCAGAAACTTCAACATACATGTCAAGACAGGCACGGTCCAGAAAATTCATCTTCCAGCAAATTTCTCGTCCATTGATATCGATACGGCTAAGTTTAGATGCGGGAGTTTGAAGAGACACGGTGCAAGAATAGGAGAGTTTCACTTTGGTCCGGGCTTGAGTGTGCAGCCATGTGTTGAGAGAGTGATTCTGGTGAGACAGAACTTGGGTTTGAACTGGTCTTCTTCTATTTACTCAACCGGTTATAACTTAACCGGTTACAATTACCAGCTCGTGACTCCGGTTCTCGGTTTATTGGCCTACAATTCTAACCCGGACGGTGTGGCTGTGAACCCTTATGAAGTAAACTTAATGGGCACAGAGAAAGACCATATTCTGATAGATTTCTTGAGCATCAAGTCAAGTGGTAGCCCTAGGAGTGTAAATTCCTCTCTATTGTGTGCGTGCTTCACAAGTAACGGTAACATAACGTTCAAAGAGCAAGTTTCAGCCTATGTTTGCTTGGGAACAGCACAGGGGCATTATGCGCTCGTGGCTAAACATCATGAGGGTAGTGGTGGTGGTGGGGTGATAACGCCGTCGTCTTCACCTGGTGTAAATAACGGGGGAGGTGGGAAGTTGAGCCGGTGGAAAGTGGCGGTAGGGAGTGTGATTGGGTCAGTGATTGGAGCGTTGCTGCTAGGGTTATTGGTGGTGGCGATGTTAGTGAAAGGTAAGAAGAAAGCGATGAGAGAAGAGATAGAGCAGAGAGCTTATGAAGAAGAAGCACTTCAGGTTTCAATGGTGGGTCACGTTCGGGCTAATCCCAATAATAGGTACAGTAGCAAGTAACAACATAACTTAATAGTTAGATCCTCCTTAATGATCATTTGTTTTCCATTTTTAGTGTTATTTGAGCTTCTTATAAATGTTGTACTGTGATTTGTAAGATCTATTTCTTTCTTTTTTTGAAGGGCAAATCTCCAAAATAGCACCTTTCTAAGTTTATATCACAAAAATAGCACTCAAAAACTAAAATGACCAAAATAGCACCTTTCTAAGTTTATCCTTTTAAAATTTTAATTTTTTTATTTTTTAAAATTTGAAATCTTATCTCCAAAACCTCATTTCTCAACTCTAAACCCTAAACTCTAAACCCTAAACCCTAAACCCTAAATCCTAAACCCCAACCTTTAACTCTAAACCATAAGTTTGTGACTTTTGATAAAACATTAAGTGCTATTTTTGTGACTTTTGACCTTGAGTGCTAGTTTGGGAACAAAAACTTGATTTAGTGCTATTTTTGTTTTTTTCTCTTTTTTGAATGACATGTTAAATTTAGATGTAAGATCTGTCTCACTATCTAGGAGATATAATATATGCATGGAATTAACTGTTCAGAAAATGAGTAATTGATCAAGGTATTGTTACTTTAACCTGTTCTGGGTTAGTTAATTAATTTAAGAGCATATTAACAGAATATGTAATCTTTATTTATACGTTTAAGTATAAACACTATGAATTGGATGAAAACTCGAGGAATTTATTATAGAGCCTAAAAGAGAAATGAATTATAGCGAAAAGATTCTTTTTTACTAGAGTTTTCTTTTAAATTGTATCGACAGTGGTTAGATGAATTTTATAATTACAAGTTTTTTGGATCACCACAATCTTTTACACCGACTTCAGTTCTAAACCCCACCATATAATATTAGTTTCGTCTAAAACATTATTAATCATGTGATTTCTTAATTTTGTTTTGGTTATTTTTTTCCAGTCGAACTAGTAACAACACTTTGTATTTTTTTTATACAAGGCTTAAAACCCACGTATTAGTAAGTAGACAATAGCTCCTGCAGACCTGTATTGAAACATTCAAATTTTAGTAATAAGATATTTGACCTACTAGTTATTGTATTCAATTTTTTTTTTAGATTTTTATACAACTATTTTATTTTTAATAGAAAAAATTCTGTTTATTATTTATATATTTTGTCTTATACATACAAATACATATTCTTCATATTCACACATACTCATGTAGATAACAACATCAAAATAAAAAAAATATGTTAGCATCATAAGATGTAATAAGGATAATAAAAAGTTTAGTTGTATCAAAAAATTAAAAGAAAATATTGAGGTAATATTTTTCATGTAAATACTATTGTGTTTTGTAAAAATAATATGTGGAATGTGAAATATTTGTAGCTATTTTTGGTCATACTTTTTCAACATACAAAATTATCTATAAAAAAAAGAAAGTTAGTTACTTATAAGACAATAATAAGAGTACTTTTAAAATTTCTTTTAATTAGGCTTTTAAAAAATTAATATTATTCATTTAAAAGTTAATTTTTATTCATGTTTGTTACTAAATAATTTATTGTACTTGTAGGATTTTACAATTCGTTTTTGTTTAATTTTTTTTCTTAAAAGTTAATATTTATCTTTTATAATTCTCTATCTTTAGTATCTCTTAAAATAAACATTATAATAAATAATAATAATAATAATAATAATAAGACTATTAAATAATATTTATAATTAGTTTTTTTAAGAAAAAAATGTTTTTATTATTTTAGTATATATATTTGATTATGAGAAATTTTAACACATATCATTTTTTCAAATATATAACTAACATTATCACAATCATGTAAATTAGCAATTTTGAAAAACCCAAGCTTTTTATAAAAAATACTAATACTAATAATAATAATAATAATAAGACTATTAAATAATATTTATAATTAATTTTTAAGAAAAATATTTTTTCATTATTTTAGTATATATATTTTTGATTATGAGAAAGTTTAACACATATCACATTTTCAAATATATAACTAACATTGTCACAATCATGTAAATTAGCAACCTTGAAGAACCAAGTTTTTTATAAAAAATACTAATAATAATAATAATAATAAGACTATTAAATAATATTTATAATTAATTTTAAAGAAAAAAACTGTTTCATTATTTTAGTATATATATATTTTTGATTATGAGATATTTTAACATATTTCATATTTTTAAATATATAACTGACATGTGTCACAATCATGTTAATTAGCAATTTTAAAGAACAAAGCTCAATATAGTATTTTATAATTATATTTTCTTTAAAATTTTAGAAAAGGAAAATTATATTAAATAAATTGTTTTCAAATTTTTTTTAGGATTTTGAAAAAAGAAAATTTCTAAAATAATTACTACTAAATATTTTTTAAAAAAATATTTTTACTATTAAATAACTTTTAAAAGTAGTTTTACCAAAATTCATTTTTATTATCTTATTATACATAAGTTTAATCATTATATATTTAAACCCATGTCGCAATAATATAAAGAAAAATATTATCAAAAAGTCTTTTGCAATTATCTTTTGATTAGGATTTAAAAAAAAGAAAATTACTATTAAATAATACTGTAATGCTTTCTAATAAAATTTGTTTTTGTTAATATCTTAGTATATATATTTTTAATTATGAGATAGATTAGCACATGTGTCGACCCCCAACGTCCGACCTGCCAAATCGATGCATCATGGATCGATAATAGCACGGTTAGTGGCTTAGGGTGGTTCTACAAAGATCAAATGGGAGTCGAAAGATTTGGACTACAAGGTTGCAGGAAAAACCTATCAAGCCTCCATGCAGAGATGGAAGGACTCATATGGGCGATGTCCTGTTTGCGAGAATTACAGTACACCGTGATTCATATCGAGACGGACTGTTCCGACATGGTAGATATGATTGCTAACCCTACTGACTGGCCGGCCTTTGCCTCTGAGTTAGCTTCCTTCCGATTTCAACGAGCCGGTTTCTTGGAGTTCAACATCAGCCATCTACCGAGGACTAGGAATTCTCGTGCAGATTCTCTCGCCAAGGAGACAAGGTGTACCGGTGTTCTTTTTTCCCATATGGAATTCATGTGTTGCGATCATATTAATTAGCAAATTTGAAGAACCAAACTTTATATAATAAGATCATAAATAAATTTTACATAAACTACTTCCATTTGATCTCTGCACAATTTTGTCATAAACAAATATTTTTGCCAAAACTAGGAATTCAAGTATTGGACACCACGAAAATAAAAGAACTTAATTGGGCTGCATCAGAAACACTTATTGGGCCGTATACTTAGCAGGGTAGACTTACAGGCCCAATAAAACGGTCCATAAATACATAACAGTACACCGTACCACAGCTGATCACGCCTCCGTTTTCGCACCAAATTTCCCTAGATCCATTCTGTTGCCCTCAAGAATTTCCCGGGGAAAAAAAAAAAAGAAAGCGAAGCGAAGAGAAGAAAAAAAAAGAGGACAGAATCCAAAGATAAGCGCAAATCCAAATCTGAAAACCTGGCGGAGGAAAGAAGCAGCAAGAGAATCAAATCAACCATGGAGGTTGACGGAGAAGATCCTCCAAAGAAGCTCAACCTCCCACCGTCAATGAATCGACCGACGGTCTCACTCGAGACCCAACGAATCAACCGTTTAATCGACTCCAACCATTACCACTCCCCCTCCAAACCCATCTACTCCGACCGGTTTATCCCCAGCAGATCCGGTTCCAACTTCGCCCTCTTCGGCCTCGAACCCTCGCCTAACAAAGACGGCAAAGAAGACGGGCCCGGTTCTTACGCCGGCATGCTCCGGGCCGCGCTTTTCGAACCGGATACGCCGGAGAAGAGAGACGTCGTTACTGGGTTCTCTCCGTCCAGGAAGATTTTCCGGTATAAGACGGAGACGCAGAGGCCGGTTAACTCGTTCTCGCCGCTTGGTGGGGCTGGTGATGATGAGTCTCCTGGTGTTAGCCGTAGTCCCGTGAAGCCGACGAGGAACATTCTTAAGTCGGCTTACAAGGTTTGGGCTTTAGCGTGTTAATTTGTGTGTTTTCTTGGATGTTGTCTCTTTGAGTTTATTTATGTGTGAAAGGTGAGACCTTTCTGCTAGTGTTGTATTGAACTGTTTTCTATCTTTGAGTTGAAAGTTTTGTTTACTAGTGTGAAGTTGTGTGTTTGAGACATTTAATTATTGATTATGTTGGTCAAATTTCATCCTTTTGAATGTATTTATCTGTGAAAGTTGTGGGATGTTTGTCAAGTCTTTGCTAGCGTTGTAGGGGGTTGGTTTTGAAGAGTGTGTAATTGCTACTCTTTGTTGAATGATTACAACTGCAGATTATTCCTGATGTTGCATTTTGTCCTGTAGATGATTTGTTGTTAGATATTTAGTGTCATTTTGTGCTTTCTTGGATGGTTCCATGTATATTTGGTGTTTTAGACTTGCGATTCTTGATTGTGTTCCCGAAAATTCACCTCTCTGAGTGTGTTAATATTGTGTAAGTTGTGAGATGTTTGTGAAGTCTCTGTTAGTGAAGAATGTGTGTAAATAATGTCTACTCTTTATCCAATGATTTCAAATGTTGATCTGTCCTGTGAATGTTGTTGTTAGGTATTGGATGCGCCGGCTCTGCAAGATGATTTTTACTTGAATCTCGTGGATTGGTCGGCACAAAATGTTCTTGCAGTTGGATTAGCCAACTGCGTTTATTTGTGGAATGCTTGTACTAGCAAGGTGAGTTTCTTCTTCTTCTTCTTCTTCTTCTTCCTCTTCTTCTTCTTGTCTTAAAAGAGTGTTCAAGAGTTTTAGACTTGGAATGCATTGCTGCTATTTGCAGGTAACTAAGTTATGTGATATCGGGATTGACGAGAGCGTTTGCTCAGTCAGCTGGGCACTACGTGGAACACATTTGGCGATTGGAACTAGTAGCGGAACTGTAGAGGTAAGTTAGGAACAATAGATACATTTTGTCTCTTGGAGTCTTTTATGATAATAATTGTCTTGTGTAGAACTCACTCTTGCTGTTTTCTTTTTTGCTTTCCATTAGATTTGGGATGCGTTGCGCTGCAAGAGGATAAGAACGATGGAAGGTCATCGACTACGAGTTGGAGCATTAGCATGGAGCTCATCGGTTTTGTCTTCTGGTAGCAGAGACAAGAGCATACTTCAGAGAGACATACGGTGTCAAGAAGATCATGTCAGTAAACTAACTGGTCACAAATCCGAAGTCTGTGGTCTCAAATGGTCTTATGACAACCGCGAGCTAGCATCAGGCGGAAACGACAATAAGGTATAACATATAATCTTCATTTTGGTTCTGAGAATGCTTAATGATTATAGTGTGATGGTTGCAGCTTCTTGTGTGGAACCAACATTCAACACAACCGGTTTTGAGATACTGTGAGCACACAGCAGCGGTTAAAGCCATTGCGTGGTCACCGCATCTCCACGGACTTCTTGCCTCCGGTGGTGGCACTGCTGATAGATGTATCCGTTTCTGGAACACAACGACAAACACTTCTTTAAGTTGCGTGGACACCACTAGTCAGGTAACCTTTGGAAACAAAAAAGCGAACAGTTCGGGGTAAATAAAACTGAACCAAGACCATTTCAGGTGTGTAATTTGGCTTGGTCTAAGAACGTGAATGAGCTTGTGAGCACGCACGGATACTCTCAAAACCAAATCATCGTTTGGAAGTACCCAACCATGTCTAAAGTAAAAGAGTTACTGTCTTCTTTTATTTTCAGTTTCTTGCTGAGTTTTAAAGAACTGAAAATGTAATTTTCTCTTTTACAGTTAGCAACTCTCACCGGACACACGTTCCGTGTTCTGTATCTTGCTGTTTCACCTGATGGACAGGTTAGTCTTTGTCTTTTGTCTTTTTTTTTTTCATTTACGTAATTCATATTTTGTTGTGTTTTTGTTTATTTATCTACACTTGCATCAACATACTTGTCTTGTTTGTTGCCAGACGATCGTGACAGGAGCAGGAGATGAAACCTTAAGGTTCTGGAATGTCTTCCCTTCCCCTAAATCTCAGGTAAGGAATATTCTCTGTTTTTTAATCCTTAATCATAATGCATAACACCCCATTCTCTGTTTAAATTCTCAGAGCAGGGAGAGCAAAATAGGGGCGTTGTCTTTTGGTAGAACAACAATCCGGTGAAATCCTGAGATGATTATTTCAATCTCCTGCGAAGAAGAAGAAGAAGGCAAACACATCCGTGTTTAGTTGGTCGTCCTAACCAAACCTCCCCAAAGATTTTTGTAGTATTTTTATCATGTAAATGCAGTATTATATTGGTGGAGATTGGAATCTGATTTAAATTGAAGTGTTTTTTTAGTGTGGTCTGGGCTTCTTTTAGATTTGTGTAGATTTGCATTTATCTGTATATATATATGAATGATAATTTTTATTACACGAAAGAGTGCAGAATGGAGATTTTCTTCTTGCACCACGCCAAGGTATTGACCAGGTTTCCAGTAACAGAACCAGAACGACTTTGATTTATTACTAACAAAATCACCTCTGACGTAGAGACATCTGGTTTACGTAGAGGCTGTTGAGGATGCAAAATTATGGTTTGTTGCTCAAAATATTCAAAGTGACCAGATGTATCTCAACTGAAAAAGATCTCGACCATTGTCATTCGAGTGACTGTTGGGATGAAATTAATATTATATGCTATGGTTTTGGATCAGGGGCGATTAGAGCTTGGACCCGAACCTCTCGTTAGTTCAAAAAAAAAATATTCAAAGTTCAACAAATTCGCTCTGCTTCCAAATCTTGGCAACGTCCTTCTCCCTCTTGGGAATAAAATGCAATATTGGAGTATCATGGGACAATAACAAAAACGTAGTTAGTGGTTCTTGGATCCTTAAGAATGGTGTTGGTACCGTCTTGCTCCATAGTCGGAGATCGTATCATTGATGCAAATGTGAAAATATGGAAATGGAGACTTTCTAGCATGGATAGGCATTAGGTAATGAGTGTGGCTTTTGCAATAGAAGACTATTCCCTTGTTGGTGCTGTCATTAGGCCTCCTGCTTGGCCCTCCTTCAAATACTATTCCAAACTCATCCTAATCTTGTTTTGGCTAAGCTTTCCTCATTGGAGACTTGAGAATGCTGTTAGATCCTATTGGAGGATATATACGAATATGTTAATATGTATTCGGATATATTCAAATATGTTAATATTCCTGTAATCTAGATGTGCATATCTTCTGTTATTAGGAAACATCGTATGTATATATACTTTGGTCGATTGACCTTCATCAATACAAGAAATCCTTTATACGATACTAGGTTTCTTGACATGGTATCAGAGCTATAAAACACACAAATTTTTCTTCTAGCTCGACTTTGTTCTTTGAAACTTACCGGTTCCTACATCTCTTTTACCTCTCGTCTGAGATATGGGCAGTGACGACGGTCATGATGATACGCAGGATTCCTCCGGAAAGCCTCCAGCTTCGCAATCGCAAGTGGAGGTCCGACGTCGTACGATTTCTCCATATGATCTTTCATCAAGCGACAACCCCGACTCTGTTATCTCTCAACCATTGCTTAAAGGACCAAACTACAACGAATGGTCCACTAACTTACGAATGGCTCTTAAGGCAAGGAAGAAGTTCGGTTTTGTCAATGGTTCAATACCTCAGTCGAGCAGTGATTCTGCCGATCTAGACGACTGGTGGACTAATAATGCCTTGGTTCTATCTTGGATCAAGTTAACCATTACTGAATCTGTTCGCTCAAATCTCTCTCACCTTGAGATGGCGAGCGACTATTGGGAACACATTAAGCGTCGGTACTCCGTTAATAATGGACAGAGAGTTCAACGCCTTAAAGCGGAACTTGCAACTTGCAGACAACACGTCTTGTCTATTGAAGCTTACTATGGAAAACTCATGCAGTTGTGGACTGCTCTAGCAGAGCACCGAATCACCAACAGCTGTGGCTGTCCAATTGGCGTTAACCTTGAGAAAGAGAGAGAAGAGGATCGACTTCATGAGTTCCTAAAGGGACTGGACGAATCTCTCTATGGTTCGGTTAAATCAAACGTCTTGTCTCGTGATCCTCTCCCATCTCTTGACGTTGCTTACAGTGCATTACTACAAGATGAGGACTCCAAACATACCAACCGGGTTCTCGATGACAGAGCTGATACAATGGCTCATGCAGTTCGTACATGACAGAGCTTTGGTTCCTACTCTTCCTCCAGCACATACGTGTCTAAAAAAGAAATAATGAAGCTCACTTGTACGAGCTGTGGACGCAAAGGACATCTTGCGACAAACTGCTTCCGCACCTTAGGCTACCCTGAGTGGTGGGGAGACAGACCTCGTGGTCGCTTATCACCTGGTAATGGGCGTGGCGGTGGATCTTCTACTGCTGCTTCACGTTCGTCATCTATAGATCTTGCCAGGGCAAATACGGTTACCTTAGCCCCCCAGCAACAACAACACTCGGCTAACATGATAACGTCGGCTGATCGTGTTGGATTTACGGGTCTAAATGATGAACAATGGAAGACTCTCGTCACCATGTTAAATGAACGTAAGACACCAACCAACACACTAAGCGGTATGTCTTCTAACTTCTCTTGGATTCTGGACTCAGGGGCAGCGAATCACATGACTGGTTCTATAGCCTCTCTTACTGATATACGAGATACAGTCTCATTACCTGTGAAATTACCTGATGGACGAATCACTCTTGCTACAAGAACAGGAACTGCGATTTTGAGTTCTATTCTTACGGTTCAGAATGTTCTATTTGTTGATGGGCTTCAGTGCCATTTGATCTCTGTATCACAGTTAGCTCGTCAGAAAACTTGTATCTTTCAGATTACTGATAAACTTGGACTGATTCAGGACCGCATTACCAAGACGCTGATTGGAGTGGCTGAGCAGTTGAATGGACTATACTTCGTAAGAGGGATGGAGTTTCCTGAAGCGGTTCATCAAGACAAACCTGTCACGTCTGATGTTCTTCACAATCGCTTAGGACATCCCTCTCATAGAGTTTTGGATTTTTTACCTATTTCAGTAACTTATGATAGTAGTTCTCGAAATAAGGTGTGTGAGATTTGTACACGCGCCAAACAGACTCGGTGTTCTTTTCCTACAAGTTCTAATAAAACTATGGCTTTATTTGAAATGGTGCATTGTGACTTATGGGGCCCTTACCGAACTCCATCTCGTTGTGGAGCTAGATATTTTCTTACCATTATTGATGACTTTTCACGAAGTGTTTGGCTTTATCTACTTCCGACCAAAACCGATGTTACTAAGACTATCAAAAACTTTATATCCATGGCGCAGTGTTAGTTTAATGCCAAAGTTCTGAAGATTCGTTCAGATAATGGAACAGAGTTTATGTGTATGTCATCTTACTTTCGAGAACAAGGCATTCTTCCTGGGACTTCATGTGTGGGAACACCACAACAGAATGGACAGGTTGAATGCAAACATCGTCACATCTTGAATGTTGCTCGAGCACTTCGTTTTCAAGCTTCGTTACCTATTGAATTCTGGGGTGAATGCATCTTGACCGCAGCATATCTAATTAACCGTACTCCCACACCTCTACTCGATGGTCAGACACCTTTTGAAAGACTTTATAAACAACCTCCACCACTTGCTCATCTTCGTACTTTTGGATGCTTGTGTTATGCGCATAATCAAAATCACAAGGGAGATAAGTTTGCATCGCGCAGCATCAAGGGTGTTTTCATCGGATATCCATACGGTAAGAATGGTTGGCGTGTTCTAAACCCTCTAACTGGAAATATTTTTGCAAGTCGAGATGTTTTTTTCTGCGAGTCACAGTTTCCTTACTCCATTGCGCCTCCAACTGAGTCATCTCCTTCTCCTCCGCTGATTACAAAAATTGCGTTACCTGAAGAAGAAGTAACAGTGCCCCTTGCTCCTGTTTTGCAAGTGTCATCTGATACTGCTCTCACCGATCAGGAATTACCTACTCTGAGTACTGATGATACACAAGTTTCTTCGGACATTGAAACTGAAACGGGTGATGATTCCACACCACTACCCTCTACCGACTTACCGGAGAGCTCGACGCCTCCGACTACTGTTACTGAAACAGAGAATGCTGAGATTGCGGACGACAATACTAATCCGTCACCTGATATCTTGCATATTTCCATTATCTTATCCATTCGTCCATGTGCATTTTGATCATATAGACTAGGATTTAGCCATGTTTAGGTTACATTTTGCATACATGAGTCTTTATCAGGTGTTGGAGTGCCACATGGAGTTCTTGGGGACATTTGGATGCATTTGGAGCTCAAAGGAGGTGAAATAGGTGATCATTGGACGAGCAGAGGATGGGAGCGAGGTTCCGCAGTGACGTCATGAGGTCGCTCCAAAGCACCTCTCAGAGCGACCTAGCTGGAGCGACCTAGCTGGAGCGACCCCGTGAAGTCGCTCGCCATATTCATCCCGTTGGAAGCCCAGAGCGACTTGCCCAGAGCGACGCACCGAGGTCGCTCGCATCTCACACCCCTCTCGGAGCGACCTCCCAAAGCGACACCCCGAGGTCGTTCGCGTCTCTATGGCGAGACGACACGAAGCGAAGCCTGGAGCGACCTCTCAGAGCGACCCACTGAGGTCGCTCCCGAAGGCCGGAGCGACTTGTCGGAGCGACATGCCGAGGTCGCTCCGCGTCTATTGTTGGGTCGATTTCTATTTTGCTTAAGGCCCTTTTGGTCATTTCATTATGCACGTTTTACATTTCTAAAACCTATGTTTTAAACATCTTTGGTAGCCACCAGGCAGATTATCTTTTGATCTATTGAGAAATACACAAAAACTCTCTTGAAAAGTTTATCTCTTGGATTTTGATTGTTATGTTCTTGTGTTCTTGTTGATTTCTTATCTATTTTTCTACATGATTAATCTGAAATCCAATATGGGTTTAAGAGGAATCATGGAGATTAGTGAGTAATCACCTTTTGAATTCATGGGTTAGGGAGATTAAGGGTGATTAGGTTAGTTCTAGGATGTTTTAGTGTAGATCATTTTTGTTCCTTGCTATTAGAGTATTCATAATGCATCTTCTGAGTTGGCCACTCAAAAGTTGATCAATAGGCATTTCCCACCCAAAAGGTGTTTGATGAAATGCCTGAGACAACTCTCCTAGGCTTTTAGTATACTTTGCCAAAGATATTTGTTGTTAAAGGTGCTAAAATAGCTAATAGACTTGTTAGTAATGATTGCTTTCATATTATTCAACCAAAGACATTTGATGTTTGAGATATGTTAGCAAATGAGCATTCATCTAGACATAGAGCTTGCTTAGAATTGTGTCTAGGCTTAAGGTCGATAGTTTGATTGATCATTTGTCATCCTTAGTTCGAAACTTGATCACCTAAGGTCTAATCCCTATGCCCATGAGTTCTCTTTTCCCTTTGTCAAGAAAGTATCATTCTGTTATTGCTTTTTAGTTTTAGTCATAGCTTAAAACTCATCTAAATCATTGGTTGCACTTAGATTAAGTGAGTACTTGCATTCTCGGTGCTTTGATATCCCTCTGAACTGGTTCGACATTCACTATACTACAACATTTGTCTTAGGAGCCTTGAAAACTCCTAACATCAAATTGGCGCCGTTGCCAAATTCTGAGTAGATTTAAACATTGAGATTTAGTCACTTGCTTGAGACTAATTCATTTTTATTTTCTTTTGTTACTGATTCTCCTTCTTCACCTCCCTTTACTTTACAGGTGTATGAACTTGAAGAGCAAGGGTCCATCAAACCTAGTTCCAATAGTAGCAGACATCAGAGCATTTGAGAGGGAGTGTGCTAGAGCTAGAAGAGAAGAAGAACAACAAGCCCACTTGCAGAGATTCGATATTGATATGGAAGATCAACCGCAAGGGGCAGAACACCAACCGCGGGCAGCTCGACCCATTGGTACTTATGACCGGCCCAACATTCATGGTCATAGACTGGGAATCCGAGCACCGGCTGTGGCAGCCAACAACTTTGAGGTCAAGTCAGGACTCCTCAACGTGATCGAGAACAACAAGTATCATGGCTTGGCTCTAGAGGACCCATTTGATCACTTGGACAAGTTTGACAGCTACTGTGGGTTGTCAAAAACCAATGGTGTGTCCGAAGATGCCTTAAAGCTCAAGCTATTCCCTTTCTCTTTGGGGGATAAGGCACGTCAGTGGGAGAAGTCTCTACCCAGCGACTCTATCACCACTTGGGATGATTGCAAGAGAGCATTCTTGGAGAAGTTCTTCTCTACTTCAAGAACTGCTAAGCTGAGAAATGAGATTTCCAGCTTTCAACAGAAGAACTTGGAAGGCTTCAGTGAAGCCTGGGAGAGATTCAAGGGCTACCAAGCTCAATCCCCACACCATGGTTTTTCTAAGGAGAGCTTGCTGAGCACATTCTACCGTGGTGCTCTTCCTAAGTACAGGGCCAGACTGGATACAGCTAGCAATGGGTTCTTCTTGGGGAGAACTGAGGAAGATGCAGAGGAGCTGGTTGACAACATGGTAAAGAGTGATGCAGTCTACAGTGGAGACCACGACAGAGGCAGTCGAACAGATGATAAGCAGACGAGGAAGGAGTTGAAAGCTCTACAGGATAAGATAGACATCCTCCTTGCTGATAAAGCCACACAAGAGCAGCTGCACTTTGTTGGTAACCCAAGCCAAGAGACACCACCTGTTGTCCATGAGGTTGAGGGTTTGGAAGGTCAGGAAGAGCTGTGTTTCATCAACAACAATGGTAGCTGGTACAAAAAAGAGCCCAACTTTCAGTACAACAACTACCAACAGAAATCCTATCCCAACAACCAACAGAGTGGTTATCCGCCTCGAAACAACCAGCAAGGCAGCTATCAACCTCAGCAAAACCCCTCATCTGGTTCCTCTGCTCCTCAAGAGAGCAGCACTGACACCCTGCTGAAACAAATCTTGGAGTCTCAGACTAGAAGTGAGAAGCATGTTGGTTATGAGTTGAAGAACCTTCATTCCAAGATTGATGGGAGCTACAATGAGCTCAACAACAAGTTCTCACATCTTGCTTCTACAGTCAAAATTTAGAGAATCAGTTTGCTTCCATGAACACTCACCAGACTCGCCAGCAAGGATCTCTACCTGGAAAATCTGACCAAAACCCCAAGGAGGCCAAAGCTATCACCCTTAGGAGTGGTAAGCAGTTACCTCCTACAACCCTCACCAGGGATGCTGAGAAACTAGGTGAGGAGGTGGCCATCAACTTAGATGATGAAGTGGTGATTGTTGATGAGAAAATCAATGATGAAATCTTGGAGAAGATTGTGGAAGCCAAAGGTAAAGGAAAGGTGGGGGAAGAGAAGAAAACAGTGAAAGATGGTGAAGTTCTTGCTCCAGCAAGTGAGAATTCTTTTGTTCCTCCTCCCTATGAACCCAAACTACCATTCCCTGGTAGATTCAAGAGGCAGCTGCTAGAGAAGTACAAGGCTTTGTTTGAGAAGCAAATGAGTGAAGCTCAGGTTGCAATGCCCATCATCGATGCTTTCATGTTGATTCCTCAATACAACAAGTTCCTGAAAGATGTTGTAGCTGCAAAGAAGAAGGAAATGGAAAGCATGATGATTCTTACCCATGAGTGCAGTGCCATCATCCAAAGGCTTGATGTTCCAGAGAAGTTAGAGGATCCAGGATGCTTTACACTACCTTGTGCTCTTGGACCTATGGTATTTGAGAAATGTCTCTGCGATTTGGGAGCTAGTGTCAGCGTGATGCCTTTGTCTGTTGCAAAGAAGCTTGGATTCACTCAGTACAAGATTTGTAAACTCTCTCTGGTGTTAGCTGATCGTTCAGTGAAGTACCCTGTGAAGATTGGAAGGTATGAGATACCTACAGATTTTGTGGTGCTTGAGATGGGTGAGGAGGCTCAAGACCCATTGATTCTTGGAAGGCCATTCTTAGCTACAGCAGGAGCAATTGTTAAGGTGAAAGAGGGCACGATTGATCTCCATTTGGGTAAAGGGCATGTTCTCCACTTTGACATCAAGGAGAAAATGAAGAAACCAACTGTGTTCGGGCAAGCCTTCTACATTGAAGAGATGGGCACTCTTACTGATGAGCACCTTGAAGAGTTACCACCTGAGGACGACGAGGAGGGAGCATCTCCCTCTACTCATTCTCCATAGAAGGTAACCCACTACTTTCCCTTGTATATACCATTTCGTTTTTGCATATTAGTTTTCTCTTTTTGGGTATCTCTCTCTCCTTGACAACACAAAGACTGTGTCATTTAAGTTTTGGGGAGGTACCAAGTATTTGATCACGTTTGCTTTGATGATTTTGAGTCTCATGCATTGCATTATACATATATATTTGCATTAAAAAAAAATTCATTTAGTTTGCATCATTGGCATTTCTAGGAGAGTCTAGAGCATATAGGTTGCATTTACTTGCATTGGGAGCAATGATTTGAAATGCCTTGTAAAGAACATTACTTTGCACCTGAATAGCTTATGCACCTCTCAAAAATACTTGTATGCTTCGAGCCTTGAAGATTCTTCCTGAAACTTGTTGATTGCTGAAACTCAGTCTTTGAAGCCAACTACAACCTTATTTGAACTGAACGAACTTAATGCTTCTTGCTCATGGTCCCTTGTGTACTGAGTCATGGCTATACACACTTGAGTTGTCACATCCTTTATGCCAATCTTATTTTGACAAACTCTAGTGGTAGACCACTCCCAAAACCTTTCCCTTCTTTTAAGCTTTCATTGTTTGATGAGTGAGGCCTTCTTCGGAAAGTCTTACATGTGCATAATGTTGAGAGTATCGGGAATGACAATGCTTATCTTCATTCTTGCTAGATTGGGCACTCTATTGTCTAGCTATAGGTGGGGGGGGGTGAGAGTTGTGATTATGATTTGGGAGCAATGAAAAAGGAAAAGAAATGACTCTTTGTGTTTAAGTGAATTGTCTTATTGGGATAAGTAGAAAAACATCTAGCTCAAGTTATGAAAAGTCTTGGCCCCCATCTAAAAAAAAAAAAAAAAAGAAATAAAATATAAAAAAAAAGAAAAAGAAAGAAAAAAGGGGCTAGCAAAGTTGTTAGGAGCTAAGTAATGTTTTGAGGTTGTGGAAAATCCCTTGTAGATTTCAAAGAGAAGGAGTTAAAGTTCTTAGGATCTTTTGGTGAGAGATGTGAGTTGGGTTTGACATTTGGGAATGGTTGTGTAATTGTATGATTGGGAAAATGGTATAACAATGGAGATTGAGCATTGTATGCATGAGTTGATCTCTTTCTTACATATATTATGTACAATGTCAAGGCTACTTGTTTTGAGAGTAAACCACTTTAAAAGATCATGGATTTTGAACATCTTGACCCACTTGAATAAAAGCTTTCCCTTACTCAACCAAATGATTTGGCCATTTGCAAGAATTCACTTGATGCTATGCTTAATGAACTTGAGAGTTGGCTGATTTGCATGTGTGAATGCATGATGATGAGGGTAGGGATGAAAAGAGTTGAATAGGCCTAGAGAAGCTAGAGTATAATAAGAGAGGGTGTACTAATGCTGAATTTAGATGTTGATTTGAGTGCTTTGTGTGTTTCTTTTGGCTATGAGCTCTCACCTTCAAACCTCTCTCCCTATGAGTTCTAGAAAGTTCACGTGTGGACAAGTAAAAGAACAAGTTTGGGGGAGTTGATATCTTGCATATTTCCATTATCTTATCCATTCGTCCATGTGCATTTTGATCATATAGACTAGGATTTAGCCATGTTTAGGTTACATTTTGCATACATGAGTTTTTATCAGGTGTTGGAGTGCCACATGGAGTTCTTGGGGACATTTGGATGCATTTGGAGCTCAAAGGAGGTGAAATAGGTGATCATTGGACGAGCAGAGGATGGGAGCGAGGTTCCGCAGCGACGTCATGAGGTCGCTCCAAAGCACCTCTCAGAGCGACCTAGCTGGAGCGACCTAGCTGGAGCGACCTAGCTGGAGCGACCCCGTGAAGTCGCTCGCCATATTCATCCCGTTGGAAGCCCAGAGCGACTTGCCCAGAGCGACGCACCGAGGTCGCTCGCATCTCACACCCCTCTCGGAGCGACCTCCCAAAGCGACACCCCGAGGTCGCTCGCGTCTCTATGGCGAGACGACACGAAGTGAAGCCTGGAGCGACCTCTCAGAGCGACCCACTGAGGTCTCTCCCGAAGGCCGGAGCGACTTGTCGGAGCGACATGCCGAGGTCGCTCCGCGTCTATTGTTGGGTCGATTTCTATTTTACTTAAGGCCCTTTTGGTCATTTCATTATGCACGTTTTACATTTCTAAAACCTATGTTTTAAACATCTTTGGTAGCCACCAGGCAGATTATCTTTTGATCTATTGAGAAATACACAAAAACTCTCTTGAGAAGTTTATCTCTTGGATTTTGATTGTTATGTTCTTGTGTTCTTGTTGATTTCTTATCTATTTTTCTACATGATTAATCTGAAATCCAATATGGGTTTAAGAGGAATCATGGAGATTAGTGAGTAATCACCTTTTGAATTCATGGGTTAGGGAGATTAAGGGTGATTAGGTTAGTTCTAGGATGTTTTAGTGTAGATCATTCTTGTTCCTTGCTATTAGAGTATTCATAATGCATCTTGTGAGTTGCCACTCAAAAGTTGATCAATAGGCATTTCACACCCAAAAGTTGTTTGATGAAATGCCTGAGACAACTCTCCTAGGCTTTTAGTATACTTTGCCAAAGACATTTGTTGTTAAAAGTGCTAAAATAGCTAATAGACTTGTTAGTAATGATTGCTTTCATATTATTCAACCAAAGACATTTGATGTTTGAGATATGTTAGCAAATGAGCATTCATCTAGACATAGAGCTTGCTTAGAATTGTGTCTAGGCTTAAGGTCGATAGTTTGATTGATCATTTGTCATCCTTAGTTTGAAACTTGATCACCCAAGATCTAATCCCTATGCCCATGAGTTCTCTTTTCCCTTAGTCAAGAAAGTATCATTCTGTTATTGCTTTTTAGTTTTAGTCATAGCTTAAAACTCATCTAAATCATTGGTTGCACTTAGATTAAGTGAGTACTTGCATTCTCGGTGCTTTGATATCCCTCAGAACTGGTTCGACATTCACTATACTACAACATTTGTCTTAGGAGCCTTGAAAACTCCTAACATCAAACTATCTCTCCTGTAGTTACATGTCCCACCGAAGCTCCTTATGCACTTGAATTCTACGTTAATTGCTCAAAGTTTTCTGAACGTCATCAACACTTTCTTGCCGCTATCTCCTCATTAAAAGAGCCCACGTCTTATCGCCAAGCTATACTAGATGAGATCTGGCATAACTCAATTCAAGATGAGTATGTGGCTCTCGTTGATAATGGCACTTGGGACGTCGTTTATTTACCTCCTGATAAACATGCTCTCGCATGTAAATGGGGTTTTAAATACAAATTTCGGGCAGATGGGACTATGGAACGACCAAAATCACGGTTGGTTGTGTGTGGAAACAGGCAGATTGAGGGAGAGGATTATGAAGAAACCTTTGCGCCCGTCGTAAAGATGACTACGGTTTGAACTTTCCTACAAATTGCAGCTTCTCGTAACTGGAAGGTTCATCAAATGGACGTTCATAATGCGTTTCTTCACGGTGATTTGAAGGAGGAAGTTTATATGCGTCCACCTCCAGGGTTCAAGGGTTCTGATAAAAACAAGGTGTGTCTCTTGAAAAAGTCACTCTATGGCTTAAAACAGGCCCCTAGATGCTGGTTCGAGAAACTCTCATCCTCGCTAGTAAAATACGGCTTCGTACAATCCCTCTCTGATTATTCCTTGTTCATTATGGATCGTGGTATGGACACTATATTCAGGTTCTTATTTATGTGGACGATCTCGTTGTTTCTGCGAGTAAATCTTCTCTCTTGGAATCATTTAAGGATTATATGAATTGATGCTTCCATTTGAAGGATCTCGGCATCTCCAAATACTTCCTCGGCTTGGAACTTGCTCGCAGTCCTCTTGGAATCTATCTTCGTCAAAGAAAATATGCTCTTGGCATCATCGAAGAAACTGGTCTCTTGGCCGCTAAACCAGCAGCTTTCCCGGTCGAATAGAATCAGACCTTAGCTCTCGACAAAGGACCTGATCTTGCTGATGTTGCGGCTTATCGACGACTTGTCGGACATCTCATTTATCTTGCCGTCACTCGTCCTGACCTCGCTTACTCGGTTCATCTTCTCACTCAATTCATGAAGAAGCCTAAACTTGCTCATTAGAATGCTGCTTTACGAGTTGTGCGTTATTTAAAGGGCAATCCAGGCCAGGGTATTCTTCTTCGTGCTCATACCAAGCTCAAGCTCTCTGTTTGGTGTGACTCTGATTGGTCAGGTTGCCGCATTTCTCAACGATCTCTTACTGGATGGTTTATCACTCTTGGTGGTTCTCCTATCTCTTGGAAAACACAGAAACAAGACTGTGTGTCACGCTCGAGCTGTGAAGCTGAATATCGCGTGATGTCGTCTACCGTTCAGGAGGTTCTTTGGATTCATAACCTTCTTCGCACGTTCGGTATTAACTTTACTTCTCCGATTCCATTACATTGTGATAGTAAGTTTGCGATCTACTTGGCTGCTAACCCGGTCTTTCATGAACGTACGAAGCATGTCGAGAATGATTGTCATTTTATACGGGATGAAATAGTCAAAGGTGTTATTGCAACCAAACACGTTTCTACTCATTCTCAACTTGCGGACATTTTCACTAAGCCCCTTGGCCGTAAAGGATTTGATGAGTTTCTTCCCAAGTTGGGAGTGTTGACATGAAGCAGAATTAAGCAGCTAGACTTGAGAATTAAGCTGCCAGACTTGAAAATACTTATAAGGTTTTTAAGGTCTTATAAAGGTTTTATAAGGTTTTATAAGGTTTTATAAATGTTTTATAAGGCTTTATAAGAAGCACCAGACTTGAGTTTAGAAGCAGAATACCAGACTTGAGAAGCAAAGAAGAAGAAGAAGAGAGAAGGAGACCGTTGAATATTTTGAACAATAAATATTTTATTGTATTGTGTACTGAGGCAACTTTCCTTTAAAAGAGTTGTATCTAGATCCACAATTTGGATTTTAAGGGAATAGAGTTTCTCCCAGATCTACTTTCTCTCTCTCTCTCTCTCTCTGTTCTTCAATGTTCTTCATCTACATCTCTTTATCCTCACATTCTTTCATGGTGTCAGAGCAAGTAAGCTCCTCAGATTCATTCTTCTCTACTCTATTCTCTTTACTTCCACAAATCTCTGATTTTCCCTTTCTATTTTTGGTAAAGTTCATCCTGTTCTTTAGTTGTTCTTCATTCCCAGAAAAAAAATAAAATGGAAAACTCATACACTGATGTCTTTAAATCCGTGTCTATTCTGGTTACCCACAAGGGAACCAACTACTTACTGTGGTCTAGACTTGTCAAAACCGCTCTTGGAGGCAGAGGTCTTTGGGAGTATGTTGTTGACGGCAAAGACACCAAGAAGACCATCCTCGGAGAGGATGGTAAAGAAGTTGTTGCTGCGGCTGAAGGAGGTGGAAAGAGAAGTCAGAAGGATCTCATGGTCCTTTCCATCATTCAGAATAGTATTGAAACCTCTATCCTGGAAGCTTACTCCTACTGTGAAACTTCCAAGGAGCTGTGGGATACTCTCCAGAAGGTATATGGAAATATATCTAACATCACTAGGGTGTTTGAAGTCAAGAGGGCTATCAACACTC
Organism: Brassica napus; assembly: GCF_020379485.1. Taxonomy (NCBI): domain Eukaryota; kingdom Viridiplantae; phylum Streptophyta; class Magnoliopsida; order Brassicales; family Brassicaceae; genus Brassica; species Brassica napus. Next base: position 28,483,280 of record NC_063452.1, read on the forward strand.
TCAGTCAAGAGGACACTGAATTTTCCAAGCATTTTGGGAAGTTCAGATCGTTGTGGGCCGAGTTAGAGATGCTAAGACCAGCCAGTCTTGATCCGGATGTACTTAATGAGAGAAAGTGAGAAGCTTCTCACCTTCTCATTTCCTTCAGCCTAATGATGTCGTATTTCAGGATATTGATATTCTTAAGATGATCGGAAAGGGTGTTACTAAAGGGGACTTGTACCTGCTTGAAGACACCACGACTAGATCATGTTTACCTTATGCTTTTAGTTCAATCCCTGTCTTAGAAAATGATGTATTGTGGCATGCTAGGTTAGGCCATCCCCATTCTAGAGCACTGAACCTGTTATTGCCTAATGTTTATTTAAAAAATGATGGATGTGAAGCATGTATTCCTGGCAAATATTGCAAGACTGTGTTTCCCAAGTCATCTACTATCTATGAGAAATGCTTTGATCTTATACACTCTGATGTCTGGACTGCACCATGCACTTCTAGGGAAAATCATAGATATTTTGTCACCTTCATAGACCAGAAATCTAAATATACATGGCTGACTATGATACCATCTAAAGATAGAGTACTAGATGCATTTATAAACTTCCAAAGCTACATAACTAATCAGTTCAATGTTAAGATCAAAGTATTCAGGTGAGATAATGGAGGGGAATATACAAGCACAACTTTCAAATCCCACTTGGCCAAGCATGGAATAAGCCATCAAACCAGCTGCCCTTACACTCCACAACAAAATGGTGTAGCTGAGAGGAAAAACCGACATCTGATGGAAGTGGTCAGGTCCATGATGTTCTACACCAACATGCCTAAGAGGTTCTGGAGTGATGCAGTCATGACAGCATGCTATCTCATCAACCGAACTCCAACAAGAGTCCTTGATGATGCCACACCTTATGAGGTATTGAACAAAAGAAAACCATCTATTGACCATTTACGGGTATTTGGGTGCTTGTGCTATGTATTGCAAACATGTGATCATAAGAACAAACTTGAGGCCAGAAGCACAAAGACAGTGTTCATTGGGTATTCTACCACTCAAAAAGGTTACAAATGCTACTCTCCAGAGACAAGAAGAGTCTTAGTATCCAGAGAGGTCAAGTTTGTGGAATCTTGAGGCTATTATGAGGAGAAGAGTTGGGAAAATCTCAAGGATCTATCTTAAGGGGCCTCAGATAGGGCAAATAACCTACGGATTATCATGGAGAGCCTAGGTATCATCATGACACCAAATGAAAGAACTACTGGTTCAGCAAATAGTTTAGATCAAGCCAATGGTATGGATGCGGCTGAAGAGGCTTCTCATCCTAATCCTGAAGGGGGGAATCAAGAGGATTCGTCTACTGGTCAAGAGGAACCACACATGGGTCAAGAGGATCCGCAGACTACTGAGAGCAAGAGGTTCATGATCAGGATGAAAGCCAACAACAAGAGGAATCAGATCAACAAAATGAAGTTGAAACTAAGATTGTTGGAGAGGTCCAGCCGCTTAGGAGAAGCACAAGGGTGAGAAAGCGTCCATCAAATTGGAAGTATTTCAACAGTCAAGCAGTAGCCCATCCCACTCAAGCAACTTGCTCCCTTGCTTACTATCCAAGAGATCATCAAGCCTTCATCACCAATATAGATCAAGAGTATATTCCGAGGACCTATGAGGAGGCAATGGAGATAAAGGAATGGAGAGACTCAGTAGATGATGAGGTCAGTGCCATGATTCGAAATGGAAATTGGTTTGAGAGTGAGCTCCCCAAAGGCAAGAAGGCTGTCACAAGCATGTTACTATTCACTATCAAGTACTTGGCTAATGGGCAACCAGAAAGAAAAAAAACCAGACTTGTTGCAAGAGGCTACACTCAAGTCTATGGTGAAGATTACCTTGACACCTTTGCACCAGTATCTAAGCTTCACACGATACGGATTGTACTCTCATTGGCTGTGAACTTAGAATGAGATCTGTGGCAAATGGATGTCAAGAATATTTTTCTACAAGGAGAGTTAGAAGATGAGGTCTACATGAGACCACCACCTGGTATGGAACACCTTACCAAACCAGGAAATGTATTGAGGCTGAAGAAAGCCATCGATGGTTTGAAACAATCACCAAGAGCGTGGTACCACAAACTAAGCACCACACTCAATGGAAGAGGTTTTGTCAAGTCTGAAGCTGATCATACCCTATTCACCCTCACTAGCCAGCAAGGAATCATTGTCATTCTCATCTATGTTGATGACATTATCATCACAGGCAGTGACAAAGAAGGGATCATCTCGACCAAATCGTTCCTTAAGGCTTCATTTGATATCAAGGATTTGGGAGAGCTCAAATACTTCCTAGGGATCGAGATGTGTAGGTCTAAGGAAGGGTTGTTTCTATCTCAAAGGAAATACACCCTTGACTTACTAAATGAGGCTAAAGATCTTGGTGGAAGAGCTGCCAAAACATCTCTAGAGGAAGGATACAAAGTGATGCGTGAGGGGGAGATTGAAGACAAGTCATATGAAGATGTAAAGCACTATAGGAGAATGGTGGGAAAACTCATTTATCTTACCATTACCAGACCAGATGTATGCTTTGCAGTAAACCAAGTAAGCCAACACATGCAAGATCCCAAGGTACACCACTGGAACATGGTTGAGAGGATTCTCAGGTACCTAAGAGAGGCACCAGGCCAAGGAGTATGGATGGGATGCAATAGAAGCACTGAGATTGTTGGGTAATGTGATGCGGATTGGGCAGGAGATCGAGTTGATAGGAGATCAACTACTGGATATTGTACATTCATTGGAGGCAATTTGGTAACATGGAAGAACAAGAAGCAGAAGGTGGTGTCTTGTTCAAGTGCTGATGCAGAATATAGAGCTATGAGGAAGCTCACAAGCGAGTTGATTTGGATCAAGGGACTTCTTAAGGACTTGGGAATTGAAGTTACAACGCCAATCACGATGCATTGTGATAACCAGGCTGCTATACACATTGCTAGCAACTCAGTCTTCCATGAAAGGACCAAACATATAGAGGTAGATTGCCACAAAGTGAGACAAGCCGTGGAGCAGAAGATCATATTGCCATGCTACACAAGGAGTGAAGATCAGCTAGCTGATATCTTCACCAAGGCAGCAAGCACTAAGGTATGTGAGTTCATTCATCCAAAATTGGGACTCATAGACCTATCATGTCAATGATCTCTCCTTCATGAAGTGTTCTACTCTTTTTCCTTGACTTGGGTTTTCTCCCAAAGGGTTTTACCTAGTTGAGGTTTTAATGAGGGAATACTTCATGGCTTCCAAGCTTGACTTGTTTCACATGGTCAAGCTTGAGGGGGAGTCTTGACATGAAGCAGAATTAAGCAGCTAGACTTGAGAATTAAGCTGTCAGACTTGAAAATACTTATAAGGTTTTATAAGGTCTTATAAAGGTCTTATAAGGTTTTATAAAAGTTTTATAAGGCTTTATAAGGCTTTATAAGAATCACCAGACTTGAGTTTAGAAGCAGAAGACCAGACTTGAGAAGCAAAGAAGAAGAAGAAGAGAGAAGGAGACCGTTGAATATTTTAAACAATAAATATTTTATTGTATTGTGTACTGAGGCAACTTGCCTTTAAAAGACTTGTATCTAGATCCACAATTTGGATTTTAAGGGAATAAAGTTTCTCCTATATCTACTTTCTCTCTCTCTCTCTGTTCTTCAATGTTCTTCATCTACATCTCTTTATCTTCACATTCTTTCAGGGAGTTCTTGATCTTCACTCTCCAACTTGAGGGGAGGGGGGGGGGGGGGGGGTATCGGAGGATATATACGAATATGTTAATATGTATTCGAATATATTCAAATATGTTAATATTCCTGTAATCTAGATGTGCATATCTTCTGTTATTAGGAAACATCGTATGTATATATACTTTGGTCGATTGACCTTCGTCAATACAAGAAATCCTTTATACGATACTAGGTTTCTTGACATATCCTCTGACTTAGGATTTCATCTCACTGCTAAAAGTGTGACTAGAGAGAATCGATGGCGATCATCTACCGCTTCAAGCTTCCCATCTTGGCTTAAGATCTCTTTGTCCGTGAAGGTGGCTAAACCACTTGTATTTTTTTGGAGTGGTTTCATGTATGATTTCTTTTGATCCTTGTATCGTTTTGTATCTTTGAACCCTTGTGGATGTCCATGTTAATATATATTCTTCAGATGAAAAAAGGAAGCTAATGTTCACTGGAGTTTAATGATCGTGGGGTCTTTAACTCTCCACCATTATGAGAATGTTGTTTTTGGTTAGATAAATGAGCAAGTTCTAGGGGCTGATTGGTAGTTGCTGTAGGTGCTGGCCACAACCCTATTTATTTTTAAAGCACCAAATTTAGAGCAATCAAGCTTTAAATTTTTTTTTTGAAACCACAGCTCTTGAAATAATTAACAGCGGTACAAGTGCTCTGCAGAGCCAAATATCCAAAGCAATTTTTTAGTGCTTTTCATAAAATTCTACAGCAATAAAATCTAAAACCAGAGCAAAAAGTTTACAGATTTTTTTCTACAGCAAAAATTTTAAAGCTACATCCATTACCAATCAGACCCCTAGTTAACAAAACTTAAGAATAATATAAGATTTTCACTTGAAAAAAGTATGTCACATAAGGTAAGTGTCTGCAAGTGTAACTACAATGTTTGAAAGTGTTTGCGAGTGTAATTCTGTCTTTAAAATTTGGATGTGTAATAAACTTAAAATATATTAAATTTAGTCAACTGGTATTATGCTGCATTCAGATGTTTTACAAATGAATAAACCGATAAATTAGTATCCAAATGTAGTAGCCATGCAATGCAAGAACTGTTTTTGTAAACATATAGAATGTAGATATCGAATCAAATATATAGATCTGGATTCTATTTGTTTTCTAAGAGTAACCCACAGACCATCTTCATTATTAACTCTCAACAAAGAAATAAAAAGAGCATTCAAGTAGAGACTAAATTCACTCCATGACACTTAAGTCTCCTTAACGTGGAGACACGGGTGACATAGGAGAGCCATATCCAGGAGATGGCGACAATAACTCTTTCTCTTCAAGAGACATATAATCAATTGTTTCTCCCTCTACAAGAGACTGATTACCAATTCTTGGTTCAGGTAAAGGAGTAGAGAAACAACTAAACCAAAGAAGAACTTCATCTAAACTGGGCCTTGTATCTGGATTGACATCGACACAGAGCAGAGCAATGTGAATGAATCTCAAGATTTCGCTTATCGAGCCTTGTCTGTCTTCTTTTCTCATGACTTCATGGATCACATTGATGGGCTCACCTCTGGTCCAGCATCTCAGAGCCTATATGACAAAACCATGCTTGCTTTGATATAAACTCACATATTGGATTAGAGTTTCTTCATTCGAACTATGAATTCTTCTTCTGGTTATGATCGTCAAGATGGTAACTCCAAAGGTATAAACATCATTTTTGGCAGAAAAACGCAAAGTTTGGTGGAAATGTAGATCTATATACCCACTGTAAAAGGGAATTTGTATATCAGTCTCTCAAATATCTTCAAAACATTTTTCCTTTTGATATGTTAAACAACAAACATCACTTACGCAGTACCGAAAAGTCTAGTGGATTCTGCTTTGTTTTGGCCATCTTGAATCTGCCTCACCACTTCAAAACCCGTGATTTTCGGGTTAAAATCTTCGTCCAAAAGAATGTTACTAGGTTTAATGTCGAGGTGAACAACCTGCAAGCCAGATTCTTCATGAAGGTACTGTAACCCTTGAGCTATCCCTACAAAAATGTTTCGACAGGTCTCCCAACTTAGCTGAGAAGCTCTACATGGATCTGAAAAAACAAAAGAGTAATGATTCGCTGGTGCTTGAAACTAGCCAAGATGGAAAAAGATATTTCAGTTCTGACTAACCGAATATAAACTGATCGAGGCTTGAGTTAGGCATGAATTCATAAACAAGAAAATCTTGGCCTTGTTCAGAGCAGAAACCAAGAAGATGGATCAGATTCTTGTGCCTAAGCTTTGGCAAAAGATTAACTTCATTAAGAAACTCTCTGTAGTATCTATTGCAAAGTATCTTGACTGCTATTTCTTGTCCGCTTTGAAGATTACCCTGATATTTTTAAAAATTAAACACATTTTTCTTACAATTAAACATGTTTTTGATTATTATATAATCTATAAGAGATTAAGGACACTACCTTGTAAAGAGAGCCACAACGGCCACGACCAATAAGGTCCGAGAACTCATTAGTTGCAGCTCTGATGGTCTCAAATTCGTATTCGAAAACTGCAGAATTTAGCATAGACAAAGTAAGAATAAGTATCTATGGCGTTTTTGAGTCAGATGTGAGGAAGATAAATTGAGAAGAAACTGAAGACTTACGGCTAATGGAGTCTCTATACTTCTTCTTTCTTCTTCTGAAAAGGTTGTCAAGAAACGAAGTAACAGCCATGGAAGAAAAGAACGAAGACGAAGACAATGTTTATCTGGAGTTTCCCAGCAAACAAGTTATGGGAAACTTATTGGGGGAGTTTTTTTTTTTTTTACGGGTTGACTTTGACTTTTGTTTTTTAGACAGAACTTAGGTGGTTTAAACCTTTAAATTCACTCACAGTCAAAATGACACATAGATTATTAATTAAAAAATATTAAATTAAATAAAAAATATCTACAAAAAATTAAAACGCTAATTTTAACGACGTTAACGCTTCCAGCTAAACCTTAAATCCTAAATCTTAAATTCTAAACCCTATACCCTAAATTCTAAACCCAAATCCCTAAACCCAAACCCTATACTCCAAACCCTAATCTTACACCCTAAATCCAAATTATATACCATAAACCCAAAAACTAGACTATAACCTAAACTCTATACCCTAAACTCAAGTTGTAGACCCTAAACCCAAACCGTAAATCTTAAACCCAAATTATATACCCTAAACCCAAAACCTTAACCATAAGTCCAAACGGAAAATCCTAAACCCAAACCGTAAATTTTAAACCCAAAACCTATACCCTAAACCCAAATCCTAGACTTAAAACCCAAACGGTAAACCCAAAACCCTAAACTTAGATTCTAAAGGGTTTGGGTTAAGGTTTACTGTTTGGGTTTAGGGTTTAAGACTTGGGTTTAGGGTATATGATTTAGGTTTATAGTCTATTCTTTGGGTTTAAGGTATATAATTTAGGTTTAGGGTCTAGGATTAGGGTTTAGGGTTTAGGATTTGGGTTTAAGGGTTTGAATTTGGGTTTAGAATTTAGGGTATATGGTTTAGAATTTAAAATTTAGGGTTTAGGGTTTCGCTGGAAGCGTTAGCGTCGTTAAAATTAGCGTTTGTATTTTTTGTAGCTATTTTTTATTTAATTTAATGTTTATTAATTAATAATCTATGTGTCACTTTAATTGGTCATAAAGAGTGGGGTGAATTTAAAGGTTCACCCCCAGTTTTGTTCTTTTTTTTTGCGAAGTTTGTGTTTCACTGTTGTCATTGATTCTCGAGATTTGTATTATAATAGGGTTGAGGTACGGTGATGAATTGTGCTACTTTTTTGTGGTTGGTGTTGTATAGGCAGAATAGTTTACATGGATTTATTTGATGTTGTATTTATTTTCTGTTCATTCTCCTAAATTTGTAGATATCTGTGTTATTTTTTTATATTTTGTAATTGGCTATAACTTGTGTAAAAATTGGTGTAAGCGGTTGTTGTGCCTTAACGGGCCAAAAATATAATGAAGTTTTTTATAGAAAAATGAAACTATATGGCTCGTATCGACGCTGGACATGTAAGCCCAATTCATAACAAAATGTAAGTCAACAATTGATGATGATATTGTTTCCTTTGTATAGCTTGGAAGCGATTTCTGAATTTTCCTGATGTAACTGTGTTGTATTATCTGTTGGAGTAATATACTAAGTTCGGGTTTATCTTTACTTGTTCTTATAATCAGTTGTGAATTTGTAAGGTATAATTGATAGTCCACTTTGTACCGATAAAAACTGTTTTTTCTTGCAAAATTAACTTTAAGCATATAATGGATGTTTAGATTGGAATTTGTCTAATCTTTGATTTACAACGCCTGATTGGTACAATTGTAAAATAGACATAGGGCTCGAGCATGATTCATCATTTTTTCCTATTTTGATGTTCAATGTTTTTATCTCATCGTTTTTATTAACTGACATAAAGTCATCAAACAAAAATAACACGCAATACATTATTTATGCTCTTCTTTCTTATATTCATCTCGGCCGTATTGCACCTACCGTATTCCAAGGTCTTTCGTTCGAATGCTTTTACTCTATTTTATACGTACAAATTGATGAGGGACAATTTGAAATGATGGTCGGTCACAATTTCTATTTATAACGACTAAACCAACATATATATAATTGAAATGTATATTGACCACTAAAAATGATTCTCATGTATCTGTCTTGATCATAAACTCATAACTCCCGTAGTTTTTTTAAATCCAACTTTTTTTTGACAAAATATATTATTTAAAAATTCTAATGAAAAACGAAGATATATCATCGTAGACGTATAGAAGAAACATCATGGGCGTATAGAAGAAACTAAAGACCAGAGAACACTGAACATGAAAATATCATAAAACATTTTTGTAAGATTAAGACCCGATTATTTATAATTGAAGGTCTTGCTAAGACACAATCTATATTCAAAATTCTGTTCGGCCGTACTCAGGGACGTCCTTGAACACAGCAGGATGAAACCTGGGCCTAGGGCCCCCATTTTTTTAAGGCCCCAAATGTTAAAAAAAAAAATTATATACTTGAAAACAGAAAAAAAAACTTAATAATAAAATTTCATTTTTGTCATTAGAATTGTATTTGACATAGATAAATTTAGTTATATATAAACTTTTATTTATTTTTCCTTCCTATTTCTACCCTAACTTAATTTTTTTTTTCTGTTTATCATTCCTTTTGTTTGTATTATATAACTTTATATAATAAGATATGGGCTCCATTATTTTTTGTTTAGGGTCTCTTGTAATTCAGGATCGCCCCTGGCCGTACTGGGTTTGAAACACAGAGCAGATTAGTAATATTAAGATTTTAGTTATACAATAAATTTTCCCTCTTAAATATCTTTGACTCATAAAATGATGTGTTGATCATTTAAGAGTAGGATGATATTTAACTAACAAACCCTATTTATAATCATTAAGTAAGAAACAAATAGCACATAAATACACATGTGTCGCACACTCTCATATTTTCAATTCATAAGAACAGCACAATATATAATGCTTCCTGACAACGTCCTGAGAGCTAATTGCGTTGTCTCCTTTGTCAAATGAAAAATGTGCCTCCGAAAGCCTCCCAATAGACAGAGAGGCTTTTATGCTTTTAACATGACGAGTCAAATTTTTGGGTGCCTTTTAATCTTGCGTTGGAGGAGATGCAGCCATGGTCTCTCTCGATGTAACTAACTACAACAAAACGTGGTCATCAGCAGTTTTGAAGAATGGTTTTAAGTAGTTAGAAGAACATATGAGAGACTTCTGATGACATGCTAACCTTCAGGCTGGCTTTGTACAGCAGGTTCTTGAGTCTGAATTTGATCCTCTGTTTGGCTTTTACCAGGAGACGAAGCTTTGAGCTGCTCTTCAGTGATCTTTGAGGTAATCCTCGGTTGTGTAAGCTTTTGGTGATTAAGCATCATCTGCTTGCTTATTTCAAGGAAATCACCTTCACTAAAACTCCATTCATGAATATGAATATGGAAAACAATAACAGTGGTTGGTTACAAATTGGCCAATATAAAAAGCTTAAATTTACTAAACCCCGGGCGCATCAAAGTATGCCTGCAACAGACCCAAATATTGTTCATTAGATCACTTCGTGTGGTCTGTCAGAAAAATATAAAAGAACCAAACATGAGGCCAACTAAACTCGTTGGACATGAACTGCAAGACCAAACCTTCAACAAAAAAAAAAATTACACGAGCTGCACACTGCTAAACCCTCAATGCGTAACTTGCAGACCAAAGAAAGTCACAAAGACACATACATAACAACATACTTATGAGTTATGTCGGAAAAAAATATATAAAAGAACCGGACATGCAGACAACTAAACTCGTTCCTCATGAACTGAAAGACCAAACCTTTACTAAAAATGTTACACGAACTGCACACTGCTAAACCCTAAAGGCGCAATTCGCAGACTATTAGATCAAACCAATAAAAAAAACAATCACTGATGAAACTTGACCCACCTGAGAATACTGAGAAAGTGGCTTCGCACATGGAGCCTTAGCTCCCTTCTTCCCCGACTTCGACTTCTCACCATCCGTCACCACTTCACCTAAATCCACAAAAATATTAGAAACAAAATTGCCGGAAGAAGAGAAAATAATAAAACACAGCTTCAGTTTTCTGCAACGTGTTATTACAATCCTTATAATTAAAAACTACAATCCCAGCAGATCCGGACTTAAACCAAAAAACACACACAACAGAGAAGAAACCATTCATGAGTTTTCATAATTAGACCCGAGAAAAGGATAAAAAGAAGAATCATACTTTCTTTTGCCCTTTGCTCAAGCATCTAGGAAGAAACGATGGCGGCATGCATGAAAAAAACAAAGACCATGAGTGAGAGACAAGCAGTATCAGCTGGGCTAAAAGAATGATTCAGAGAGAGAGAGAGACGCAATTGATTTACGTTGAATAGAGAGCGAATGCGAAGAATGTTGTAGAGACGAACAGGTTTACAGTAGATCAAGAGATTCTCATCATCACCTCCTCCTCCTGTGACGATTTCGTGCAACAATTCGATCGGCTTCTGGGTAGAGTTTTCTGCAATTAGGATTATTCAATCAATGGAAGCAGATCCGGGAAAAAGAAGGCAACAAAAGAAGTTTGAACCTAAAAAAAAAGAGCAAAGTGAAATCGAAGATCTCAAGAGCTATTAGCTACAAAGGGAGCTCTGGAAGCCAAAGTACCTCTCGTTTCAATTATATCTCACAAAATCTATATATTATATTATTATTATTGTTTTCTTTTTTTGCAGGCCCGTTAACAGGAAACTCTTTGCTTCGGGAGCAAATAGTTTCAAGCCCATTAGGGAAAAAAATTTGAAACCGATGACATGTAGTAACGATGAGAATACATGAGATACGATGCATTTAAATGTATAATAATTTTGTTTAAAATAAAAAATAAAAGTAGAGCCCACAAAGATGCAGGACTCTTTAGAAGTGAGCAAAAACTGGCTCATTATAATATAGACTAGGGATCGTTATCCGCGCCAAGACGCAGAGTTTTTGCATTTTAATCTATTTTTGTCTATTGCTTACTAATCTAGCATTCAGTTTTTCAATGCATTTTATCTTCACCATCTCTTCTTGTCTTGTTTACATTTGTTTTCATGTTCTGTCGTTTGATTTGTCTTAGTTTTGGCTTGTGTAATAACTTAACCCTACTCATTTTTCTTTCATTCTTTATTGATTGATATTTTTATCTTGGTTAACTCTGTGTTGCCACTAATTTGCTCAAATCATTTTTCATCATCTGCTTCGTATTCTTTTCATATTCATTAACTATTGTCTCCAATCTCTTTAAATCCTAAAAATCCTACATGTTCTTTTGTTTATTAAATCACATATTAAATATTGTTGAAACTGTTTATTTATTCTAATAAATCCTTACGATTATAACTAAGATGATATGGATAAAAAACTGATTATAATTTAGTTGAAATTAAAGTGTAAAGTAGAAGTTATTAAACTTGCAATCCTTCTTTTTGTCATCCAAGATAGCTTTAGTCAAATCAATTATATTGATTTAGAAAACCCATAAGCTATTTCAATCCCAAACAACAAAAAAACAGGCGCATTTGTTATTGACGCTGCGGCGGGTTTCCTTTACTATAAACATAATTGCTTGTCACAACTGTTAATAAACCCAAATGTGTTTACAAAAGTTACTCATATAAGAGTTTCATACTCATTTCTCTTTCTCTAGTCATCTCCTATGTTAGTAGCTATCATAATACAATCATCAAACAAAGGACATATCTCTTGGTTCCATATAGAATATGCAAAAAAACTGTTTTCTGCAGACTCTATGATCACTGAGTATTATAAATATCAAACTCTGTCTATGGTCTATTTATATGTTGAGGAAATGCCTCGAAATGTAGCTTCCAAATAATGATTTCCAGGTCAACATATTGAATATTAACCTCCACAATGGGATCATCGGATCTGCAGATACCGCTACATGTCGAGTCGAACGCAGCTACACATATGTTCCCTGCTTGTGCCTTTCATTCACAATCTGCAATTATCTCAAGAACCAGAATCAATGTTAAATGAGGTAAAAGTTTTAGAGTCACAACAGACTTTGTATAGCCAAGCCCAATAAACCAAGCACTCAACGTAACATCCCCACTTGCCTATTTGTGCAGAAAATGACTTGATCATTATATAGTAGCACCGAGAAGTTAGATGGAGAATGAGGTATGAATGCAAAGTAGACAAAACAGTTAAAATCTTACTGATTATGGAAAATATAAGAAATCAATTCTCTTGAAATGACATATAACTGTCCAATAGCGTGACAGAAGTACTTGTTCTTGTTCTCACCAAATTTCCAATTCTAAATGTATATATAAATCTATTAGAGTTATTGCCAGCGCTCTGTTGCGATATTTGTTAGCTAAAATAATCCATCCAACATAATAGGAAAAAGAAACCAACGAAATTGTAAAGCTAACCATCAGCTAAGATGCTTTTGCTGTCCTGACACATTGCAAGCTTAGTGATTTCACTGTCAAAAGCAACAAACTAAGCAGTCATATACATCCAAGACATTTATTTACAAACGGTTCCTAGCACAGAAAAATCATATTATTATGTTACGGATGATAAATTTGATGCATAAATACAGTTTAAAATTTTTTTCAACTGGACATTTGTGCCTACTGAATTACCTTACAACACCCACTGCATTGTGATTTTGGCATGTTAAAGCTGAGAATCAACATTGGAGCTTGCGTTAGCATTTGGAACATGAAATATAGCACCATCAATTTCCAGTGTTAATTCCATTGACAATAGCTGTGCAAAAGAACTCTGCTAGTAAGGTAATCGAGATTAGTAATTCTTTACATCTTAGTGTCGCACAACTTCAAAACGATAGACACTTACAATCGACAGCTCTCAAATATGGACCGCAAACCATCTAATGATATGATTACCTCGTCGTATAAGTAATCCATGTCACTTCCCTCCCACGGGTAACGTTGCTGGTGCAGATCAATTCCCTCCACCTCATCCTCATCATTAGGATGCTCTGCAATATACCCTCTGTAAGGTTCAAATTTATGTCGATAGAATTATCAGAGAAAGAAATATAAATTACCCTCCAAATCTTCAGGAGCATCGACATTTTCTTTATTCAATGATCTTCATTCAACCTAACAACCATCAAAATAAAAAGAATGTGAGGCACATAATCTTCAAAATCCAAGTTTAATGAATGGCAAAAAAAATTTAGGAAGACATAAAATGTCAAGCACTCACTGGCTTCTTCTTCTTTTACTTCTTGGCTACCGTGAATGAACTGTCAAAACCATCATTATTTGCAGGTAAAAAGATTAAACAAAGCAACTGATGAAAAGAAACAAATATATTTCACAGCACATAAACTCTTCTTGAACAATCAAGCAACAGATAGTATGTCTCCCGTGTGACTCAACTGAGTCCTCGATGGCATCCTGAATGACAAATGTGTTCTTCTTCTTCTTGGTTAGATCAAAGGTGCAAGCCAAAGATGACCAAAGAAAATTAAAACCACACAATCATGATTTATCAGGCAAAATAAAAGAACCGATGATGAATTTATTAAAGATGGGGAGATGTATAGACAAAAGAAGAAAAACTTATTCGTGAAACTCAAAGAGGCAATCTGTGTTTCTTAGATGAGTCATGAACCGATGATTAAAAATTGAAAGCCCTAAACTTCCATTGGAGAGAACGCTTACAGACCAAAGAGGTTTATTGGGCTTTTTTTAACGAATCTTATTTCAAAACGTGAGTTATAAAGTATTTATTAAATCATTAGATAAAATAAATAAGTGTGGGTCCCACAGAGAAAACCGAAGAAGCAAATGTTTCCGACCTTCATAAATATATATTTGTTTCAGCTATCAATGTACAAAAAATCCTTTAGCTCAGTGGTATAAATGTTGTTGTTTAGATCTCAATAACCCGGGTTCGAGTCACAGACTTGACATTTTTTTCACACTTTTTAAAAGTGGGACCCACATATCGCTGACGTGTCGCATCAGGAGTGATGCAACTGCCCTATTATAATGTAGACTAGATTTTTTACTCGCGCTACGCGCGAGTCTGCTTTAATAATTTAATTTAATTTTGCAATATTTTTTAAGAAAAAGATGAATTTCGTAAAAAATATTTTTATTAATATTATTAAAACATTATTTGATTTCCTATTTACATTGTTTTTATAAATTTGTTATTTTTGAACTTAGCTATTTATTTGTTTGTATTATAAAAGTAAAATTACTGTTACTAAAGTATTTATAGTTTCTTATAAGTACATAATTTTAATATCACATAGATTATACTATGCTATACACTACTATGAATACTTTATTAATAATTAGTTTTATTTTTTTAATAATATTAAGATAATAGAATAGAAAATTGTTTTATATACATTTTTTTATGAAATTTATGTAAAGTGTGCTTTATTATTTTTCATAGTTAAGTTTTTATACAATTTTACCATTTAAATAACTAATATTTAGATATCAGTTTGTTTGTATACGTAAATGTATAAATGTATTTATAAACATGTGTATATTGTTTCTTAATAAAAAAATTAAAAGCGTCATATAGATTGTTCCATGCTTATTAACTAATACAACACTGTTATAAATATTTTATTATAATTTTATATGTATTTCTATTTGAATGACATAAAAGATTAATCCTTATGCAATATATCTAACTTTTTTGTATTTACCAAATTTTTAGAATGAATGTATTATTATATACTTATTTTATGCATATTTGTATTTAAAATACTCTTATTTAATTCTTTTAAATGCATATCTAATAGTTTTATATGTATATTTAGGTCTAAATCATAATAAATATTTTGATGAAATTTAAATAATAGTAACTATCTGTTTGTTAGATATAAGAAAATGAGAATATATATATATATATATATAAATATATATATATAAATTTATGCTAATATTAAGCAATATTTTATTTATTAAAATAAAAAATAAAAATCTAAAAAATTAAATATATCTCCTACTTGATATAGTTACAATAAAAAATTAGTGGTGGGATTATGATGTTTTAGCGGTTCACAAAATGTTTTCTCCGATTGAGAAGTTACTTTTCTCGGAAAAGGGTTACCATGTACTTCGATTTATTATTATTAGTGACCTAATTTAAAAAAAAATATTTTAGATAATAAAAAAAATTAGGTATGTTTCATAAAAACATGTTTGGTTAGTTAAATGAATATTTGGATTATGACTTTTTAAAAACAATTGTCTCAAAATTTATTAAAATCTAATTGTTGATGAGTAAATAACTATGTTAATTTATTTAATTGATAAAAGGCAATTCAAAAGCATATAAACAAACTGTTTAATCAACAATATGTGTATTAATTGTGGATTATTCTTACCACATTTTATTTTTAATAGAACTTTGTAAGCTTATTATAAGCCAAAACTGAATTGGCCCGGTAAGAAAGAAACTAAAATTGACCAATGTTTTTAAGAACCTTTTATAATCTATTATAAAATTAGATGATTTTGTAGCCAACACCAATATAAAAATACTAAAATTTGATTTTTTACTTATTTGATTAGGTTAATTATTTTAATATTAATTATATATTTTATTTTTTATGTATATGCTATTTTATGTTTTGACATACTTTATGAATTTTTTAAATAAATTTTAGTGTTATGTTTTAAGATAGTTAGCATATATATCAAGTTAGTTAATTTTAGTTCATATTTTGAAATTAATTTATAGATTTACTTTCGAAATATTAAGATTTATAAAAATATTAAACAATGATACTGATTTGGAATATTTTTCATATTTTTATTTATATATGAATATTTTTAATAGTATATAGCCCTTATCGTAATATTAGCTGTGGACATAATTTGTTTTTTTCTTGTTAAACTCTTTTTATGTTAAGTTTTCAAGAATTTAGTATAAATACCAATCTAATTTTTAAGATAATTAATACATTATTTAATTTATCATTTTTGTAATTTTGTATTTATTTTTATTTTACTTTCACATACATGATTATTAGAACATTTTTTATGTTGATTTCTTTTTTAAAATGTTATTTTTGTTCGATAAAATTTTATTTTTAATTTTCAAATATTTAGTTTAAAAATAAAGTTAATTATTTCTGGCAAAAAAATTTAAACTTATTTAATTTTATTTTGAGAGAAATAAAATATCTGAAATTTTATATTTAAAAATATCAAATTAACATTTTGAGAATACATATTATTAATAATAATTTTAGCTTCTATGTGACCACTTTAAATAACATATAGCCTCAATTTTAAAATCATATGTGCTTTAGATTCATATTTTCTTTATTATTTCAAATTCTTTTATTTTTTAATATTATATTTTGTACGTAAAATTTATGTTATTCTTCCAAATATTTAGTTTATATATCAATATAATTCTTTTAATGATTTTGGTTTTTTCTAAATTTTACATTGGTTATGAAAGAAACAATTTTTGAAAGTTCTATAAGTAATATATAAAATGGTGATTAACATATTTTTCTTGGTGCTTCAAGATAATATATGGATATTCTCAATAATTTACGGCATCAAATTATATATAATATATGTTATTTGTGAATATTTTCAGTTATTTCTGTTTTTTAAAGCATATAGTCCATATCATATTAAAGGTTACATACATAATTATATTTTTAGTAATAATATGCGATCAATACCAATTCCTATAAGGTATGTGAACAATCTCTTATTATATTAAGTTTTCAATAATTAGCTA
This sequence comes from Brassica napus, assembly GCF_020379485.1. Lineage (NCBI taxonomy): Eukaryota > Viridiplantae > Streptophyta > Magnoliopsida > Brassicales > Brassicaceae > Brassica > Brassica napus. The sequence continues at coordinate 28,500,383 of NC_063452.1, forward strand.
CAAATATCAATCTAACTTTAAAGATAAGTTTTACAAATTTTAATTTATCTTTTTATAGTTTTGTGTTGATTTTTATTTATTTTTACATACGTGATTATTTATAAATATGTTTTTTAAAACTTTGTTTCTTTTTGAATATTTTTATTTTTGTTAATTTTTTGTTTAATTTCAAATATATAATTATTTTATATATCAAGTTAATTATCTTTAATAATATTTTTATTTACTTTATCAAATTAAGATGCTGACTTTTATATTATTATAATGATATTTTTAAATTCTATGTGAACACTTAAATAATATATATCCTCAATTTTGAAATCATATGTTATTTAGATTCATATGTAATGAAAAAGTGATTTAGATTTACATTGTCTTTATTATTTGAAATCCTTATATTTTTAAGATTTTTTTTGTTACTTAATTTTATGTTGATCTTCCAAACATTTATTTCTTATAATAAACTGATTCTTTTAGTTATTTGGCAATTTTGCTTACAAAATTTATTATTGATATTTTTTTTGAAAGAAATAGCTTCCATTTTGAAATCATATTTTGTTAGATTCATATGTAATGAAAAGTACTTTAGATTCATATTGTTTTTATTATTTTAAAATCTTGTATTCTTTAAGATTTTTTTTGTTAGTTGATTTTATGTTGGTTTTTCAAAGGTTTACTTTATATATCAAATTGATTCCTTTAATAATTTTTCATTTTCACTAAATTGAATAGTAGTTTCCTTTTTATTTTGAAATAAACATTTTTTGAAAATCTTGAAATTTTTAAAATAATAATTAAAATGGTAATTTGACACATTTTGGTGCTTTAAAATAATATGTGGATATTCTCAATGATTTATTGCATAAAATTACATATAGTACATATTTTTGTTGAATATTTTCAGCAGTATATAACCTAAATTTTGTAAATCATGTGTTTTAGATTTATATAGTTATAATTGTTTGAAAGTATTGCATTTTTAAATTAACTATTATATTTGTTTATTATTTTTATGTTAGTTTTCGAAACTTTATTTTATATAGTATAGATTTGTACATGATGTTTTTAACTTTGTAAGTTTAACTTATTTGATAATTATTTATATTTTATTTTGAAAAAAAAAAATTCGTAATATTAACATTTTTACAAAATACCAAATTGAAAAACGATTTGGTATATTTTTGGTGCTTTAAAATAATATGTGAACATTCTCAATGATTTATAATATCAACTTATATATAGTATATGTTAGTTTGAATATTTTCAATAGTATATAACCTGAACTTTGAAAATCATGAGTTTAAATTTAGATTTATATAGTTATACTTGTTTGAAAGTCTTGTATTTTTAAATTAATTATTCTTTTCGTTATTTATTTTTTAATTTTCGAAAAATATTAAACATTATGTTAACTTAATATAGTATTTATATTTTTGTAAAATTACCTTATTCGATATTGATTTATATTTTAGTTTGAAATAAACATTTTTTTGGTAATATTAACATTTTTAAAAATAGTAAACTTAAATAATAATTTGTCATACTACGATTGGTCGTTTAAATCCTACGTGGACGCTCTCGATGGCTTATAGCCTCAACTTTTAAATAGTATAGACTAGATTTTATACTCGCGCTACGCGCGAGTCTTTATTAATAATTTAGTTTAATTTTATAATAATTTTTAAACTAATTATTTAATTGATTTATGTAATTTTTTATTTGAAATACGTTTGTTTATTTTATTATATATCTTTATTTATAACTATACCATCTATTTAGTTATTTTTATTTATAAATGTAATATTTATGTTTATAAACATATTCATAATTTTTGAAAAATATTAAATTGTATTTTGAAATATTATATAAATTACTTGATGCATGTGAACTGTTAATACATTATAATATTTTATCATACATTTTACATATATTTTATTTGAATAACATAAACGATTGAACTATATGCATATTATCTAATTTTGCTTTGTAGTCAGAAAAGCTTTACGAAATTAATGTGTGATTGTTATATATATATATGTGTGTGTGTGTGTGTGTGTGTGATAGTTTAATATTTAGATTTAAAATTTAATCACTAAAAATATTTTGATCAACTCTAGTTAATATTAAATAGCCTTTGTAAGATAATATAAAAAGTAAAGTAAATATAATGAATTTAACTAATGTTATGTAATATTTTTATTTATTGGATTAATAATATTGAGAATCTAAGATTTATCTTCTACTTTATTCAATTAATTATTTGTATTGTCGTTAAGCTTGTATGATTGTATAATGTATTACAATATATTATAATTTATTTTTGGTATAATGGTTAATATTTTTTTGTTTTGGAGTTTACATGAAGATTTAGATCCTCTGAAAACAATTACATAATGTTGATAAAAAAAACTTCTAGTTGCTAAATGCTAACGATAAGATAGCAAAAGTCTTAGATAGTGTATTCATTGTAATCTTGAGACTTTTTTCTTCTAGATGTCCAAAATTTGTAAATTTGTATGTTTTTAATTGGTTGATTATAATACTTAGATAGTATATTTATATTCATAAATTCATATTGATTGTTCCTTCTATTATTCTCTTATGTTATTTTTCATACTAATTTATTGTTGATCTTCGTTTTAAGCTTTCTTAAAAATCTTAACTAACTTATTTGACATGCTTTCGTAGGATCTATAATTTTTCATCTATCTTATAAATATTATTCTCTAAATATTTTCTTCCACATAACTCAACATAGAGCTTCTTAAATTTTATATGTATATGAAGTGAATCAGACTAATGATTATAAGAAATCATCGTATAGTTTGAAATTATACTCTAGTATATCCAGTATTTTCTGGTGTGATGCATTTTTTGTCTATCGTATTTTGTCTTCGACTTGTAAGATTTACTTTCTATCCCGGATGTTTCTTTTGTTTTCATTCACTATTATTGTTCATTCAGTTCAAACCCTATATTTTTATGTGTTCCTTGTTCATTGGGATTATGCGATTCTTTGATTTGGATATTATTAAAGAAATTACATTTGATATTGATTTTTAATTTATTTTGAAAATACACTTTTTGAAATTTTATTTTGAATAGTATATTTTATTTTGTGTTCATGCAAGTTAAAAATCATATATTCTTTATATTTTATTTTATTTTAGTTAATTTTCTGTTGTTAAATTTCCAAATATTTAGTATATATATGAGTCATTTCCATTTTAATGATTTATTTATTAGTTTTCCTTATTTGATGTTGAATTCTATTGTGTATTGAAATAATCAGTTTTGGTAATTTTAACATTTTAAAAATAGTAAATTTGTAATTATGATTTTTAATATTTTGATTGGTTATTTATAATTTTATGTGTATACTCTTAATGACTTATAACCTCAATTTTATATAGTAAATAAAATGATGTTTAGCATATTTTTGGTGTTTTAATAATATTATGTGAATATTTTTAATTATTTATACCTTCAAGTTATACATATTATATGTTATTTTTGAATATAGTCATTAGCATATAGCCGAAAATATGAAAATCATGAGTACAATTTATTTATGTTTTGAAATTCTTGCATTTTCTAAATTAAATTACTTTGTTTGATATTGGTTATAATTTTTGTTAATTTATTAAACAATTAATATTGCTTGTTTTAATTTTTTTAATAGATATAACAGTTTGAAAGCCTTACATTTTTTATTTTTATTTTTATTTTAAATTTTTGAAAATTTATATATATTCAGTTAACTTATATTTATAATCTTTTGACTTTTGTTAGCTTTTCTTATTTATATTGATTTATGTTTTATTTTGAAATAAACAATTTTTTGGAAATATTGACATTTTTCAAAATATTGAACTAAAATAATGATTTTGTCATTTTATGATTAGTTGTTTTAAATCCTATGTGTTTTAAGTTATATTATTTAATATTTCTAATAGCATATAACCTAAACTTCAAAAATCACATGTTTTAAATTTATATGGTTTTAATTGTTTAAATTTCATTATTATTTTTGTATGATATTTTATTTTAATTTTCGAAAACATATTATATATTAAGTTGAATCATATATGATTCTTTGCCTTTTGTAAATTTACCATATTTAAATTAATTTATATTTTATTTTGAAATGAACGATTTAAGTAATATTTACACTTTTAGAAATAGCAAACTAAAATGATGATTTGTCATATTCCTATTGATCTTGTATTTTTAAATTAATTATTCTTTTCGTTATTTATTTTTTAATTTTCGAAAAATATTAAACATTATGTTAACTTAATATAGTATTTATATTTTTGTAAATTTACCTTATTCGATATTGATTTATATTTTAGTTTGAAATAAACATTTTTTTGGTAATATTAACATTTTTAAAATAGTAAACTTAAATGCTGATTTGTCACAATACGATTGGTCGTTTTAAATCTTACGTGGACGCCTTCGATGGCTTATAGCCTCAACTTTTATATAGTATAGATAATTATTCTTTTCGTTATTTATTTTTTAATTTTCGAAAAATATTAAACATTATGTTAACTTAATATAGTATTTATATTTTTGTAAATTTACCTTTTTCGATATTGATTTATATTTATATTTTAGTTTGAAATAAACATTTTTTTGGTAATATTAACATTTTTAAAATAGTAAACTTAAATGCTGATTTGTCACAATACGATTGGTCGTTTTAAATCCTACGTGGACGCCCTCGATGGCTTATAACCTCAACTTTTATATAGTATAGATTAGCGCATTCTTCATTTTATTTTGGGTTACCGACTGAATTTTTTTTTAAATTGGTTTTATTAGTTTTTTCTATGACTTTTGTTTCTCTAAAACAGATATATAACTTCTCAACATCTAGGCTTCAAATGGAAACAGTTTACTAAGTGGTGCGGGACAAAAAAATATGATAGTGCGGTATGATATAAATGCGGTTTGTAATAAAGAAACTCATATTGCGGTTAATATAAAATGAGTGGTACATAATAATATTTGAATGGTAACAATAGTGCGGTTAATATTATTATAATATTAAATTAATTATCTTTTCTTTTAAATTTTCTTTTACAATGTTATTTAATCATAAATCTATGATAAAATTTAATTATATAGAATTTTATAATTTTTGGAATAAAAAATTTAAATTACTTTACACCAAATCGCACTAACCACACCTTGTTCGATGCTTTTTAATTACTTAAGTGGTTTTGAAGTTTTGCATACAATTTGGACCGCACTTACTGAACCGTAAAATCCGTACAAACCACACCTTGTTAAACCGCACAAACAAAACTTATGCATGATTGGAAACCAAAAACTATATCCCGTATGTTGAAACGCTTAGACCACTTAAAACATTCGGAACTCTATTTTATACAGAAACTAGCGGTGTGCCAATGCTACGTGCGTGATATCGTTTGTTTGTTTTGTTGTTTTTAAGCTTTATAAAATGTTTGTTAACTTCTTTCTATCAGTGTTTTGTGTTATTTTTCATAGGTAATGTGTGGGTGAAGCTAGTGTTGCGAATTGCAAAACATTCGATGTGGTGGTTGGTAGGAGGTCTTTTTTCTTTAATAAGCTTGGTTGGCGTTTGGAGATTCGTATTATATGGCTTTCGTAATTTATAGTTAGTATTTCAGGCGGTGATTTATTTATTTTTTGTCTTGATATATGGTGTGGGGGGGGGGGGGGGGGGGGGGGGGGGACACTGGGAGAGTGAAATTTTTGTACACTAACTTGAAGTTCAAGTCATTTTACACATGTGGCTTACAGATATTAGTTCTTAGGCTGGTGCGGTGGATATTTGGAGGAAATATGTTGTTTTTCGTTCTAGTTTAAGAAAGTTGGAGCTGGGCGATAGGAAGTCTCTACACTTTGACTCCAAAATATTTGGTAGTGAAGATCATGATATAGTAGGTGCCATTTCTAAACCCTCAGCTTGGCCCCCTATCAAATTTTACTCTATCAAGCTTATTTCAATGTTTCAAGATTTTTTAGATTGGTGAGTGAAGTTTCAGCCTCGTCCAGCTCTTTAAGGAGCCTTTCTTGTAGCTAATAGTGTAGTTAAGGAGGATCAGTTTCAATCTTATATTGCCGCAGGCTTTCCAGTTTGGCTAAGATTTCTTTTCTGTTAAGGTATTATGCTCTTGTTGTCAATTTGGATTTACTCTGATCCCTTTTGTATCCTTCTTTTCGTTGGTTTATGGAATGAAAAGTGTTAAAAAAAAGAATATGAATGTTTTTATAGTGATTAACAGTGAGTTTGTCTTGTTACCTCTTTCCTGCTTAATAGAGCTAGATCCTCCTGAGAACACGTTGATGCTCTGTTTATTACTGTGTGGTGCTTTGTTTTGTGAAGGGTTGGTCATGACTTTGGCCTCTGTTTTTGTGAATCTTTGAACTATTTGATCACTTTAGGGATGCCGGTTTTGAAAAGAAATATGAGAATGTATGTTGTTAGAGATGGGATAACATGACCATGTGATCAATTTTCCTCTGCTAGCAGATGGAGTTGTAATGATGTTTATTTAGCTTACTTTTTTTCGTTACAGTTGTTAAGTTTAATAAGTTGTTAGTCGGTGCAGCAACACAGTTTTTAATTTCTTTGCTTCTGGAGAGGCCATGATGCAAATTTGACTTACAAAATAAGTTTATCAGGTCAATGGGAACTCTTCAAGCTATCATTATAGATTTATCATATTCAATGTTTGCAGAGTTCATCTCGGAAACTAAAGAATTACAATTTGAACAATTTGATAGACTTTACATACAATGGCAAACTAAAGAAAGGCAATTTAATGGCGAACAATTGGTTGATATACTTCAAATATCTTTGTTCCTTGTCGTGCTTAATCATATGAAGCCCAAGTCATGAAAATATAAACTTTTGAAGATCTTGCACTCAAAACAATTGAGAACGGTTCCATCTGATTAGTAATTTTTAACACAATCATTGTTTCATCAATGCAAGACCATATAAGTTGGTCTCAAACCTCTGGATATGGTCTAGTATCAGAAGCCTTGTCACTTCCTTCATATTTCAAAAAGCGTCAAGATATGAAACCTTCATGATGATATATGTACCAAACGCTGAGAAAGTAAAGATTATGTTGGAAATGGAAATCGCTAGCAGCTTTTTTTTTTTAAATTTTTTTAGCCGGATATGTTATACTGAAGCAGGAAAGAGAACTTACATCTATGGTACCGAGCTCAGTAAATAAATGGTCGGCTTCTCGTATTTTGCAATGGAGTATAGGGTTGAATTCTGCATTCCATCACAGACCATGTTCACGTATGACGGAACACAACAGATCCAAATTGCAGAAGTTGAAAGTTGAAAACACTAAAAAATATTAGAATTAATGAATCTAGAGAGAAAGAGCTAAAAACAATACAATTTCAAGCGACAAATGATTCGGAAAACAAAACGAAAACAAAAGAATAAGTAAATTCAGTCAGACCATTAAAACCTCGGGACAAAACACAACCTTGAAAAAGAGACATAGATTAAAAAAAATAGAGAATCTTATTAAGATGATAACCCAAAAAAGGTCTGAGCAATATCAGAGAGAGAAATAGAGATTTGGAGCTTACGGAAATAAAAGAGCTGTCATCAATGCAAGTTCTTGGAGGGTGTTATAGTGCACATATGATCAAAGTAAGCTGCTAGCAAATCACATCAAACACAAAGAATCAATCAATAAATCATAGTTGGGAAGTATAAATTAATCAAAAAAAGCAAAAGGAACAATGACTTACCAATATCAAAGAAATATCCTTTGATGAAACCCAACACTTTCTCATCGTAGTGATGAGTGATGACTGATGAGTTCTATCGGAGGTGATATCTATTGTAAACAAATTCACCATTGATGAATTTGATGCTTGGCAGAGAGAGACTTTTGGGATTTTTTTCGTTGGGGCTGTTCATCCCAAGAAACGAAGATATATAAAGGTCAAGTTTTAGTCGGTTACTTTGGATTTAGCTGTGGCCAATTTAATTCAAAAGAGTGGGAGAAGTTGTTCATAAGATGTTAATGCTTGGATTAATGTAATCTGAATAACTGTAGTCGTTTCAGAGAAGAACACCGGTGGTGGTGAGATGTGAAGAGACAGAGCTACGGAATCTCGAGCGACACAAGGGAGAATGAAGCAAACACTAATATGACATGAACTTCTTAAGGAAAAACAATAACAGCTCATCGCATTACTCAGATCAGAATACGAAGCCCAAATAGAATACTCAATGAGAAAACAGCTTAACATTGGTAATGATAGAACGCCACGTGCCACAAAATGCACCCTCCATTGCGGAGAGAACCAAATCTATAACTAACCCGCGTTACGCGCGGAGATATTTTGATTTTCAAATGTTAGCTATTGTTTTGGAAGTTATATTCTGAACAACAACAAAATTCTGAATTGTACGTTTGTATGAATACATATTTTCTTAGAAAAAACCAGAAAAACCTATACATTTTTCAGATAGATATTTGATATAATTTTCACTAGATTTTAATCTGCACGTCCGTGCGATATTTTTTTATTTTATAAATGTATTTGATATTATTATAAATAGTGTAAATATATAATCTCTATTTTAGTATTATATATTGTGTAATTCTGTAATATTATTATTTATATTTTTTTTATTCGATAATATTATTATATAGTGATTTATTTAATACTCCCTATGTTTTAAAATATAAGTAGTGTTACTTAAAAACACTAATATTAAGAACATTTTTTTTTAAAAAAAAATATCATTTAATCAATAAATTCAATCAATTATAAAAAATTTAACATTATTTCAATGGTCACACAATGTCTAATAAATGAAAAGGTGCATTGAAATATGTAAACTACTTTTATTGTGAAACAAATTTTTTTTTTTTTGCTAAAACTACCTACAATTAAAAACAGAAAGAGTACACTTTACTTTGTTATTAATTTTTTATTACTTACTAACATATTTTCGAGTTAGGTACAATAAAATAACAATATGAAATAATCAAATAGATAACATCTTTTGAAATATGTTTTTTCTTTAATTTATGCATTTTGTTATAATACATTTTAAAAATCTATTTATTATATTATAAAAAATTAAATATGTTTATGATAATTTATATTTACATGTTGTGTTTAAAAAATATACATTAATATGTATTAATTTAGTATTTTATGGGATTTATAAGTGAAAAAAAATCGTTTATTTAAATAATATAACAATACTATTTTAGTAAATTTTATACATAGTAGCATCTATCATATTATTTTAGTAAATTTTATTGATATAGGATTTTTTTGGGATATCATGATATTAATTTTTTTTTTGTTAATTAAGATTTTAAAATATTAGGTTGCTTTAATTTTTACAACATATATAGTTTTTTCGTGGTTTATTTCAAAAATTTATTATTTATTATCTATGATTTTATCTTTTGCAAATTTTGAAATATTATTATATTGAGTTTGAATGTTTATTTTCATAATTTATATTTTGTCAATAAAACTTTGAATAATTACACTACCATTTTTGAGTTTGGAAGATTTCATGAATCTTGAATTTGTTTTTGTTACTACATTAATAGATTATTTTAAAAAAAAATAATTGAATTTTTGGTAATATTTTCTAATTTTTTTAATAGATTTTGTTATAATTGTTTGACAAAATATAATTAAAATTTGATTTGTCATTAATATTTTAAATGAATTACTAAAATTTCATAGTTTCTAATAACATATTTGTAAATAGTATATGAACAAAAGGTTATTATATACTATAATATTGTTGAAAGTTTCAAAATAGATAAAAAAGATAATATGTAGTTATAGATATAAAAGTTTAACCTATATTAATAAATTTATTTTTGTATAAAACTATTATATAGTTTACGATTTTTTACCCATATTAAGGATGAGTGATAATTTATTTAAATGAAACAATTTTAAGAATTTTGTTTTTGTTAATTTACCTATTTAATATAATTTTTTTATATTTAATTCATATAGAAATTCTTTTTTTTATAATAAAGAATATAATTGTAGAATTTATAAAAAATAATTATATAATTTTTATTTTCTTGTTTTATAATAAAAGTTTAGTTAACATTGATTTATAAAAATATTATATTACTAATTTTGAAATAAATTAATATGTTATTTTTATGACAAAAAATTAATATGTTATTTTATAAAAATATTTAAATTTTTAAGTAAGATTTTGTTAGATTCTTTCTAAACATATTTTGTTATAATTAAAAAAAATTCAAATTTATAGTTGGTTTATTATTAATATAAATAACCAAATGTGTTATATTAACTAATTCTTTAATTGGTCCTACTATGACTTGTTAAGGTAGATAAAAATAGGATCCTAAATTAATATATTAGATTTCTTATATTGTATATTTACTTCTTATTTGTTTTTTTTATATTGTAGGGCACTTCTTTCAAATAGTCATTTTTGAGTTTTTGTCACAAAATAGCTATCAATAAGAAAAATGACCAAAATAGCCTACTTTTATTTTAATTTTTTAATATTAATATTTTATTTTTAAAAATTTGAAACCCTATCCTCAAAAACTCACCTCTTATCTCTAAAACCTAAGTCTAGATTACTTAACCCTAGGATATAAATGTATTTTTTCTTTTTAGTAAAAACCTAATGGCTATTTTGTGACAAATACTATATCATCTCTCCTAGGAAATTTCTCTATGTTGTATATTTATTTATTCTATTTTTTTTTTTGCTTTTATATTAAACAGTAATATTACGATAGATGTTTAATATAATATTTTTATTTCTTATATTGTATATTTGCTTATTATTTATTTAACTATACATTTTTTCCATTTAACTATACATTTTTCGGATAGATGTTTAATTTTGTTTTTCTATTTTTTTTATTGTATATTTACTTACTTTTAATATTTTCTTATTTTTTATATTTACTTATTCTGAATTTCTTGCTTTTATATCAATGATAATATTATGATATATATTTATAGTAATATTTTTATTTCTTATATACTATATTTACTTATTATTTATTTTTCTTATATTTTATATTTACTTGTTATAATATGTAACATTTCTATTTCTTAAATTCTATATTTTTTCTATATTGTATATATTTAATTATAAAAATATTTGCAAATAATAACAACGTATAAAGTACATTGTTTAGGTAGATGTTTAATGTTGTTTTTCCATTTCTTATATTGTATATTTTTTTATTATTTAATTTTTTCTTATATTATATATTTACTTATTCTATTCTTTTTTTGCTTTTAATCAAATGGTAATAATACTTATACATGTTTAATGTAATCTTTATATTTCTTATATTGTATATTTACTTTTTTCTTTTCACTATACGTCTTTAATGAATGTTTAATGTAGTTTTTATATTTCATATATTGTATATTTATTTATTATTTATTTTTATTCTTATATTAAGATATATATTTAATGTAATATTTTTTTTTCTTATACTCTATCTTTAATTATTATTTATTTTATTATACATTTTTCAGATAGATGTTTAATTTATTTTTCTAGTTTCGATATTGTATATTTACTTATTGTGTATTTTTTCATATATTGTATATTTAATTATTTTAATATTTCGATAGATGTTTAATATAACATTTCTATTTCTTATATTGAATATTTACTTATTATTTAATTTTTATACATTTTTTCAGAAAGATGTTCAATTTAGTTTTTTTTTTCTATTTCTTAATTGTATTTTACCTATTGTTTCATATATTGTATATTTACTTATTCTAATTCTTTTGTTTTTATATCAAAAGATAATATTATGATAGTGTAATATTTATATTTCTTATATTGTATACTTTTTTTCTTATATTGTATATTTCTTATAAAAAATATTTTCAATAATAAAAATGTAAAACTATGCATTTTTCAAATAGATGTTTAATGTAGTTTTTCCTTTTCTTATATTTTATATTTAATTTTTATTTAATTTTATGTTTACTTATCTATTTTTTATTTTTATATCAAATTGTAATATTACGATAGATGTTTAATGTAATATTTCTATTTCTTATATTATATATTTACTTATTATTTATTTTATTATATATTTTCAGATAGATGTTTAATGTATTTTTCTTAGGGCGCATGTCTACCAGTTCATCAGATATGAGGTATATGATGGTAAGACAGCGTTCTTTTGGTTTGATGACTGGCTGCAGCAAGGGAAACTTATCGATATAACTGGAGCAGCAGGCACTTATCATCTTGGCGTGGCTCGTACTGCTCGGGTGTGTGATGCAGTCTCGTAGGAAGCTTGGAATATAAGAGGACAGAGAAGTCGTTTCTTCCATGATCTCTATGAGCGAATTCTCAGTACTCCGGTCCCTCACCTCTTTCAGGGACAAGATGTTGTGCTGTGGAAACACTCAGATGGAGAATATAAACCTTATTTTTCATCGGCCAAGACTTGGGAGCAACTCAGAGAGAAAAGGAGCAATGTGTTTTGGAGCAAAGGCATTTGGTTTCCTCAAGGAGTTCCACGCTTCTCCTTTATTGTGTGGCTTGCAGTAAGGAACCGGTTGTCTACGGGGGATAGAATGAGAGCTTGGGGAATTCATCAGAGCTTTATGCTATGTGGAGAACGAGATGAGACAAGGGATCATGTGTTCTTTGCATGTCCTTACTCCTTCACGGTTTGGGATACATTGGTGAATCGTCTGAGTGGCCACAGGACTGACCATGACTGGACAGTAACGCTGCAGTTTGTTTGTCGTAACAGTCTGCACGTAGTGGACAAGACGCTACTGAAGATGGCATTCCAAAGTTGTATATACCATTTGTGGAAGGAGAGGAATGAGAGAAGACACGGCACTGGCTACCGTTCAGTAGAGCAATTGATCCGGCTCATACACAAGGGGATTCGAAATCGGATCACTTCTCTGAGCTACAAAGAGGATCACAAGCTGAGGGGACTGATGCAAAGATGGTTTGAAGTTACAGCTTAGTAGAAGGAAGACTTAACCAATTTTGTTACAGCATTGTAAAGTTTTTTTTTAGGCTTTTTTAGTCTTTGTAAATGCCTACTCATTCTACTTGATCAATAAATTTCACATTTCATCAAAAATAAATGTATTTTTCTAATTCTTATATTGTATATTTATTTATTATTTATTTTTCTTATATTTTATATTTACTTATTCTAATATTCTAATAGATGTTTAATGTAATATTTTTATTTTTATATTGTATATTTACTTATTATTTATTTAACTTTACATTTTTCAGATATATGTTTAATTTAATTTTTCCATTTTTATATTGTATATTTACTTACTGTTTATCTTTTCTTATTTTGCATATTTACTTATTCTAAATTTTTTGCTTTTATATCAAAGATAATATTACGATATATATTTAATGTAATATTTTTATTTAGTATATACTATATTTACTTATTATTTATCTTTTCTTATATTTTATATTTACTTATTCTAATATTACGATAAATATTCAATATAATAGTTTACTTCTTATATTGTGTATTTACTTATTATTTATTTTACTATACATTTTTCAGATAGATGTTTAATTTATATTTTCATTTCTTTATTTTATATTTACTTATTGTTTATTTTTTACTCCCTCCGTTCACGAAAGTAAAATTTTCCAGAGTATGCACGCTTATTAAGAACTTAATAAATGTTTATAATTTTATTTATTTTTTAATTTATTATATATTTTCCAATAACTATCCACCAATGAAATTTAATCAAATTCAAATATTCTCAATTAATGTTTTTCAAAAGTATAAAAAAGTACCTTAACAATATAGGAAATCTATCTTTGTGAAACAAGCAAAAAATTTAAAAAATCTTACTTTCAGGAATAGAGAGAGTATATTTTATGTTTACTTATTCTAATTTTTTTTGCGTTTATATCAAATGATAATATTATTATAGATGTTTAATGTAATATTTCTACTTCTTACATTGTATATTAACTTATTATTTATTTTTCCTTATATTGTATATTTACTTATTATTGTTTAATGTAATATTTCTATTTCTTATATTTATATTTACTTATTATTTATTTTTCTTATTTTTTATATTTACTTATTATTTTTATTTTACTTTTTATAAACAATGCCACGTGGCTTCTTTTGGAAAAAATATTTTTCGCTGATGTGGACGCTCTATGGAACCTCAAAAGGTTCCTTTTATATATTTTTATACTAGGGATTAACCCGGACTACGCCCGAGATTTTTATTTTTTTTCTAATTTAAGTTATTAAATTATTTATATTTAGGTTATGATATATATTTATATAAATGTTAAGATGGATGTCATAATTAAAATTTATTTTTAAATTTTAACACGTTAAATTAACATATTTTTTACTATTTAAATATTTTTTTGTAATTTTGTTGGCTATCTAGTTATCATATTTAGCAAAACTATATGTTGAGTGTTGGAATAAATGCTTTAGATATTTAATTAAACTGCAGAGTATTTTCGGATCGACCACATGCTCAACAATCGATCGATCCGTTAAAAGATGGTCGATCTCCTTGGCCAGGTAAGTACAATTTTAGCAAAAATATCTTTGATTTTCAAATATTAAGTATATAACTATTCTTTTGAATATTGTTTTTTTGAATTGTATTTGTTGATTAAATTATTGTATTATAATGTTTATGTAAATATTTTTTGTGATGTTTGAATTTGTGCTGTTAGTATACTTAACCTAGATGATAATGATGTTTAACAATTTTTTTTTTCTGGAAATAGAAAATAATGATATATCAAAACATATCTAGTACTTGTTAAATGATAGTATAATGTAAATTACATCCATTATTTGAAAATAACCATTTGTTGTTTTTATTTTTTTTTAAATCAGAAATTATTTTTATTTAAAAACATTATTCATATATAATATAATAGTTTAAGTTTGGAAGATTAAACTATATATATAAACTATGTATATGTTTTAAAAAATAATTTAAGATATTATATATTCAGTAACTGAGTAAAAGCTGAATTTTTTATCTTGAAAATGAAATATTTATATTTTTGTCTTCATGTTATACTCACCAATCCAGCATTGATATTTATAACTCAGTATGTTTTTTAAAAAACTTAGTTTTAAGTAATAAACGAATTTTTTGACCAAAAAAAAGTAATAAACGAATTTAATAAATTAAATTCATCACCTATAATGTTCTGTAAACTATATTTGAAAATTCTCTAAAATTATATTTTAAGCATAATATTACTATTATTTAATTTAAGTTATTTTAAGCATAATATATGCTAAACCAACTTAAATTATATTTACAATAGGACCATCCTAAACCGGTTAATAAACCAAAAACAATACTAAACCAACATGAACCAATACCTGATTCGGCGAGGAAAGAAGTGTTTCAGGATAAACGCTTGAATGGTTATTAACTGTAATGTTTTGATCATGAAAGAGTTAATATGAATATTAACAATAAATTATGGATTAGATTAATTTAAATTTGTAAGAATACTTTTGAGTCTATTGAAAGCAATTCAATTCCCATGAATAAGTTTGGCTTTTGGAAGTTGCGTGTTTCCCAACAATGAATCCACCTAACAAAAAGTTCGTTGTTATGAAAAATCTCCTTCAAGGTCATTAAAGGTTTTTGGGACGGCAAGAGTTGATGTTGGAACCATTTTTTTGCTCGAGTGCTCTGAAGTTTTCCTTGATAGTGTGAGGTTGATGTTGATGGAATAATGAATTTTATTGGGACTTTCTTGATGTAAAACTATACATTTTTATTTTTTTGTTTAATGTGGTATTTCCATTTTTATATAATTTACTACTATTTTAAGATAGATGTACATTTTAAGATAGATGTTTAAATCTTAATGTACTTTTCCATTTTTTAAAATGTTTATTTCCATTTCTTATATTTCTTATTTGCGTAATATCTATATTTTATATTTTAAAATAGATATTCAAATCTTAATGTACTTTTTCCATTTTTTTAAATTTTGTATTTACTTATATTATATATTTTACATTTTAAGATAGATGTTTAATGCTTAATGAACTTTTTCCATTTTTTTAAAAAAATTGTGTATTTACTTATTATTATATATATAATTCATATATTATATATTTACATTATTTACTTATTATTTATTTTCCTGTATATGTATTTCCATTTTTTGTACTTTTTATTTACTTAATATCTCTATTTTACATTTTAAGATAGATGTTTAAATCTTAATGTACATTTTCCATTTTCTTTAAATTGTATATTTCCATTTTTTATACTTTCTATTTACGTAATATCTATATTTTAAATTTTAAGATATATTTTTAAATCTTAATGTAATTTTCCATATTTAAATTGCGTATTTACTTATATTATATATTTACTTATTATTTATTTTTCTTTATATTGTGTATTTCTATTTCTTATACTTTCTATTTACTAATAATTTTATATTTTAAGATAGATTTACATTTTAAGATATATGTTTAAATACTAATGTACTTTTTCTATTTTTTTAAATTGTGTATTTCCTTTTTTTATACTTTCTATTTGCGTAATATCTATATTTTACATTTTAAGATAGATGTTTAAATATTAATATACTTTTTTCAATGTTTTTAAGTTGTGTATTTCTTTTTCTTATACTTTTTATTTACTTAATATCTATATTTTACATTTTAAGATAGATGTTTAATATTTAATGTATTCTTTCCATATTTTAAAAATTGTGCATTTACTTATTATTGTATATATAATTCATATATTTATATATTTATAATATTTACTTATTATTTATTTTTCTATATGTTGAGTATTTCTATTTCTTATACTTTATATTTAGTTAATATCTATATTTTATATTTTAAGATAGATGCTTAAGTCTTAATGTTTTTTCCATTTTTAATGTAAAACGGCAATGTTTAATAGAAGAACTTGGACAAATAGTCAAATAGTTATATTTATGTTTTTTTTTCTTTTTTTATAAAATGATAATGTTACATTATGGAGATAAACCATTTTTTTAGTGAAAAATGGTAATTTTACACGTGTTTAATGTAGTTTTTCCATTTTTTTATGGTGTATGTTTACATATTATTGTTATTTTTAAATGTAAAATGGTAATCTTACTTATGTTTAATGTAGTATTTCCATTTTTTATGTTGTATGTTTACATATTATTTATTATTTTCGAAATTATATATAATATTTTTTTTTACAAAATAGTAATGTTACATTATGGAGAAAAACCGTCTTTTTTTTAGTGAAAAATGGTAATCTTACATATGTTTAATGTAGTTTTCCCATTTTTTATGTTGTATGTTTACATATTATTTTTTAAAAATAAAAATGTAAAATGATAATCTTACATATGTTTAATGTAGTATTTCCCTTTTTTTATGTTTACATATATTTATTATTTTCGAAATTATATATAATGTTTTTTGTTTTTTTTAATAAAACGCTAATGTTACATTGTGGAGATAAGCCGTCTTTTTTTTTAAGTGAAAAATGGTAATTTTACATATGTTTAATGTAGTTTTTCCATTTTTTATGCTGTATGTTTACATATTATTTATAATTTTCGAAAATTAGTAATATTAAAATGTAAAACTATATTTGATGCCACGTGTTATCTTTCGGGAGAAGTTTTTTTTGCTGATGTGGACGCTCAATGGAACCTCAAAAGGTCCATTTTATTAGTAAGGATTAGGGTAGGGCGGGTGAGCAATTTAAAAAACGACTAAACATATTTCAAATTTTAGTATATATTTGAATACAGGTTTTTATATATAAGTGTTTTGTAATCTTTTGTATAAATCTTTAATATTGCAAAAGATTATAATAATAAGATATTATTTTTACATTGTGGAAAGAGATACAAATTTGATAGTGTTATCATTTAACCCAAGATGGCTCTCTTTGGGTTGCTTGGATAAAAAAGAACGTCATTGGCGATAAAATATTTTGGACAGCGGATTTTCGGAACTCGGGGAGTTGGATTTGGAAGCGTCTGATTAGTCTTCGCGACATAGCTCGTCCCCGTATTCACTGTCAAGTGGAATCGGGTAATGAGGCGCTCTTCTGGCATGATAACTGGACAGATGCTGGTCCTTTAATTTACTTGTCTGGTCCTTTGGGGCCGATGGTAACAGAAATTGACATCATGGCTACGGTCTCTCAAGCTGTGTCTAATAGCCAATGGACTCTTCCTCGTGGAAGGCACCTTATAGTCCGACGCATAAGAGATGCATTAACCAATCAAACTCCACCTTTTCCAAGCACCTCTTCAGATATTTTTCTTTGGCAAAATGGACTAAACGATGTTCCCTCTAAGTTCTCTGCCTCTAAAACTTGGGAAGGGCTTAATCCTCATCCGCCCTCTGTCTCTTGGCACGCGGCTGTTTGGTTCAAGCAGAGAATTTCCAAGCACTCTTTTATCACTTGGTCTGTTTGGTTCAAGCAGAGAATTTCCAAGCACTCTTTCATCACTTGGTTAATCATGAGAGAACGTCTTACAACAAGGGATCGGCTGCGAAGCTGGGGATTGCAGGTTCCTCCGGAGTGTCTTCTTTGTGGCTCGTCTTTGGAATCACAAAACCACTTGTTCTTTGATTGTTCTTTCTCCAGGGATGTGTGGTCAGCCTTCTTCACGCATCGGTCGTTGTCTCCGCCTTTTCTAATTGCCGATATCATACAATGGGTTCGTGTCTCCTCACCCAATGCCAAACTCAAGATAATCTGTCACATCATCTTTCAGGCAGTCCTTTATTTTTTGTGGAGAGAAAGAAACTCCAGACTCCATTCAGGGACTCCTAAACCGGTCCAAATTTTAGTCAAAGAGATTCAACTGTTGTTACGAGCGGAGCTTTCTAGTTTGGATCAACTTTCAACCAGGGCTAGGAACAGATTGCAATCTGCTCCTGCTAACTAGCATCAAGAAGAGAGCTTCATCTACACATGGTACAAATTCATACAATTATCCCCAACACAGTCCACGACTTGATTACCTAAGCTGCTGCTTCACTACTGTTTCATATTTTATGTACCACCTTAATTAATTGTCTTCTTTTAATATTCAGAGACAGAACAAATTCGTAAAATGATGTCCCTATTAGGACGGAAGAAAAAAAAAGAGTTATTTTTATTTTTGAGTTCTTAAAAATTGTGATCTTGAAACTTGGATTCTATATTTGGTATCAGAGCCATAGAAAATCATGAGCGAAATCATTCCAGCGACTGGTAAGGTAAAAGAAGGAGGAGGACCTTCATCTATAAAATGTCCCATGCTTAACTCAACAAACTATACTGTATGGGCCATGAGGATTAAGATCACACTTAAGGTGCATAAAGTCTGGGAAACAAAGAAGATGAGTCAAGGAATGTTGTTTCAATCAATAGCCGAGACTCTCATCTTTCAAGTTGGAGAACTTGATACGGCTAAAACAATTATGGGAAGTCATCAAGCCCAGACACGTAGGGGCAGAGTGAGTAAAGCAAGCTAGATTACAAACTTTGATGAATGAATCTGATCGTATGGAGATGAAAAAATCAGAGAGCATTGATGATTTCAAAGGGAAACTATCTGAAATAGCTTCAAAGTGAGCCGCTCTACGAGCTAATATCGAAGAAGAAAAACTCATTAAGAAGTTTCTTCGAAGTCTCCCTCGAAAATATATATATCCATATTGTGACATCACTTGGGCAAGTATTGGATCTGAATACACAGAGTTTTGAGGATATCATTGGACGGTTGAAAGCAAATGAGGAACGTATTCTTGATGAAGATGAAAAAAAGAAGATCGAGGAAAACTAATGTATGCAAACTCGGAAGGACAAGCTATTCAACCAACTCCTTCCTCACATGAACAATCAAGTCATTTTGTTCAGGAGCAATCAAACCGTGACTACAACGATGATACGTATAGAATCAGGGGTCGTGTAGGACGCTTCTATAATAGAGGGAAAAGCCACGAACGGTACACCAGAGGATAAGATGCGTCAAGAATAACCTGTTTCCATTGCAATAAAATAGTTCACTTTGCATCTCACTGTCCGGATCGCCTACTTAAGCTACAAGAAGCTCAAGAAAATGATAACACGGATACACAAGAAACTTCTGAACTTATGATGCATGAGGTGGTGTTTTTAATCGAGAAGAACGTCTTGCCAAATAAATATGAAACTAATACTGGTGGAGAAAATGTCGGGTACCTTGACAATGGAGCCAGGAATCATATGAACAGAGATCGAAGATATTTTCCCACTTGGACAATACACTTACTGGAAATTTGGTGATGATTCACGAATAGACATCAAAGGAAAAGACACAATTTTGCTTACCGATATGAACAGATACTCAAGAAAGATGACTGATATATATTTTATTCCTGACCTAAAAAGTAACATTATTAGTTTGGGTTAGGCTACAGAAGCTTGTTGTGATATAAGGATGAGAGGAGAACATTTAACAATGCACGATCAGAATGAAAAAAACTACTTGTTACAGCTAAAAGGTAAAGAAACAGATTGTATAAGGTTTGCATGGGATTGAAGAATACAATGTGTCCTTACCTATCGACAGAATACGAGTCAAGCAAGTGGCATGCGCTGTTGGGGCATATAAATTTTGAAACTATAAAATCGATGATACAAAAAGTACTTGTGTTTGGCATCCTGAAATTTAACATCGAGAAGGAAGTATGTGGTTCTTGTTTACTCGGAAAAGCTAGACTGACGTTTCCTAAAGCTACCTCATACCGAGCCACCAAACAACTTGAGATGATACATGGAGACCTTTACGGTCCAATAACACCAAACACACTTGCCTGCAATAAATATATATTTGTTATCGTTGATGATCACACTAGGTATATATGACAATGATGTTGAAAAAGAAGAATGATGCGTTCAACAAGTTCAAGAAGCTAAATACTTTAGTGGAACAAGAAACATGGGAGAATATCAAAACTCTTAGAGCGGACAAAGGAGGTGAGTTTGTGTCTTGAGAATTCATTTTCTTGCGAGAGTTTCAGAATAAGAAGACATCTCACCGCACCATACACACCTCAACAAAACAGTGTGGTTGAGAAGAAGCATAATGTTGATTGAGATGGCGAGAAGCACATTGGAACACATGCACATGCCTAACTATCTTTGGGGAGAAGCCATACGACACGCTGCATACCTTCTAAATAGAATATCCACACGAGCCATTAGAAAAGACTCCATACGAAATGTTGCGTAAGAAGAAGCCAAGTATTAATCACTTGCGAGTTTTTGGATGTATCGGATATGCAAAGATAGAAGCAGCACGATTGAAAAGCTTGATGATAGGTCACACATGCTAGTGAATCTAGGGATGGAACCATGGTCAAAATCATTTCTCTTATACGATCCACACACTCGAAGAATAGTGGTAAGTCGAGATGTCGTATTTGATGAAACAAGATGATGGAATTGGAATGTAGTCAAGTCATTGTCACATAATGATGAAAGTTTTACGATTACACTTGGACAATTTGGGAATCATGGCATAACTGAGATTGACAACAATGACCACTCCAAGATAGAACAAGCAGTCGACGAAGAAGAAACATATGACATTCTTGAATCGGATACCAAAGATTTGGTACCAATGATTTGGTACACGACGAAGAGATAGAGAATATACTGTCTCAGCCACAAGCTTTGAGAATATCAGAGAGACAAAGCAAAAGAACTAGTTATCTTGATGACTATATTCTGCTGGCCGAAGAACTTGGAGAAAAAGTACTATTGTACTTAAACAGTGAGCCAAGAAACTTTGGAGAGGCAAAAGAATCAAGAGAATGGACGCTAGCTTGTGAAGAATAAATATATCCTATATTGAAGAATAAAACGTGGATCCTAGTAGATCTTCCGAATGGAGCTAAATCCGTTCGTATTAAAATGGGTATCCAAGATCAAATTTAACTCTGATGAAAGCATTAACAAATACAAAGCTTGTCTCGTTGCAAAGGATACATACAACGCCATTGAATAGATTTTGACGAGGTGTTCGCCCCAGTAGCACGAATCAAAAGAATATGAATTCTAGTTAATCTTGCAGAAACAAACGGATGGACAGTACATCATCAAGATGTTAAAAGTGCATTCCTCCATGGAAAACTAAAAGAAATCGTCTATGTTACACAGCCAGAGGGATTCAAGAAGAAGGGATGTGAAAATAAGGTTTACAAGCTAAATAAAGCATCATACGGGTTGAGACAAGCACTGAGGCATGGGAAAATGCGCCAAAGAACCATTGGTCTATCGTAAAGTAGTGAATGTAGATCTTCTTGTAGTCGATGTGTACGTAGATGACTTGTTTGTGACTGGAGCGAACAAAAGGGTCATCGACGAGTTCAAGGAGAAGATGGGGACCAAGTTTGACATGAGTGACCTTGGAAAATTAACATACTATCTTGGTATAGAGGTATGTCAACATGAGGATGGAATATCTTTGAATCAGAAACGATATGCATCAAAGATGTTGGAAGATGCTGGAATGAACAAGTGTAGTCCAGTTCATACACCAATGAAACTCGGTTTGAAGATGTTGAAATCAGAGGACGAGAGAGACATTGATGCTACAATGTGTAGGAAGAACGTTCACTACAAGAAAATAGCTCTATTGCAACAGAAAAATTGCAACGTCCATTTTCATTAATAATTTGCTATGTTTATTGCAATATTTTTGCAATAATAAATATTCGCTATAGTTTCATTACAAATTTATTGCAAAACAACAACTATAACAGACGTTGCATATTTTTGTTACTAAATTGTAATTTTTTGCAACATAAACAAATATCTGGCAAAATTTGCAAGAAACATTCAACACTTTTGAATCATTGCTAATTTGCAAAAAAAAAATTAAAAATATTTGTGGCAAAAAATGTGACAGTGATTATATTTTTATTATATACTTTTATAGAAAAGGTTATTAGTTTTCAAATATTAAATATAAAATATAAAATATTAATACTGTATATTTAAACATGTACACTATATTTTTAAGTTTCAGATTCTTGAGATTTTGTTAATAGTTTTATTTTATGAATTTTATTTTGTTTTCGTCTAATATGGTACAATTTACTTATTCCTATTCAAAATAAAAGGAAATTAGACAACAAAAATTATTTACAAATTCTTTCAAAGATAATTATAAATTAAATATGCTATACGTAACATGTTTATCTCTTCTTATTTTTTCTTTAACTCAGATAAAAGATACGTCCAAGGTCTTTATCAAAAAAAAAAAAAAACCTTCTTCCAAATCATTAAGTGAAAAAAACTATGACACAAAGAAACTGATGCGGTCTTTGGGGCTGCCTTACATGATGTTCTTGTTGTTGTAGTGATCATCAACTACTGTTGTTGACTGGAAGTCTAGAACTCAAGATTGTATTCTCGGGTTGCTTAGTGTTGTTGTAGTTTTGAAGTCAAGATTGTAATGACAAGTGATGAGTCGGGTTTAAAGATACATTGGTATGTCTTGATGTAGTTTACTTGTTCTGTTTTGTTGTTGTAGTGATCATCAGCTACTGTTAAGAACTAACATCAGCTACTGCCTACTCTTTAGTGATTGAACATTATGTATGGCTCTTATTCAGATTTCTCATGGAATCACAAGTAAGTTATATTAGTTTCATATTAAAAGTTCTATATTTTTGTGTTTTTGTCTGAAAATTTATTAAATAGTCCACACGAAAGGAGCTTGTAACTACTAGAATATTTTTACTTTTTATTCAGATTTTCTTCACACCTTATATTTCATTTGCAGCTTGACTTTAGTTTGTTTAGAGAATATCATGCTAAAAAAGATATGAATATATCCAATATCGAGAGGTTTAGATTTTGTTGTTTCCATATATATATATATATATATATATACAGCTTATATGGTGTCTTTAATAATTCAGTAAACTTCTGCATGTAGTTCTAAGAACGCAACTCATCTCCAGATGGAAAATGATGGTCAAAATCAAGGAGAAACCCAATGAATGTCTTAGGTGTTTTTAATCCTTCCAAAGTGAATGGATCATTGTGGTAAAAAGAAACGTACATATATTTATATACATCACGTTAAAATTTTAGTTGTGGTATATTTTTATTTTTGTCTATAGCCTTAAACGTGATTCCCTAATCACTAATGAGATAAGAACAATCATCCGATCTGATTTTCCGGGCCCGTATCAGAATTGGTCAGCTACACCGCAACATGTAAAAGATCCATGGTGGTACACATTTAAGGTATATCACTGAAACATTACATATACAAAAATATAAAACCGTGAGAATATATTTTTCTTGTTTTATGTTTGCTATGACTAAAGATCAAATGATGAGACTTTCATGAAAAAGGTGCAAGACATTTCCGAAGAGATGCAGATATCAAAGAAAGGCTGAGCAAACTTGAAGGATTGGAGAAGATGATAGCAATCTTTTGTCCAGCTATTCTGTCCACTGGTGTCAACCGTTAAGTTTCAGTTGGCTGCTTTAGTTATTTTTCTAAGTTCTTATTAGGTTTTTCTAAGTTCTTATTAGGTTTATCTAGCTTTCAAATTATCGCTGTTTTTTTCTCTAATAATGCATTGTTAAACTTTTTAATATATTTTTTATTTAATAGAGTTGGTTATTTGGCTTTTGTGTTATTATAAAATATATTTACTGTATAAACAAATAATCCATCTAATACTATTATAATAAAATACTGCAGTAATCATTTATGCAACAAAGTTAACAATTTACTAAATTTATTATATAAAAGTAATTAAAAAATTGCAACAACATTCACTAGATATTTTATATATCAAATTTTGTAACAATTTAAATTGCTTTGTTGCAGTAATACTACAAAATTGCAATATTAAATTGTTGCAAATTTTCTATGTTGTTTGCTACATATTTTGCGTAGCAATGATTTGCCACAATTAATATTGCACAAATATGTTGTAAATATACAACTAAGTTGTTATAAAAATGTTGTTGCAATAATATGACAGATATAGCTAATTTTGCAACGCATACGCTACAAATATAAATTTGCAACATTCAAACAGCAAGAAAATTAAATTTGTCACAATTTTATTGCAATTTCATATTTGCAACAATATATCATTATTGCAATAGAGCTGTTTTGTTAGTGGTTGGATGCTTGCGTTACTTACTATACACGAGACCCGAATTGTCTTTGTGCGTTGCAGTATTGAGTCGTTACATGCAGAGCCCAAGAAAGTCACATGGAGTTGCGATGAAACAGGTCTTGAGATACTTGCAAGGTAGTACCACTTATGGGCTAGTGTTCGAGCGCTTAACATCAAAAATACCTAAGCTTATTAGCTATTGCGATAGCATCTATAATGTTGACCCGGATGATGGTAGGAGAACGACTGGCCATATTTTCTATCTTGGTGAAATCCCTATTAATTGGTGTTCACAAAACATGATATGGTCGTGTTATCGTCATGTGAGGCTGAATTTATGGCTGGGACAGAAGCCGTGAGACAAGCGATCTGGCTTCAAGGTTTCTTAAGTGAAGGTACCGGCCAATCAAGTGAGAAAGTGGTGATACGGATAGACAATAAGTCTGCGACTGCCTTGACAAGAAATCTGATCTTTCATGGTAGAAGCAACCATATAGATACACACAAGGTTTCATTTTATAAGAGAGTGTGTGGAGAATGGGGAAGTATAAGTATAACATGTTCTGGGTGATAAACAAAAAGTATATATCTTAACAAAAGCTCTAGGGAGAATCAAGTTCAGAGAAATGAGAGACTTCATTCATTAGAAATGAAAGATTTGGCAACAAAGAGTTTCAAGCTTAAAGGGAAGAAAATGTTGGATTAAGCATAAAGATGACTTGAACGTCAAGTCATTCGATTCCTACCGAAATATGGTTTAAAGGTAAAAGGAAAGTTTATATTTTAAAGTTATCTAAATATTGGTTGACTAATGAGTTTAGGAGTTTCTAATCATCATATAAGGAAATCCTAGGATGTAGCATAACTTATGAGTTTAGCGGTTTGAGAGAGTTTAAGGTTTTGAGTTATTTTTCTTAATGATTAACGAGAAAGTTTTTCTTATTTGTGAGTTCTTACACATTCTATAGTTGGTTCAGTTAAAGGAGTAGGGAGAAAACAAAACCAATGAAACTTATCGAATGAGACTTTTATTCAGCGGTTGAATTTGTCTACTTTTAACCATTGACCAAGTCCAATAAGTTCTCGTTTGTCTTCTATGATATCGCAGTGGCTTGGCTTACCAATCAGAACCATTGTTTACCATATATATCATTACTTTTATATACAAATAGAAGAAACATAAAAAGGAAGATATTCAGAAGTTGTTTGGATTTTCAAAGATGTTATTGGATACAAAAGAAAAAAAAAACTATTACATTAATCAACCTCATTTTCCTTCTAGAGAGGAGAAGACATCATGTGTAAAGTTGTGTGATCATTTTTTTTTTGAGATGAATGTATAATTAAACATGTATTAATTTGGAGGATGAAACTTTTTGTAGTGTCGGATCGGAGGAGGTCCAATCAACAAATCAGTCACCACTTCCATTTCACTCTCCTCTGTGTCCAAGTCTTCTGATGTTGTTTTTGGTATTATTCCTCCTCTTCCCATCTCATACTTTTTTATTCACACATTCTCAAATTAATATTCTCGTATAATAAGAGGAGATAATTTCATAATGATAGAGCTATAGAGAACAGTACACCAATACGTTATTAAATATAGAAAAGTCATATGTTATAATCAATATATACCTTCTCCAGCAGCATTTTGTTTTCTGCAGTGAGGTTTCTCTCCTAAAACATTGAAAAGGAACCAGAGAATGGTTTAATTAGAAGACACAATTAGTACCTGATTTTTTTTTATCAAAATGAAAAAAGCTAGAGGTTTATGAGTTTTACCTTTTCTTTTAACTTGTCCAGTTCTTCACGCAGTAATTGGTACTGCAATTGAGAAATAAAATAGCTGTGGATAAATTGCTTAAACTGTTTATAAGATCTCTCTTACAAATACGGTCATTTGTTTCTAATCATTGACCCTTGAAACCATCCTATCTTACTTGTGCGTAATGCACATATACTTGCATGCATCCATGTGAGTGTATGGTATGGTCCTATGATTATTACCTTCAATATATGTAATATTTATCAACCCAACCACAACGTCATACTCTTAAATATCGAGCAAAGTAACAAAACTCTTATTCATCTTCATCTGCCAAAGTAAATGATCAGAGATATAAGTTACCTTTTTCGCTCTTATTTTGGTTAAGCTTCGCTCCAGCTGGTTTTCCAATTGTTGTAACTCCTCAATAGAAGATGCGTCGAGTCCTTCTCCTAGAAATTTGCTGTATTTTTTTTAAACATGATAATGTTATATATTTTATAAATAGACAATAAAATGTCCAATTTTACATTAATAGAATAAAAATTAAAAATTTTGGATTCAAGAACCGTTTTGAAATCTCAAGTTGTTCGATCTTTCTCGCTAAGCCATAGGTTTCGCCTTTTGCTTGCTGTAAACAGGTTTGATCATGTCAAAATAACAAACATAAAATTTATTGATCTATAAGAAAAAAGAGAAGCATTTTGTCAAATAAACAAATCTTTTAACCAAAATTGTAAAAATATGTAATATCGTCGTATGACCAATTAATTGAAGCGGAAAAACTAAAATGAATTATGATCGTTATTGATTAGTATGTTTGTAGCAAATGATCCATGCATATATGATATAAGTCTTTTTCTATGCATGTCTTTTTCTAAACGGTAAAGAATGAGCGGTGATAAAAAAAAAATTAAGTTAAAAATTAAAAAAAAAACACATTACCTGCGTGTTATCCTCCCTTTTATGGCTAGAGCCAAGATCATGTATTCGTTTCTGATATCGTTCTACTGTTTTTGTTATACTGAAAATTCCAAAAAGTCAAAATACAAGTCAATCTTACAAACCAAAAGAAATAAAATCAAATCGAATTACTGAGAACGAAAAAAATAAGGTATAAGTTTTTCAACAAACGCAAATAAAAGTGTATAAGTATTTCTATCATCTATATTTTATTTTTTAAATAAACATCACTACTTACACCTATATATAGACAAAGCTTTGAGGTAATAAAATTTGTTATCAATCATCTGCTGAAATTATAGAATAATGAAGATAAAGCCTCAATAACCATATAAATGATAAAATAAATTATGAAAATATAAGCAAAGAGATCTACATATGGATATGGCCTCATTATGTAATTAAAAAACTTGTTAACTATTTATGTTTCTTAAAAAGTGTCATTTTAGCAGTTTTTCATTTTTCGTGTAAAAATGCTGTTCTAGAATTTTAATGTAATTGTAAAATGTATTTCAGTCATTTTCTTATAGAGTGACACTTTATAAAACGAGGGAGTATATATGTACGTGGTTAAGCGTCTAGTTAATTGTGATTGACCAATCTCGGCTTTGCTATAAGAAACACTTTTTTTTAACACTGCTATAAGAAACACTTATCAATTGTTTTTTTGTCTAATAAAGTACGAACATATCATTAAAATAAAC
The DNA here is from genome assembly GCF_020379485.1 of Brassica napus. NCBI lineage: Eukaryota > Viridiplantae > Streptophyta > Magnoliopsida > Brassicales > Brassicaceae > Brassica > Brassica napus. The sequence goes on from NC_063452.1 coordinate 28,529,050, forward strand.
ACATAATTAGCACACAGTATCATTTCCTATAATTTTTAAGGACGCAAAAAAAAAAAAAAAATTATAGAAGAAGCATGAAAAGAATCAACATATTCTGATCTAATCACATGCTGATGACTCCTTCAGTATCTGTCATCACTGAGATAAAGGCCTTTGTACTATGTGGGTCAAAAGTGTAGCAAATGCCTATTTGTTGCCAGCATATACGTTACATGATACATGCGTCTACCATATACACAATAAAAACGAAGTGTACGATACAAACATTTATATTATGATCTAACTAGCGACGGTGGACGCGGTATAGCTATGTGTCTAACTGGTAATTATGGTCTCAGAGAATAAACTGGCCGTGTGATGATTATTTCTATAAAAAGCAATGTTGTTTTGGAATTTTAAAATCTCAAATTGTGAAGACTTTTTGTATAAAAAACATTATTATCAACTAATTTTCTTAATATTTTTAAAAAATTCCGTAAAAATTAGCCATTTTTGATCAGTTAACATTTGACCAAGCATCAATCGATATATGTGTCCATGATCATTCCTAGCTATTATGAAATTATGTACACATAGATGAGTTTAGAAAGAAAATGTTTTTTTTTTGGAACGAGAAGAAACTGTTTCAAAATGTATATACAGTCACTCACGTAAATACGTGCACATACGTGATAATTTATGATGCAATATTTAGCTTCTCATCAGTATCAGTATAGAAAACCATTGATTGATTGATTCACACACTATACATATATACATATATAGTAGTCTATAACCATCTTTTTACTTCAAAAATATATGTGCAAGTACATATTAATTCAAATTAACATAGACAGTACATGTGCTTTAGTATATATATATACACCTATTTATATATGTGTCTGTGTTGGCGCATGTGTGTGTAAATTCTACCTACATATTGTGTATATACACACACAAGCACACATATATAAGGGAGACACACCTCTATATGAGGAAATATTGTTTTTTTCCAAATCTGGTTAATAGGAACCAAGCGAAAATAGAATCTAGGCATCTACTTCATATGAGACTCTTTTTTTTGCCTTATTCAGTTAGAACACTATATGCTCAGACTTACTGTTACGTATGCAGATTTAACTACTTGAATATGAATATTTTTGGCTCTTCTTTGTTAAAAGTGATTACTTTAAGTGGCATTTGCAAGGAAACCGTTTACCCATGTGCGAACCACGTTTTTACCAATGTCTCGCTTTCATTTTTCTGATTTATCTGAATTTTGTTTTCTCTCTAAAGTTAAGAATTTTAATTTTAGCACACATAAACCAAGCTATATATCAGTCGATTGATCTACTAACTAGAAACAAAAAAGAAGTGGAGAAAGTAATCATAAAAGAAAAAAAAAACTATTTAAAAAAAACAACTAATTATGGATTTATATAAAACACCTGCTTGACGATTCATGACAAATCTACATATCATGATGCATAGATCGATATACAGCGAATGAGTACATTACCTGGAGGAGCTAGAAAACTCATAGAGTTTGCCTCTAGGAGAGAAGATAACTAGGGCAACTTCGGCATCACAAAGGACTGATAATTCAAAGGCTTTCTTCAAAAGTCCATTTCTTCTCTTTGAGAAAGTCACTTGCCTGCTCGTCGCGTTCTCTATCCTCTTCATCTCCGTCTTTCCCCTCACCATTCTTCTATGTCAATTAACCCTGATTTACAATCAACACCATGACTTGATTTTGATCTCTCTTCCCATGAGAATCAAATGACTAAAAGCTCAACCTAAGTACTGGATTACAGTAAAAAAAAAAATGAAATTACCCATGAAAGGAAACTATATGAAATACATTTTATTGAAATTTAAATTGAGATCAAGAACAATTCTGACCTACTATTTGAATAGAAGAGATCAATAACAAATTTAGACCAGATTTGAGGAAGGTTTACCCTCTTTGCTATTGTGTATTGATTTGTATCTCTAGGAGAGAGAGATGAGGGAGAGAAACGGGGATTGAGTATTTGGGAAGAGACGGCAAGAGAGAAGTGGAATATTATAGGAAACCCTAAATTTATAAAATTAGGAGACTAACAAAAACAAAATTAATAAAGAAAGTAAGATTTTTTTGATGCTTGAACTGATAATATTATTATCTTTGAGGGGTAATCATCTATCTTTTGCCATTTATTCTCAATGCCTATGATACCATCTATAACCCTAGACCAAAGTGCTTAATTAATTAAAGTATACATTGGTATACTTACATATGGAGAGCATTACACGATATCCGTTCTTCTTTTGGTAAAATGTGATATTGTAAGGGCAAAAAACATTGGTGGAGAATAAATTCCAATGCCCTGGTTAGTTTAATCATTCTATGACGATAACTTATGATTTTTCTTTGTCCTAAGAATCGCAAATTGTTTTTGGCATATAATTAATAATTTAAAAGATGAAAAATGAAATGAAATTAGACATTAATTAAGATCAACATCGTTTATAAAAGAAGGAAATACAAACTTTATAGTTTGTTCTTAAGAATAAAAGTATGGAAGTTAACTCTGTACAAGCTATGAAAGCCTTTTCAAAAAAAAAGAAAAAAAAAAAAACTCTGTACAAGCTCGAAGGGCTAATAAGTGTAATTAAATCGAGTGATTAAAGTATCTTTCAAACTGCGTACGTTATCACTTACCTCATCACTGCAATTAGAAGACAACCTGAATTTAAAGTTAAGCGGTTAAGATCATGACACGTATATATTATACCGACAACCTTTAGATCCGGTGTCTGTCAAAGTGAGTTAGACAAATGCACTTGTAGACAGGCAGCAACCCTGTCGGTTGCCAGCTCCTCACGGACAAAAATCTTCACAGTCGCCGTTTCATCTCCGTTACCTAAAAACCATTTAGAAGATTTTTTTTTTTGGTAAAATTATTTTAGGACATTGGTGTCTATATAAACTAAAGGGTATAATCTGACGCAGCTTGGGACGCATCATCTGGGAATTGTGGCATGGGTTGGCATCTGCATGACTCCACCAACTCTGTCACGGAAAGTTCATCCTCTCACCGGCTCTTTGTTCCTTCGGCTCTGGTGGCCGAAGCGTTGTCGGTCAAAGCTGCACTCACTTCTGCAGTTTTCTATCATGTCAGTAGCATCATTGTGTGTTCTGACTCCAAAACACTTGTCTCGCTACTGAAGTCTCAAGGGCAAGACGTTGTACTGAAAGGCGTGCTCCATGACATTGCGATGCTGGCTCGCACTTTCACCTCTATCTCTTTTGTTTACATCCTGCGTTTAGCAAATGTTCAAGCTGACTCTCTTGCTAAAGCAGCTTTGGTTTCAATTTCTGCATCTGCCTCTGTTATTGTATGAACTTTTTATTATTCTAATTAAGCTATTGTTTGATCAAAAAAAAAAAAACTAAAGGGTATAATATATTCTAATAAACACAGCAATAGTAGAAAGTTATAAGTAGATATGAAATTTGAATGTTGCTTTTAATATCACTTTCTATAAAATATACTTCTTCCGTTCGGATTTATTTATCGTTTTACAATTTTACGCATAAATTAAGGCAGTTCCTGTAATACCTATTTTAGCCTTTGTATTATCATGTAATGTTAAGCTGACTTCATATTATTATCACCAACTATCATTAATTACAAGGATAGAAAAAGTAATCTTTTATCATTTCTAACAATAAATTATGTAAACGTCAACTATAGTGATACAAAAAAAAAAGTCAGCAGAACGTGAGATAGATCCGAACGGAGGGAGTACTATAATTACATAATTTTATTTATGTTTATGTTTGGATATGTGACTGTATATGTCTTAGTCTAACTATGTTCCAATCGTAATTAGTTTCATCTTGACATGTGTAGCTATGAATTTATTTTTGATAAGTATGTGTAGTTATGAATGGTAACACAATTTCAGTTGACTTTTTGATCGGTAACATACAAGAATAGTGGATTAGTGAAATACGTTAGGATTTGGATTTCAAATCTGTAAGGAAACGAGTAAGACAAGAAAGTAAACAATATATATAAGATTAAAAATGGGGTTTTGTTAATGTGAGAGTTGTGTTTATCTTCCATTTTTAATATTGTCAAAATGCTGAAGTTTAGAATTATTTCTTTGTTTCTTTTTGATTTACAAAATACAAAACAATGCTCATAAATAGGTAAGTGCAAACCCTAGGACTTTTATAGATCATGGTCATGCTGAGTTGTCCGGTTCATATAGTGTGTTCCTATGTTACTTGGAATTGGAGACGGGTACACGAAAGAAGAATCATATAAAAGCCTAGATGCGAGATTTTTCTAAAAAAATTAGATAGCGGGTACGTATTAGAAGCGTATATCCAAACACACACACATGTATATATATAAAACCAAAAAAGATTTATAAAACTTATGACTAAATATAATAGGTTAAGATTATAAACTAATTATTTATTTTATATGATTCAAATAAAAAATTTATAAAATATTATATGATTCAACAAAAAAATTACTTATTCAATTTTTTTTAAAATAATTTTGTTCCATTTAGCTAAGTTCATATTTTAATTATAAAAATAAAATAGGTTAAGATTATAAGAATATTATAAAATAATTATTTTTAGTGGTTCACAAATATCTGTCACAATATATTTGAATATTTATGCAAAATCTCTTTTAAAAAATACTATGCACAAATATAATTTATAGTATTAGTTTTGATATTTTGCATATTTTGTACTCTCTCTATTTTAATAATATTAGTTTTGGATTTTCTATAAATAAAAACATAATTTGATTTTTTTACTTATTCATGACATTGAATTTTTAAAATTAAAGTGTGATTAGTAAACAGAAGCATAAGGTTCCAATGTATTTTTAAATAGGTCCACAAGCTTTCGATTCTGATTCCGTTTCTAAAACGGGAAGTGAACGGCTGATGAAACTTCAGAGGTACCTATGTGTGTTTAGTAGTAAAATATCAGATCTCCAACTCCATTCCATTCTTATTCAAAAACATAGTTTGAAGTAGAAAACACTAACCCCACTCCAAAAAATAGAATAGTACTTTAATTTTTTTACTTATTATTCTATTTTTCATTTAGAAATAAATTAGAGTTCAAGTGAATGTCAACTTCCATTTTGAAGAAAAATTAAATTATACATTAGAGATGTTCTTAGATTCCACAAATCAACATGATATAGATAATATGAAGAAACTATCCCAAAATGCTTCTAAAATTACAATTATTTTATGGAAGAATTCTAATTTTACCACAAATTTGATACCACTTTTCAAATTTACTTTTAAATGATAACTATTTTATAATTACTTTAAGTTTGTAATGAAAATGATAACCATTTTATAAATATTTTAAACTAGGTGGACGCTGCACGCTTGTGCGGGCATTAATATGATTTGTAGTTTTGATATTTACAGTTTTATGATTCAACATTTTTGGTCTTATAAACATTATTTACTTTTCATTCTACATTTTTAAAGTTATATCATATATATATATATATGCAATAAATAATTCATGCATGTTGATATGTAGTATTCAGATGTTTGTATCAGATTCACTATCCACTTAGTTTGATGTTTACATTTGTATGATTCATCATGAAGAGCTATTTCATTATTCGTATATTATGTGTTTTGTTATACATCTCGTATGACACCCAATATATCACGTAGAATATGATATTACTATTCATGAATAATCATATTATGTTTATATCATGTATATGCATGTGTATTAATATAAAGTTAACCAATCTGATATATCAAAGTTCGAGTGATTTAATTTGTTAATTAGTCTCACAAGTGATACCGCCATGGGTCAATCTTATCACAAAAATAACTATGTCATCATGATCTATATTATAAAAGAAGGAAATGATTAGATTTCAATTTACATATGTTAAATTGTAAAATCATGTACTCAACAAAATTTTAGATATGATATATTATAAGTTAGTCTATAATAAGAAGGTTTAAAAAAGACAACCACTTCCAAAAACTTAAGTACTTAACATATATACAAACAATATGTAATCAATCATAACATCACTATTGAATCCATGTTGGATTGATTTCGAATTTAGCACATTGTCCTCCGTCTGTGATCATCACTTTTCATGAACATTCACAACAATTTAAATCCTTTAAGAACTATGTTAAATAGATACCAGTAATATTTAAATGCTTTGCAATTTCATCTAGCTCAATGTAGTTTACTCGCCAGAAACACAAAGCTAAGAAGGTTTTATGGTATTTTCTCACCAACCAACTTTTCATATCCAATTGCCGAGCAAGCTTTCATGAAGCTTTGCATTCCAACTCACAGCCACTGTGTAGTATTGTTGGTGACATACATAAAGATGAATGTTAATTTTAAATAGAGGTTTATTTGACGTTTATGATTTACTTATAGTAAGAATATTAATTACCTTTCATCCATCAGATTAAAAATAATTTTAGTTAGAGGTAAACCAAAAATTTCCTCATAAGGATCATCCTCAGGCTGAGTTAAAGTTCCAAATGCAATAAACCATCCAAACACGTCTACAAAAGTCGACAATTTTTAGGATATACAATTATTGTTACAAATACATAACATATTAATTCCTTATAAAAACCACCAGAATAACAAGATGGGAATACATATTGACTGGATAAGTGTTTTCAAAATTCATTTGCTGAACTTGTTAGAATGGAACACGTACAAACATTGGGTTTTCAGTAAGTGAAACCCCATAAAATACCAAAGTACATTCGACAAATTTGATGTGGAATTTATGTGGAGTATTCCCTATCAAACCAACGCATGGTGTCACTTCGAATCGTCTGAATACCCTCCATCAGTCTTCATCGAAATAGCAGAAATAATGCTTATCAATCAAATTATTAGGGATTGTAACTTCGATTCTGCAACCCTAATAATACATGATCATTAAATGAAATTTCTTACACAAGCAACCCACCGAAAAAGAAACACTAAACATAAATTATAACTTAAATTTGTGCTAGCCACAACAAGATGTCGCTCTTTCAGTTTATGAGGAGTTATAGTTTCCCATGCTCGTAGTATTTTTTCCCACACTTCGACATTGTACGATGATTCACTTAGATCTGAAATTAGGGTATTGTTGTGTGCCATTATGTTTGTTTTTAGAGTTTGCAATAATCTGTGTGGTTTCTTTATGAGTGAGAATAAGATTTTTAAAGATTTGATAGAAGGGTTTGATATGATAATTTTGAACAGTTTTAACTTTTTAAGTGGGATACAATAATGATGGCAGAACTTTTAAAAGTGAGTGAGTACCAATGTTCACATCAAAATTACGAAGATAATGAATTAAAAGTGAATTTAACTTATGATAATTTTTTTAAAGGAATATTTAGATAGATTGAACATATTTTAACTATAAAATTAAACAATATATATATATATATATATTAATTGTAAATTACTTATTAAATTTTAATAATAAATATTATGAATTATATTTTAGAAAATGATAAAGATAGATTGAGCATCAAATCTTACAACCCAACATCAAATCAAACCCTCATCAAAAACAGTAATATTCATTTGTTTATTTAAAAAATGAAGTTTGAAAGGTATTTATTTCAAAATATAAGATGACAAAAAAATAATCAAGATATATTAACTGTAAAAATTTACTCAAAATTTAGAAATATATATATTATGAATTATATATTTCCTTCATCACTTTTAAATTAATTATTACAATACAATCATAATAATAAGAAGACATCTAAACATCAACAATATTTTATAAATAGTTTTGAGGGGTTTAAAGTGGACCCTCACTTCTACTTAATTAGGTTTTAAAATATTATAGACAAAAGATTAAAAGCTTCACTAATCCATGGTGGGAGGCTAGTGATGAATCTAGAGCACCCTCCTCCATCTGTAATTCTTAACGTACCTAATAATTATACAAAATAGTAAGAATATCAAAAAATGGAAGAAAATTCATAAATAACAAAATATAGTAATACATTATCTTTTACAAACCTCTTAAGTTGTAGTTAAACCGCCAAAACATTAGAACAACATATGTTTTATGGCCATTGATCCACCTCTGCAAAATCTTAAGTGTAAATTCCACTGTAAGCATTCCAGAGACTTGACATTAAAGCTCTACACCACTAATAATTTCAAAACAATCAAATTAGTTAAAAACACATAAACCACATATTTAAATGGCAGTAAACAATTAAATTAGAGTATTTTATCAATAAAATCATACCTTGCATCCTTTATCTTGAAAGCGACAAAAGGTACATAATATTTTTGCATCAAAAATATTACACAATTCATAGTCCATTCCCTTGTCAATTTTTGGCCTTCGAAGTTATTATGATTCATCTGCAAGAGCAATATTTCAAACAAATAGTATCATCATACGGGTATTATAGAAACACAAGCGAGTAATACAATGAATAGAAACGTTTGAAACAAATAAATAATATAGACTAAAAATAGTATACCAACAGACATTTAAGGACTGATTTGATTTATGAAAAAATATAGATTTAATATATAAGGCAATTATCAGAGGTAAAATTTATCATTAGATACAATCAAAAGAGGTTCAACATACTTTAACAAAGCTTATATGACAAAATTTGGGTAACTCCGAGATATTTAGGATTTCAATATTTATTGCAAGAATTTAATTTCTTATGGGTAAGAGAATATCAGTCATTTAGAAAATCAAATTTTTATTTTCGGTTACAGAAACAATATCGATTTATTTAGAAAAATACTTTTATGGGCTCGGAAATTTTTTAAATTCATATAGAAAGTCAATATTTCCTTTTACAGTGGCATCATTTTTATTAAAAAGACATTATCTTGAAAAATACAAAAAACACTAAAATTAGACTATATGATTATATTGTTTGTTAGAACATAAAGCAAGTTTTATAGTATGATTAGCAATTTAATAGGAAACTACTTTTACTGGTTGATTATAAATTTTGTATGTGTGAGATAATATTGTGTTATAGGTTGTAAATGTGAAAATGGTATCAAAGATTAAGTGGCTAACTCAATAAAAAAAAAGTCATAGTGTACCTTACATTGAACTAACCCTTAAACGGAATACACGGTTGTATTGCATTGTCATACTTTGAGTTGAGAAACATTTTACACAAATAATATAAAGATCAATGGAGATTACAAACGGATGGTCTTGTGTGAATGATTTATTAGTAAAGGTCATCCAAATACCCACCATCTTTGACAAGTAACTTTGTATGATAAGTAAAAATAAGAACTAGAAGAATATTACTGGAACAATACATGAAAATAATAAATTGTCACATATGAATTCCTAGATATTTGCTATTTGTAGAGATACAATAATCTTATACTTTCGCAATCTTCGAGTAAGTTCAGAAAGGATGTGGTATATTTCTCCATTAATTTTGAAAACATATGGACCATGAACTTTCTTGTTCGCATCCTGAATCATTTCCGTCTTACTCATTTGGAAAATATTTGCTTGATGATCAGTTAGCTTAATATTTGCTTGCTCCTTAGTATTTTATATTCTTCTGCATTAGATCAGAAAGACATTAATATACAAATTTTGTTATACAAATTTAAAAATAATAAAATAGGTAAAGATAAATATATAAAATAGGAAATTTGATAGAATGATGATAGATCAATATTAAGGGAAATACAATAGAAGGTTAGAGTACTAACTTCATTATCCATTGCTTCTCACTCGTTTTGTATTCAACGAAATCAACCTTAATTTGCGTTAGCAAAAAATCATAGTGCAGAAATGATAGAAACCACAACAATTGAAGGAATGATATCAATATTAAATGAAAGTATAGTAAACGACAAGATTACTCACTTCATTATCAATTGACTTTTCAATTGTTTGGTATTTAGAATATTCAAGATTCATTTGTACGAGATATGACATATTCAAGCAAATTAGTTGATATTTTTGGCATTCCGTACGTATATATCAAACATATAAATCTTAAACATATACATATAAAACAGTCGATAGAATAATAATAGATCAATATTAAAGGAAATAGAGTAGACGACTAGATAACTCACTTTATTATTCATTGTCTTCTCACTTGTTTGGTATTCAGCGTATTGAAAATTCATCTTCATTAGATATGAATGATTAGTACAAGAATGAAGAGCATAAAAATACAGAGAGTACTTAGAAAGGAATCTAGATTAATTATCACATATGCATAATTAAGATAACGACACTAAAAGTTTGTTTGATTATTAAATTTAAATAACTAAGATGTTTATAAATTAATAAAAACAATGTATGTTTTAATTATTTTGATAATATATAATTATTTCAAGCCTCTATAAATTCACGCATAACCTTTTCAAACATTTTTGTAAATTATAATTTGTCTACACGATTATGTATATTATGACAATAATACATTTCTATTGATTTATAAGATTGGATGTGAATACCAATACAAACTGCGAGGAAAACCTATTTCACAAAATACCATTTTATTATTTTACACAAATTAATAATCAATAAATGCGTACATATTTACAAATTTAAATTTCTTACTATTTCTGACATTGTATAATAAGATGCCCGTTCGTACGAGCGTGTTAGAACCACACTCTTGGTAAACCAATAAGCGAATGCTAAACTATGATGACCTCCGTACGAATTCACATGGCCAGTGGGAATTCACATGGCCAGTGGGCAGTGGCCACAGTTTTCTATCCATTTTTGTTTTCTTTCCACTCATTCCCATTTCTTATTTGGTGCATCTCCTTAACCCACTGCCTCATATTTTTTTACCTTTTTTTTTAATCCCATTTTATTAGAGTATTTTATACTGTAATTATTGTTCTGCTAGCATTAAGCAGGTGCTTAGCCACTATTGGATGCTTTATTTATTTAACTAATCAGCATTTATTCTGATTCATTCATCTTTTTATATCTCAGTACAGGTGTTGCACGTTGGGAGGACCACAAGCTTTTACCCGCAATGTTTATTAAATTGTAATTATTTGGTTTTTAGTTAACAAGTTATTTATTTCTTAATAATAAAGCATCTATTTACTTTTAGAGGAGCACCTATAATTTTTTTTAAAACTTTGACTTAAAATTTCATTATTAAAAAATCTTTTCAGCATATCTTTTATTCTTACTCTAAAATAGAGTATTATTTATGTTCTTATTTTAGAACATTTTTTTATTTTTAAAATGACCATTTAAAAATATTTTATAATTATTCATGAACTTTTTTTCCAAAAAAATTATGCATAAACTAAATATTTTTAATTATAACTTTTTTTTAAAAAAAATCTCCATATACTTTGATATAGTTTTGGCATTCTAATCCAAAATAAGGGGTATTTAAATAATTTCAGAATTTATTGAATCTTGAAAACAATGAAATAAAAGACTTAGTTTGCAATTTCTTAAATAAAATATATTAATATCAAATTATAACTAGCATTTTATTTTTCAGAGAAAAAATAAAAAAATACATTAGAGAAAAAATCACCTCTAATTAGGGCTAGATTCGGGGGTCAACCCGCCCCGCATAACCCGCAAACCCGCGGATCGACTCTATTTTTTTTACTCACAATTCTGACCCGCATAACCCGCGAAAGAAAAATCATACACCCGCACCCTCCCCGCTGAGATTTGCATGTAACCCGCGGGGCCTGCAGATAATATTAAATTTAATAAACAATTATTTTTATTATATATTAATTACTTTTTACAATAAAATAATACATTTATAATTTAAATTATATAATTTTAATAATTTTATATATTTTTTACAATTTTTTATTTATTTTTTTAATTTTTTTTTAATACAGTTTTTTTTTAATTTTGTGGGTTGGCAGGTACCCGCAAATCTAATTTGGCCGACCCGCACCCGCCCCACTGAAAATCGACTCAACCCACATCCGCATGTTGAAATTTGTAAATCAGTCGATCCACATCCGCCCCGCAGCGGGTCAAACGGGGCAGGACCCGCAGGTAATGTCCCAAATTCCGAGCTCTACCTCTACTGTAGAAAAAAACGTATAGAAGAATACTTTTGAGATAGTCTTACATGCCGATGGAGACTATAATAATGAGTTTTCTTACTTAGGGCATGATTATCCTAGAGACAGTCTCTTAATTGTTTTTTAATATTATTAGGTAATAAATGTGAGTTTAAGAGATTTAGCTAAGAGATCCGAATATTTATATGGTTCAATGCAAGTTTTTTAATTAAGGATTTTTTTAAAAAAAATTAAATATTTTTTTTATTAAACTTAAAATTTTTTGATTAAATAAAACATAGTAAAATATAACATTTTAAATATAGATTTTTAGATAAAAACATGAAAACAAAGATTAGTAAAATAAACGACAATAATTTGAATTGTAAAATTATCAAAGGTTTGATCAAAATGTTGATCAAAGATTTTATCAAAATGTTGATCAAAGATTTGATTAAATGTATCATCAAATGATTCATATCTAAAGTGTTTTGAGAAGAAGAAGAAGCTATATATGGTGATTAAAGAGAGAAGATGAGTAAAGAGAGAAGATGACGATGTTTGTCCTTGAGAAAAAAAAAGAACTTGAGATGGTAGAAAGAACATGCAATCAAAATGTTTTGGTTGTTTGGTATGGTGAGAAGGAGAGAAAATGAACTTGTGTTTTCTCTTTGGTTTGGTGAGACGGTAGAACATGAGATCAAAATGTTTGGTCGTTTGGTTTTATATAGAGAATCAGAGTACACAAGTCACTAGTAATCAGGTGAATACACAAGTCTTTGAGTACACAAGATTACAAAATAGAAAAATGATACATGAGGGTGACACAAAAAAACAGTCTACAAAACAACACAATGACACAACAAAACAAGAGACAAAAAACTAGACTTGCTTCACAACAGAGTGACAGAACCAAAGTTTTCTTCAGCGTGACACAAAAAAACAAGACATAAGAAAACAAGACACAAGTACAAAGTCTTCTTATCCGTGACAAAGGCTTTGGCTTCATTGTGTATCTCTATTATATAAAAGGGGTTAAGTTTGAGCTTCCTAAGCCCTGCCACATGGGAAAAAATATTCAGAACCAACCAATATGCCATGTCATCCCGGACTGGGCTTGAAATTGAAAAAAAATTTGTCACCTTCGCGGCCCGTTAGACCCATCTCGCAGCCCAATCCCGAGCCTCTCTTCATATTGGTCGCAGCCCATTACCCATCTCGCAGCCCAATCCACAGCTCTTGATACGGTGCGGGTTATATCACCCTCCTCTCAGAAATCTCAAAATCACTAACCCTAATCGCCGTCTCGATCTCTTTGTCGATTCTCTTCCTCCCCCAAACTCATCCCGATCTCTTTGTCGATTCTCTTCCTCTCCCCTAACTCATCCCACATAACGTCCCCGATGAGAGTGCTGGTACTTCAATGTGCTCTCATAAATCCTCCATTGAAGATCCCTACGGCCCCTCAACATCCCCCCTCCGGCTCGCTCGATGATATCTAGATCCCTATTTATACCCTTATCCCTCTTACCTTAGACCTCTTACATGAGATCGTCAAATCCATACCCTTATCATGGCAAAAAAGACTGCGATCCTTACCGGCGAAGCTTCTTCTCCTCTCCTCTTCCGACATGTTACACCAGGACCAGGAGATTCCACCTTGCAGTTCAGGCTTATCCATTTATGGGATGCTCGCAAGAATGTGAAAGGAGGACCAGCCATCATTCTTGGGATCGAGCTGCTTATGATCGATGCGGAGGTTTGCGTTCATATCTCATTGTGCATGTGTTGTTAACTTCTGAAATACACTAACGGATAATTAGATTAGCGTATCTTGAAAAAATAACTTGATTGGTTGGTTTGAAATTATCTCTGATTGGTCTTCCTGTCTCATTATTCATTGTATCTATTATATTAGCTTGTCTTGATCAGACCTATTTAAACTGTACTTGATTTATTGGGTTGAGATGAAATTAGATTAGCATATCTTGAAAAAAAACCTGATTGATTGGTTTGAAATTATATTAGCGTATCTATTTAAACTGTTATATCATTGCTGTTTTGTTGTTTTGCTAATCGCCGCATCCATCTCGAGAAAAAAACTTGATTGATTGGTTTGAAATTATATTGATATCATTGCAAGTTTATTGTTTTGCTAATCACCGCATATATGTTAAGCTTTTGCATTGTTTACTTGAGAGTGCTTTGATAGCTTTTATATTGTTTACTTGAGAGTGTTGTGATAGAGTAATACCAGAACTAGAAATTGTTTTGTTTGCCTTGAACATTAGAATTTGTAAACACTCTACTTTTAGATATTCAACTTAATCGATATTGTCTCTCTGCTCTGTAGGGTACTGTGGCTCAGGGGTTCATCGGTCAGAACCGTCGCAACCAATATGAAAAAGAGCTCCAGCGTGGGAGGATATACACACTGACAAACTTCTATGCTTCCAACAGCAAGGTGATGTACCATGTTGCTGATCAGAGGCTGGTGATTTGCATCTCACACGCCTCGGACCTGTCGAAGTTTGATGACAACATTGAAGGCATTTTGACAGAGCGCTTCAGAATCCATTCCTTTTCAGATTTTGAAGCCAACTGCGATCTCAGAGGAGATCTTCACGGTAAGGTTTAGGTAATTTCTTATCATGTTTGACTGTGTCCGCGCTGACTATTTGTGTGGCTGTGTGTTGTAGATGTTGTTGGCCACCTTAATCTGGTTGAAGGCCAGACTCTCCATCAGCATCCGGTGTTGTGCACCAAGGATGACTTGACTTCTCGGAAAGTTATGGTTCATCTGCAGCTTAAAGAGTAAGCTGTTATAGTTTTCTATTATATAATCCTTGTTTAAGCATCTACTTTTTTTTTAACATATACTCTATGATCCTTATTTAACCATTTACTCTTTTTTAACCCGCAGTGGTACAGTGATTAACGTCTATCTGTGGGACGAGGCTGCTGAAAATTTCCGCATGAAGTTTGACGCATGTGCAGTGACTCCGACGGTTCTATTGGTCACAACGGTCAATCCTAAAAGACTCGGAGGTAATCTCTCTCTGACTCCATATAAGACATCCTAATCACTCGCATTTAGTTACATAAACCTACCACTAACTGCTTCTGTTATTGGCAGGGAAATTATGCCTAAGTTCAATGTCCTCATCAAGAGTGTTTTTGGACGAAGAGGTTGATCCCACCAAGGAATACTTGACCTGGTTAGTATTTTAGATTTCTAAATTTAAAGTTTTCTATATTTAACAACCTTGAAGATCGCCTGATTTTAAATTTTTTAAAAGGTTGAGCACGAACTCTTCTGCAACTTCTTCGGTCAACCCTGTTGAGGTGGTTAAATCTGAGACGCTCACAATAAGTGAGATTGCTGCCTTCATCAAGCGTCAGCCTGCTAAGGTAATCCCATTTGGTTATTACAATGAAACACTTTTCTGAGTTTAGTTGCTGACAAACTTTGGCATGTGATTTCAGATTGCCTACTTTGACTGCATTGCCACCATTGATGATGTCAAGCTTGGCACTGAGTGGTATTACATCGCTTGCAAGGACTGCCAGACAAAGTTAAACCGTGGGCCGACAACAATGCTTTGTCCAAAATGCGGCAATGAAAATTCTACTGCAGTAGCCAAGTAAGATTCTCCATTCAAACATGTTTTCATTCTACAATGTGTATTCTAATTACTTGCCTTTGAAACAGCTACCGCGTAGAATTGTCTGTCTATGATAATGAGGAGCAGTGCACTTTCATCATTCTCAGAGATGCTGGTAAAGATCTCATTGGCAGAAAAGCAACAGAGTTGATCGACACTTATGTTGAGGTACATGTTATTCTGTTGAAAATTGATAATCATGATAAGACTTGACACGTATTTTATTGAATTTTCAAAGCTACCAATTTGATAAATGATTCTGTTATAATAGGAAAATGGTGGAGATGGGGCTGAGCTTGAGATTCCACTGCCACAATGTTTTATCGACACAATAGGACAGACAAAGAAATTCAGGATCAAGGTGGCTCACTACAACTTCACATCTACCCGCCTATCCTTGACAGCTACCAAAATTGTCTCATCAGCAGTTTTGCCACCAAAGAATCCTCCACTCAAGACGCCACCAAGAAGTGAAGTGGAAATGTCCGAGTTAGCTGAGAGCAGTAGTGGTGGTACTTCAGCCAGTGACGACAAGAAGAAAGCAAAGCGTGCCAAGCTTAGTGGCTAGATCACATGCAGTATAGTCACTCCATCAGTGGCTGGTACAGACTGCCCAATCATAATGCTTCTCCAATAACAGTCTTCTTATCTCTTTTTAATCAGTTTGCTTTCTTCTTCTTGCAAAGACAATTTATTATTTGAAAAATCTTATGGTTTTGTTTTCTTATTAAAGTTGTTTGGTTTTCATTCTTATCTTGGTTATGAAACTATGATAATTTATGCCTACCTGTTCATTGTCACTACTATACTCATGCATATATGAAGGATATCAAACGGGCCATGCGTTTAGTTTATGTAATTATCCAAGTGATTAATTTGTCCTATTGGTTGGAGTCAGTGATGGAGAAAAACCAAATTTCACAATTCATGTTTGTTATGTATATGAATCTGATCATTGTATATGTAGTGGAACATGAAAAAAAAAATGGCAAATGGACTACGTACTTAAGAATTCACATTGTTATAAATCCAATGCATGCATGGATTTGTTAAGTCCAGCTGTTAATGGCAAAAGATATTCATGCCAAAAATTGAAGAAAATATATTCAACCATTAATACAAATAACAAGAGATATGGAAACAAAACAATACGTATTCCAAAAGAGATTTGGTCTCTGACTCGAAGCTCAACACGGCATATTCATTACCGCACTGCAGTCTCCACCGATTCTCCTTCTACCTTCCTAGAGAGGTCTTCGACGCCTGAATAGGAAACCGGCTGACATCTCATCACGTAAGCAATAGTATACCATCAAACGGCTTTGCCAATTCGCTTCACTAGGTTTTTGTGGTGGATCTGACCATGGTCAAACCAACCTCCAAACACCACATGCTTGCATCAATATCATCCCTTTATTTATCACAGTTTGGTTCATCATACACTACAAGAAAACAGCGGTATTCTGACGGACACTCCGACGGAAAATGAAATCCTCGGAATTTCCCGAGGATACTCCGAGGAAACCCAAAATTAGGTTTCCTCGGAATTTCCTCGGAATATACCGACAGAATTCCGAGGAAATATCAATCCGTCTGAATATTCCGATGGAATAATGAGGAAAAATGTATTCCTCGGAAAAAACCGATGAATTCCGAGGATATATTATAGCTGTTGGAGAGCCGTTGGAGAGCCGTTGGGGGATTTTAAAAATTCCGAGGAAATTTCGACGAACTAGCTGTTGGCGTCGGAGTTCCGTCGGAATTTCCTCGGTCTGTCGGCAAGATTTCAACTATAAATACAAGAACCCCTCTTCCTCTTCATTCACTCCATATCTTCATCCTCCCTCGTATTCTCTTTACACACGAATTTGATTCATAAAAAACATGTCTTCTTCAAATTATTTTCGTTCTTAGATCGATCGACCTCATTTGGATCCGAACACGAGATTTCTTACGGAAGAATACCAACGAGGTATAACCGAATTCATGGGGTTAGTTCACCGACAACCGGAAGCAAAAACAGGTATGTTAAGATGTCTTTGCTCTAATTGTAAAAATAGAAAGGTTATTAAAGAGTGGGATGTTTGGACTCATCTATATTTGAGTGGGTTTACACGAAGTTACAAAATTTGGTATCATCATGGGGAAACTGATTATGAACATGGTAGTACTAGCGAACCTCAGCCAGCGGTTATATTAGAAGAACCAATTAGAACGGATGTAGATTATGGTGTAGGTACTGAGGAGATGGTAAATGATCATTTTAGAGGGGAAGATTTACCCAATGCACAAGCTAGGAGATTTTATGATATGTTGGATGGTGGAAAGCAACAATTGTACGAAGGTTGCAGAGATGGTCATTCAGCTTTATCATCTGCTACAAGATTGATGGGCATTAAAACAGATTATAATTTGGCTGAAGACTGTGTGGATGCGATTGCTGATTTTGTAAAAGGTATTCTACCTGAGGATAATGTAGCTCCTGGTTCATACTACGAGGTTCAGAAACTCGTAGCTGGTCTTGGTTTAACGTATCAGGTAATAGATGTATGCAGCGACAACTGCATGATTTATTGGAGGGCGGATGAACAGCGGGTTACATGCAAATTTTGTGGAAAGCCTCGTTATAAAGATACGAGTGGAAGAGTTCCAGTGCCAAATAAAAGGATGTGGTATTTGCCTTTGACGGAAAGGTTGCAGAGGTTGTATCTGTCTGAACGCACAGCGCAACCAATGAGATGGTATGCGGAGCACTCAACAGATGGTGAGATCAGACATCCTTCAGATGCAAAAGCGTGGAAGCATTTCCAATCTAAGTATCCCGAGTTTGCGTATGAGAGAAGAAATGTCTACCTTGGATTATGTACTGATGGTTTCAGCCCGTTTGGCAAGAGTGGAAGACAGTATTCTCTATGGCCAGTCTTACACCATACAACCTACCCCCAAACTTGTGCTTGCGACGAGAGTTTTTGTTTCTCTCGATTCTCGTTCCCGGACCAGAGCATCCTAAGAGATCACTTGATGTGTTTCTTCAGCCACTAATATATGAGTTGCAACAACTATGGGCTCAAGGTGCTTAAACATACGATGTTTCGTGTAAAGAAAACTTTCAAATGCGGGCAGTACTAATGTGGACAATAAGTGATTTTCCAGCATATGGTATGTTATCTGGATGGACAACGCATGGAAGGCTATCATGTCCATATTGTCAAGATAACACTGATGCTTTCCAACTAAAACACGGAAAGAAAACGTGTTGGTTTGACTGTCACAGGAGATTCCTACCACCTGATCATCCATATCGTAGGAGTAGGAATTTGTTTACGAAGAACAAGAGGGTGTTTGACAGTCCACCTCCGGAAATTTGTGGGAAAGATTTGAAGACACAACTAAGAGATTTTGGTGCAGAAAGGACGCCAGACGTCGGTGGACATGAGCGTTTTCCGGTAGATGCTGTTGGAGACCTACATAACTGGCACAAAAAAAGTATTTTCTGGGATCTGCCATACTGGGAGGATCATCTGCTAAGGCATAATTTAGATGTCATGCATATTGAGAAAAACTTTTTTGACAATCTCATGAACACGATCCTTAATGTTCAAGGTAAAACAAAGGATAATTTGAAGTCAAGACTGGATTTAGTCGATATATGTGCTCGTTCAGAACTTCATGTTGATGAGAATGGTAGGGCTCTTTTTCCCATATACCGACTTGATGCAGAGGGAAAAGATGCGTTCTTTGATTGGATTTCAAACGATGTGGAATTTCCAGACGGTTACGCATCTAATTTGCGTAACTGTATCGACAGAAAGGAAGAAAAGTTTACTGGCATGAAAAGCCACGATTGCCATGTAATGATGCAGCGCCTCCTTCCGTTTGCCTTCAAGGAACTATTACCACGAAATGTTCATGAAGCAATTGCAGGGATAAGTGGTTTCTTCCGCGATTTATGCATGAGATCAGTGACTCTTGAAGTTATTGAAAATTTGAAGACTAAAATAGCCGTGATTCAGTGCAACCTTGAGAAGATATTTCCTCCCTTATTTTTTGATGTTATGGAGCATCTTGTTATTCACCTGGCAAGAGAATTGGAACTTGGTGGTCCTGTGCAGTATAGATGGATGTATCTGTATGAGCGGTATATGTTCCATTTGAAGAAGATGGTGAAAAATTTAAGTAGGGTTGAAGGTTCTATAGTCGCACAGATGATCAATGAATAAACTTCAAACTTTGCCGAGTACTACTTTCCAGCAGAAGTTCAGACCAAAAACAGAAGACTTGCTCGGCATGATGATAGAGGCGAACGGGCAACATATCATGTTACGGTTCCAGACATTTTCACAGACGTTGGACGACTTAGCGGAAAACCAAAGGACCGTCGACTTACTGAGCAGGAGCGCAGTAATTTGCAAACATATTTGCTCACCAACTGCGAAGATGTTCTTCAATATGAGAGGTAAATAAATAAGCTTACAAATTTTTATTTTAACAAGTTGAAATTTAAATCTTAATTAATTACATTATTGTCATCATATGTACAAGATTTTCATGGCAGAAAAGAGGTTCGAATATAGATACGCCACAGAGGAAGAACTAGAAGAAATGAAGCAGAGAGAATTTTCTGGATGGATGTTTACTTATGTGAGTGCTTTAAACAAATTAAAATATCATTTATCACATATTTATACTAATTCACATTTTTTGATATATAGGTGTCTGCTGGTTTGGCCAGAGGTGAAACATTTGACGATTGGATACGCGAGATGGTCGTTGGACCAAAATTTGTTGTGAAGTCATATCCGAGATTTTGTACTCGAGGATATGCATTCACAACTCAGAAGAGGAGACGTTCGAGTACGACTTATGATGCTGGCGTTTGTTCTGCATCAGGAGATGATGTATACTACGGACACATACATGAGATTTTGGAAATCAAGTATTTGGGCATGGTTGGATTGCGTTGTACTGTTTTCTATTGTTATTGGCACGACAACACTCTAGATCGAGGTGTGAGAACAGATGCATTTGGTGTTACATCAGTAAATTCGAGGCGAAAGCAACAATATTATGATCCTTTCATTCTTGCTTCTCAGGCCGATCAGGTAATTAAATGTTATTTATTTAGAATGTGTATTAATTTATAATTTTACTAATAATTTTTTAAATGTTACAGGTTTGTTATATCAAGTACCCCCGGGTAAGGAACAGAGATGATCCATGGGTTCCTGTTACAAGACTCAACCCGAGAGGCCGAGTTCAGGGAAGTTCTGAGCTGGAAGACCCACTACAACCAAGCACATCTGGCAACTTAAGTGCAGCAGAAGATTTAGCTGGAGTTGGCCTTGTAGTCGATTTAACCGAATTCGGAGAGGAAGCCGTCGTTCACGTAGAGGATGAACTAGTGATTGGAGAGTTTCACCAAGATCCAGATTCAAATTCATCTGGTGATGATGACTCAGAAACAGACTAGCATCGACTTTTTTTTTTTTTTTGGAATATTCCGACGGAATTCCGAGGAATATAAGAGTTTCCTCGGAATTTTCTCGGAATTTTCCGAGGAAATAGGGTTTTTAAACCGAAAACAACGTTTTACGGTTTGAATAACACTTATATAACCTTATTAAGTGTCTTAGACTGATTATGAAGTCAAACATTTGTTCCTTACCCTATAATAAACACTTTTCCGATTGTATGAACGAAATCCCCACAACGTAAGAAAAACACTTATACACTTTAACTATAAGGTGAAGGGAATACTTTCAATTCGTTCTGAAATTTGTTATTTCAAGGTTTATGATCATCTATACAAACAATCCTCAATGGTATGCATTACAATTGTATAAGAAATGAAATACGGCAAAAAAAATTGATGTTTTGAAACCTCAAACACTAGTTCCTCGGAATTTCCTCGGAATATTCCGACGGAATTCCGAGGAAGATAAGAGTTTCCTCGAAGTTTCCTCGGAATTTCCTCGGAATATTCCGAGTAAATTCCGAGGAAATAGGGTTTTTAAACCGAAAACAACGTTTTGCGGTTTGAATAACACTTATATAACCCTTATTAAGTGTCTTAGACTGATTATGAAGTCAAACATTTGTTCCTTACCCTATAATAAACACTTTTCCGATTGTATGAACGAAATCCCCACAACGTAAGAAAAACACTTATACACTTTAACTATAAGGTGAAGGGAATACTTTCAATTCGTTCTGAAATTTGTTATTTCAAGGTTTATGATCATCTATACAAACAATCCTCAATGGTATGCATTACAATTGTATAAGAAATGAAATACGGCAAAAAAAATTGATGTTTTGAAACCTCAAACACTAGTTCCTCGGAATTCCCTCGGAATATTCCGACGGAATTCCGAGGAAGATAAGAGTTTCCTCGAAGTTTCCTCGGAATTTCCTCGGAATATTCCGAGTAAATTCCGAGGAAATAGGGTTTTTAAACCGAAAACAACGTTTTGCGGTTTGAATAACACTTATATAACCCTTATTAAGTGTCTTAGACTGATTATGAAGTCAAACATTTGTTCCTTACCCTATAATAAACACTTTTCCGATTGTATGAACGAAATACCCACAACGTAAGAGAAACACTTATACACTTTAACTATAAGGTGAAGGGAATACTTTCAATTCGTTTTGAAATTTGTTATTTCATGGTTTATGATCATCTATACAAAGAATCCTCAATGGTATGCATTACAATTGTATAGGAAATGAAATACGGCAAAAAAAAAAAATTGATGTTTTGAAACCCCAAACACTAGTTCCTCGGAATTCCCTCGGAATATTCCGACGGAATTCCGAGGAAGATAAGAGTTTCCTCGGAATTTCCTCGGAATATTCCGAGGAAATAGGGTTTTTAAACCGAAAACAACGTTTTGCGGTTTGAATAACACTTATATAACCCTTATTAAGTGTCTTAGACTGATTATGAAGTCAAACGTTTGTTCCTTACCCTATAATAAACACTTTTCCGATTGTATGAACGAAATCCCGACAACGTAAGAGAAACACTTATACACTTTAACTATAAGGTGAAGGGAATACTTTCAATTCGTTCTGAAATTTGTTATTTCATGGTTTATGATCATCTATACAAAGAATCCTTAATGGTATGCATTACAATTGTATAAGAAATGAAATACGGCCAAAAAAATTGATGTTTTGAAACCTCAAACACTAGTTCCTCGGAATTCCCTCGGAATATTCCGATGGAATTCCGAGGGATATTTAAGTATCCATCGGAATTTCTTCGGAATATTTTCATTTAACCGGGCAAATATTTCGCGAAAATTGAAATTGGAATTCCGACGGATAGTATCCGTCGGACCCTAGGTTTTATAACCACGAGCCGCTTCTTCTTCCCCATTTCTCTCTTCTTCCTCTGCGCCTCCTCTCCCTCTTCTCCGGCGATTTACCCTTCCTCTCCGACCTCTTCTCCGGCGATCTCCCTTTTCTCTTACACAAATCATGTAAGGACTCTATCCCACTCTCTTAGGTTCTATTTGTTAGGTTTTTGTGTAGATTTGATAGATTTTTGTTAGGGTGATTGGTTAGGATTGTGATTTGGTTGTATAATAGGTTTAGAATTGTGATTTGGTTGAATAATTTGTTTTGTTGAATTGATTAAGAATTTTTTTATAAATTTTTATTTTTTTTGTATTTATAAATTCGGTTTTTGTGTATAAATTCGATTTTTATATTTTACAAAACGATTTTTGATATTTTACAAAACATTTTTAATATCTTTAAAACTTTTTTTGTGATTAAAAACTATTATTTGGGATTTAAATTTTTTTTTTTTTTTTTTTATATTTATATTATATAAAATTTCTATATTTATTAAACATTTTTAATAATATTAAAACTATTTTTTGTAATTATTAAACTATTTTTTATTTATTAAAACTATTTTTTGCTTATTAGAACTATTTTTATATATTTATTAAACATTTTTAATGTCTATAAAACTTTTTGTGATTAAAAACTATTATTTGGGATTTAAAAAAAAAATTAATGTTTTTATATTTATATTATATAAATATCTATATTTATTAAACATTTTTAATATTATTAAAACTATTTTTTTGTAATTATTAAACTATTTTTTATTTATTAAAACTATTTTTTGTTTATTAGAACTATTTTTATATATTTATTAAACATTTTTAGTGTCTATAAAACTTTTTTTTGTGATTAAAAACTATTATTTGGGATTTTTTTTTTTAAAAAAATTTAATTTATATATTTCAATATTTATTAAATATTTGTTTTTATAATTTAGAGGTCGCATGATGATCAAACCCGGCCTCGACAGCGTCGTGGTCGTGGTGGTACGGGGAGCCAGTCTCGGGATTCCAGCCATTTTCAGGATTCCCCTTCGCCCCACAGCTCCTACCATACATCTCCCTCTGCTACACCCGCTCCTGCTCCTCTCGCTCCCGCTGCTGCACCCGCTCCTGCTCCTCTCGCTCCCGCTGCTGCACCCGCTCCTGCTCCTCTGGGTCCTCCGGGCGTGATGAGTGTTGCGGAGTTGGTTCGACAGCCCGGTCGTGACCATCTTCCCTATCTCACTCCGTATCCACATGGACGGGTTCAAACATGGTAATTAAACATATTTTTTTTTCATTAAAATTTGATTTATTATTAAGCGTTTGTTCTTTTTATTAGGTTCAACCGATCCGGGAACGGGATCAGCGCATGGATCAACCGTATGATGTACTCGGCCCTCGACAAGGGACATCCGACTTTCACTGACTTCCCTACCGACAAGCAGCATCTGTGGTCAGTTTGCGGTAAGTATTCTAATTTTTTACTTATATTTTTAATCTTTAATATAAATTTTCTACTAATTGTGTTTTTTTTCAGCAAGAATTCACCTGGAATTCCGATGAGACGCTCTTTATCTATCACCACTTCGTCCATAAAGTTATGGACAACTACGGGAAGCAGATCCACGAGTGGAAGAAGAAGTGGGAAATCAATAAGGTTCGATTTAATTTATTAAACAATTTTTTAATTTATTAAAGTATTTTTTAATTTATTAAACTATTTTCTTTTTTTTTTATTAAAAGGTCTCAAAGTCGATAAACAACACGGTCTGGACGGAGTTGTGTGCGCATTGGGATAAGGAAGAGACGAAAGAAACTTCTTCCACCAATTCCACCAACCGCAGGAGCGACCGTAAAGGGAAGGGCGTCTTCAAGCATAACTTGGGTGCTTAATCTATTGCCTCTCTGGGAGATCGCATGGTAAGTTCAGCCGCTTTTTCTTCAATTATTTAAGTTTTGAAATTTTATTTTTTTTCCATTTCTTCTAATTTCTAATGTTTCTTTAATTTATGTTTTTTTTCAAGGCGGAAGAAAATGATGGCGAGCCGGTTGATGATCTCACCCTAATGAAGTGGGCGTATACCAACAAGAAGACCGGCCAGATTGATGACGGTCTTGTGAGGGAAGTGGTCAGCCTGGTCCAAACTCAGGTGCAAGACGAAGTGTCTCAGCTTCAAACCGAGGATGACGCTTCGACGGCTTCGACCAACTTATCCCGGTTTCGAATCAACAAAATCGTTGAATCCGTAAGTTCTTTTTTTTAAAGTTCAATTTATTTATTTCTTGATTTAAATTTGTAAATTTGACTATTTTCTATTTCAGTCGGTTCCAAAGAAGAAGGGACATTTGGTCGGTTTGGGTCGTCGCACCCGGTCGGTTCCTCCTTCTTCTGCACCACCGCCATTTGTTGATCCAGAAGTACTTACGG
This sequence comes from Brassica napus, assembly GCF_020379485.1. Classification (NCBI taxonomy): domain Eukaryota; kingdom Viridiplantae; phylum Streptophyta; class Magnoliopsida; order Brassicales; family Brassicaceae; genus Brassica; species Brassica napus. Next base: position 28,554,547 of record NC_063452.1, read on the forward strand.
CTCAGTTGAAGGACAAGGATGATCGCATATCTTTGTTGGAGACCCAGATGGCGGCTCAACAGGCGGGCTATGAGACACAAAGGAGGCTGAACTAGCAAATGATGGAGATGATGCAGAGGATGTACCCGAACGAGGTGTTCCCGGACGTGCCAGACCCGTAGTTTTTTTTTTTCCAAAAACTCGAAATGTTTTATTTTTATTTGTGAAACTTTGAATATTAATTAATATGATTTCAATTTTAATTTTATTTTTATATTTTTGAATTTAAATTTCAAAAAATTTATTTTTTTAAAAAAAATTATTTTTTTTTAAATTCCGAGGAACGGGGTGTTCCTCGGTATATTCCGAGGAACATTTCGTCGGAACTTCCGAGGATTGACCCATCGGAAAATCCATCGAAATATCCCGAGGAAGCTCTCCCTCGGTATATTCCGAGGAGCGTTCCGAAGAACAGGTGGTCTTCAGAATTTCCTCGGAAATTTGTTTCCTCGGAATTCCGTCGGAAAATTCCGAGGGATTTCCGAGGAAAATTGAATTTCCGAGGAGTTATTTCCGAGGACTTGTTTCGTCGGTATGTCGTCGGAATAACGTTATTCCGACGATATACCGACGATTTTTTGCCCTCAGTATGTCATTGTTTTCTTGTAGTGATATCTTACTTATTTCTCTTTTGTGTGTTTGTTTAAGGAACTGCTGTCCCTCAACACTATGGTGAAACAAATCTCCGAAGATCCTCTGCATGTAGGAGGTATTTTGAATTTACAAGTTATTTTTTTTATCAAAGATTAATTATTTACATCTTATTTAAATAAATTTAATTTCCATTGTGGTGAGCTATCAATTTCCGTAAGAGAAAAAAGTTTATGACTGTGCCTTTTAAATTGACGTAGGAAGCGGTAATGTAAATTTTATAAGTTTTGACTTACTTTATATTTTAAAACTAAAAATTTAAACTGATTTTTTTTTAATGAAAATTCACATATATTACAACAAGGAAAGTGACAATGACAAATTAATTTTCAAAAATCCCAAAAAACCATAAAAACCCTATACAACCGAAATTTTAACTCTACCTTATTATCAATCTTGAATCAAAAACAATTTTATTATTCAAATATTAATTTAATACTTTAATCCAAAACTCTAATAAAACAAATATACAAGTTGTAAATGCACTCCATTGTTTCATCATTACAGGTGTTTGCAACTGTCTAAAATGCAATTTTTTTTTCTTTTATTAAAATTGTTGCTCTTTCTTTGAAAATTCTTAAAACCGGAAAAGACTTCGTTTTGGATTTTATGATTCTTTTTCTAATTCTTTAAAAATATGTTTAAAAAAAAGAAGGCTTTGTTTTGTTAGAACCAAAGGTAGGTCAATTTCCAGCCCCCTAACTGTTAAAAAACGAAAATCATTTTTATCTCCTTTTGTTTTTTTTTAGCCGAGCCTTCTGAGATGATTGAAATTTATATTTATGCCAAGGTTTAAGATAAAACGGAAATATGATTTTTGGAAATCTGTTTTCCAGAAAAGGAATCCAAAGATTTGAAGAAGATTTGTTATTGTTTACTTATTAATATTTGTACCTTGAATAAAATTAAATAAAGATATGATGCTAATATTATAAATCCATTTCATATAAAAGTTGCTATATTTGAAATCACATGTCCCATTGCAATAGCTACATAAAATAAATAGAACAATGCTATATATATTTTGATGTAAATTTAGTTTAATTACTTAATTTAATAAATATATTTTGCTACAAAAATTAAAACTCAACTTCTGTCTTTCAAACTTTTCTAAGCAATTTAAATATATAGAGAATAAATTAAAAGACGTAATCCGCGCGTAGCGCGGACAACGGATCTAATGTACCTAAAAATAACTCAAATGTCCCAATAAAAACATATAAAGGAACCATTATTGTTTTACCTGAGATGAAAGCTTCTATGTTACCTGAGATGCCGGCTCCCTTGTTGGTCTCCCTGTATAAGACATAATGCTACTCTTTCACTCTTCTTCACCTGAAAATAATGAGCAGATAAATGAACATAAGAACATGAAACATTATTAACATCTTAAACTCCATTAAATACAGAACAAGACTCCATTAAATACAGAACAAGAACTTAAACATTTTAACTTTTTAACATAACAAGAACTTAAACAGAACAAGAACAAACATAAGAAGAACAAGACAAACACAACAAAGATTCAGACACGAGAAAGATTAAGAAACAAAGACAGTGACATAAACAAACACTATACATCAAGAGCATCAAGCTTTACACTATAGATTCAGACTCAACCTCTAATGTAATCAGATAACCATCAAAAGCATCAAGCTTTACCCTAGACATTGACAGAGAAAAAACCACTCAATTAAACATCTAATCTAATATGATCACTATCAAAAAGCATCAAGCTTTACCGCAGACATAAAAGAGAAAACATCACTCAACTGAACATCTAAACTAATCTGATCACTATCAAAAGCATCAAAATTTACCTAGGACATACCAGAGATAACATCGCTTCCCCTGCCGCCAAAGTCCATCGTCTCTATCGAACAAAGTAATAAACTCCATCGCTTCACCTGCCGCCAAAGAAACCGACGACGATGACTCAGACCCGCCGCCGCGACCTGATCCAAACCCTAATGCACCAAGCGAATACGTCAAAGCTCAACCGGCGACCCAGAATCAGAACCCGATGGTGTTAGAAGCTAACCCTAAGCTACCGGAGACGGTCGAAACCGGTAAAGTGATGATCTTCCAAGCGATCCCCGGAGGTCTGACCGCTCTCGGGTCGTTAACGATTGCGCCGCAAGAAGGGTCGTCTTCTTTGAATTCAGTATCGTGATCGCCGTCGACGCGGGAAGACGAAGGGTCATCTTCGTGAGGGTCAGATGGTGATGTGAAGGAGGAAATGGCGAGTTCGAGGTCCCAGCCGTGAGCTTGGAGGATCTCGGTGCATAAATCGTGAAGAAGGAGACTAGATGACTTTCAAGAAAGATAAAGAAACAGGAGAGTGTCACATGCATCCCACAAGATCCGTCTCTTCTGGGCCTAAATTAAGCAACGTTGCTAAACAAATTGGGTAATTTTTTTTTTTTTTTTAAATCTAAAAACACTAAATACGGGGCTTAAGAGACCCCGATAAGGATGGTCTTAGAAGTTAGAAACCAAATGATTAAATCTTTACTGGCTTTGTGTTCTAGTGGGAATATATGCCAAATTTTAATTCTAAACTTAGACAACTCGTTGTTGTTTTTTATTGGATGTTTTTGTTCCATATATGAAAGTTTTTTATATTGACGAAGTATTTTTATTTTTTTTTGAGAAAGGGCTATATATTGACGAAGTTGAATAGTTTAGTAACAATGCTTGATTTTTAACCTCGTGTAGAGAGAGGTTAGAATAATGTGGCGGTGGACCACAATGCGAATGTATGTTAATGAGTTTTTTCTTCTTATAGTTATCTTACTAGGTCAAGATCCACGCCTTGCGCGGTATCAACATTATATATAAAAATTATTTTATGTATTAAATATTTTTACATATTATGAAATAATAAATATATATTAAATAATTAAAAGTTAGTAACTATTAAATATATAATTAAATTGCTGTGAACATATAAATCAATTTTATTAATCCAAAAATATATATTTTTTTATTTGATAGGATATGTTATTAAATTTAAATGATACTAACATAGATAATATATTTTAGTATATTTTTATTATTAATGTCTATTAAATGATGATTTCTACTCATATAGTTTTTTGATCATTTGTATCTTTTATAGAAAAAAATTTAAATTACTGATAACAAAATTTTCATTGTGGGATTAATAGTTTTAGTAATTTATAATTTTGAAAAAAAATAATTTGTCAATGATCGTTCAAAACTTTTATCAAAAAAATTATTCAAAGTAAATTTTGAAACTAAAATATTGTATTTTATATGATGTATAGTTTAATTTAAAACGATATATATATATATTAATCTTAATAATTAATTAAATTAGACTTTTTTCTTATATAATTTTTGTAATCATTTGTATTTTGTCATAACAAAAATTTTAAACCATGGATCATAAAATTCGAATGTGAGACTTTTAACAGTTTTAACAATTTATAGCCGTTTGTAAAAATTCAAAATATAAGATATACATAAAAATCTAATTTTATTATATGGTTATTGTGGTTGTTTAATTTATTTAATAGTTTAAAATTAAACAAATATGATAGAAGATAAACTATTTTTTATCAAATTTTTATTATTCAAAATCATTAATTGTCATATATACTTTAGCCATATTAGGCAATTCCGTAAATTTTATTTAAGGAAATAATAAAATACATTAATGATGAATTTATTGTTAGTTAGTAAAAAACTTATTATATAATTAGATGGATCAACATATTTCTCTAATGATTCTAAGAATCATTCTAGTGATGACATGTGGCTACAAAAAGAAGTTGTAATGCTTCTCAAATAATATATAGGGGATTTTACAGTTAAAGAAAGCATTGGTGCAAAACATAAAATTATATACCATGTGGGGGCTGTCTGGTGATATTGAAAATGAGATTCAATATAATTAGTTCAGCTCCACAGGAGAGAGGTGATTTAAGGCAACCAGGTCAAGACACATAACCTTGTATTATCCCGGGGAGGCCAATGGTCTAAGTTACAAGCGTCTTCAAACGCATACAAAGGCTTTGGGATAACCGTATTCCTACCAACGGGCTCGGCTCAGGTCATCATATAAAGCTTTTTCATTTAGGCCTCAAACTAGAGTTAACTAAATTGGAGCACATTTGATTCTTAAATTGTAACTATAATGTTTCATAAAATCCATTTATATTCCTCTTTTTGTTTTCTCTTTCTTCCTATGTTTTTTCCTTTACATTGAGTTATCACAATTCAAATTTGGATTTCTTCCTCTCTCTCTTTTTTTTTGTAGAAATGTAAATGTGTAATAAAAATTTGATTACAGGAGATTTTGAAATCTTGTTTGCTAAAGTTTAAACTTATCTTGTAAATACTACACTTTATAACTACAATTCAAAAGATAAGTGACAACAATAAACTCCTTAGCCAAACACTTCCTAAACCACATGACAAACCTGAAGGGCAAGGAGAAGACCTAATCGGAGGAGATTCGCCAAAGGCTAACCCATGTTGTCTGGGGTTGGCAAAACCTACTCCGATGCTAGTTGTAAAAAGCTTCGTTGAAATCAAATCCATAGGTTATTGAGGAAGAAGTATATACTCTAGGGATATCTTTGTAATTACTAGATAGTACATTTAACCTACTTGTACTCTTGCATATATACTCTACGGTATACATCAAATAATACTATTCATTCTCATAATCTATATGGTATCAGATCCTTTATACCTAATACCCTGAGCCGCCTTCTTCACTTTTCAAATCTTCTTTTCATCGCCATGTCTACTCACTCTTTCCCTGCGACTGAAACCATCGTTGTCAACAACAACACAAACACAATTCTGAATATCAACATGGCGAATGTAACTAAGCTTACAGCTTCTAATTTCTTGATGTGGAGCAGGCAGATCCACGCTCTCCTTGATGGATATGATCTAGCCGGTCATATTGATGAATCTATTCCACCACCTTCTGCCACGATCACAACTGAGAATGGTGCTGCAGCAAACCCTGCGTACACTCTGTGGAAACGGCAGGACAGGCTCATCTATAGCGCTCTCTTGGGTGCTATCTCAGTCACTCTTCATCCGATCCTCTCCACCGCGACAACCTCGGCGCAGATCTGGAGCACTCTCCACCTTACCTATGCCAAACCAAGCAGAGGTCATATTCAGCAGATCAAACAGCAACTTAAAAGCTGGACAAAAGGAACTAAAACAATCAACGAGTACTACCAAGGTTTCACCACTCAATTTGATGAACTTGCTCTCTTAGGCAAGCCTTGTGATCATGAGGATCAGATTGAACAGATCCTTGCTGGTTTTCCTGAGGACTACAAGAACCTTGTGGATCAGATTGAAGGAAGAGATGTGGCGCCTTCTCTTACAGAACTTCATGAGAAGTTGATCAGCTTCGAAACAAAATTACAAGCTGCCACTCCGGTGATCTCCACTGTACCGGTCATTGCCAACTTCTCTAACTATCCTGGGAACTCTAGCAACAACAATAACAGAGGGAACCACAACTCCAAACGAGGAGGATACCGTGGGCCGCAAACATGGCAGCAACAACAACAGTTCGGTCCAATTTCGAATTCCAACACTTCAAGAGGAACTCAAGGGAAGTGTCAGCTGTGTGGTGTCTTCGATCACAGTGCACGTCGCTGCACTCAACTCTCGAGCATGAGTCAGGCACAACCGAAAATGATGCAGCAGACGCAAGCGTCTCCATGGCAACCACGAGCCAATGTCGGAACCTTTACTCAGTACAATCCTCAGCAATGGCTTCTGGATAGTGGTGCGACGCATCACCTCACGTCAGACCTCAACAACTTAGCACTGCATCAGCCTTACAATGGTGGCGAAGGGGTCGCGATTGCAGATGGCACTGGCCTCGCTATTACCCACACCGGTTCTGCTTATATCTCCACACCAACTAAATCTTTGCTGCTCAATGATGTGCTTTGTGTACCTCATGTGAAAAAAATCTTTTGTCTGTCTATAGATTATGCAATGCTAATCAAGTGTGTGTTGCCTTCTATCCTTCTTATTTTCAGGTGATGGATCTCAACTCGGGGGACCGGTTGCTGCAAGGCCACGCGAGGAATGAATTGTATGAGTGGCCGGTGTCTCCTACCCTAAATCCTGCTTCCTACGCCATCTATCCAGACACCAAAGCCACCCTAGCTCAATGGCATACACGCCTAGGCCACCCTTCTTTATCTACTTTAAAATCTGTTGTTTCAAAATTTTCTTTGCCTTGCCCAAATACTTCATCTTTTGTTCCTCCTTGCAATGATCGCTTACTTAATAAAATTCATAAACTTCCCTTTCATCAAAGCTCCTTTCAATCTTCTCAACCTCTGCAATACATATTTTCTGATGTATGGTAATCACCAGTACTTTCTTCTCAAAACTACAAATACTACTTAGTACTGGTTGATCCCTTTACTCGATACTGCTGGATGTATCCTCTCAAAGCCAAATCTGAGGTCAAAAACCACTTTATAGCCTTCAAATCTCTTGTCGAAACACGTTTTCAAACCAAAATTCAAACCTTATACTCAGATAATGGGGGTGAATATCTTTCTCTCCGAGCTTTCCTTTCAGCCAATTGCATATCACACCTAACCACACCTCCGCATACACCCGAGCATAATGGCCTCTCTGAGAGGAAACACAGGCATATTGTCGAAATGGGTCTCTCATTACTCACAGCAGCAAACATTCCTCTTTCATACTGGCCATATGCCTTTGCTGCTGCAGTTTTTCTCATAAACCGCCTTCCTACCCATGTCCTCTCTAATACTTCACCATACCAAAAGCTCTTCAAAACCACTCCTAACTATCATAAGCTAAGAACCTTTGGCTGTCTTTGCTTCCCCTGGCTTCGACCCTACGCACCAAACAAACTAGAAAACAGATCCATTCCTTGTGTTTTCGTAGGCTACTCCCTCACTCAAAGTGCCTATCTCTGCTTTGATCCAACTTCTGACCGAATCTACACATCTCGTCATGTGAGATTCAATGAGACCCAATATTCATTCTCTACCTTAACTAAACCAAAACCCCAATCGGAAACTCAACCATAAGCCCCATCATCGCATCCTCCTGTTACCATTATCCCAACCTCATCGCCACTCATACATTTGTCTTCTGCGGCTGCGAGTGATCCTACTCCGGGTTCAGGAACGTCACCTCCGCTGCAACACACCACCAAATCCTCTTCCTCTGCATTAGCACCAGCAGATTCAGCGACTGCGTCACCAACAAATGCTGCACCTGCACTGCAACATCACGACACTCCAACTGCAGAGAACAATCCGGCACCTACTGCGGTCTCTCATCAAGCACCTACTGCGGTCTCTCATCCAACACCTACTGCGGTCTCTAACCCTACTGAATCTGCACCTGCAGTTGAGCAACAACAAGAGAGGACTCAGCATCCCATGACAACGAGGTTCAGAAATAATATTCACAAGAAGACGACCAAGTTCAATCTCACCGCCACCTTAGAGACAGATCCTCACTGGATCCCTTCCACTTGGCAACAAGCCATGAAGCATGCAAAATGGCGCGCAGCAATGTGTTCTGAGTTTAACTCGACAAGTGAGAATCATACTTGGAACTTGGTTGAGATGCAGCGATACATGAATGTCATTGGCTGTCGATGGGTTTTCACCATCAAATACAAACCAAATGGCGAGATTGACCGTTATAAAGCAAGGATTGTGGCCAAGGGATATCATCAACAACCAGGTGTTGATTATACTGATACTTTCAGTCCTGTTATTAAAGCTACGACGATTCAAACGGTGCTTGGACTTACGGTGAACAACAATTGGCCCATCAGACAAATCGATGTTAACACAGCCTTCCTTCAAGGTCGTCTCAATGATCAGGTCTTCATGTGTCAGCCTCCTGGTTTTACAGATAAATATAAACCTCACCATGTCTGTCATCTCAAGAAGGCACTTTACGGACTGAAACAAGCCCCGAGGGCTTGGTGCTCTGAGCTCAAGAACTTTCTTCTCCAAACTGGTTTTCATAACTCCTTGGTTGATACATCTTTATTCATTCTTAAACTGTCTGATGCCTTTGTCTATGTCCTTGTATATGTCGATGACATACTGATGACAGGAACAAACACTCAGATGGTTCAACGTGTGATCGACGAACTTTCTCGCAAGTTCTCTATCAAAGACATGGGTGATCTCAGTTACTTCTTGGGTATTGAAGCTCGACGTACACCACAGGGTCTTCATCTGATGCAGAAGAAGTACATCATTGATCTTCTCAGAAAGACCAATATGTTGAATGCGAAACCAGTATCTACGCCTTTACCGTCCTCTCCTAAGCTCTCTCTTCACTCTGGTCATAAGCTGTCTGACCCACATGAGTATCGTCGTGTTGTTGGTAGTCTCCAATACCTTGCTCTAACAAGACCAGATATCTCCTATGCGGTGAACTGTCTCTCTCAGTTTATGCACAATCCAACTACTGATCACTGGATTGCAGTTAAACGTGTGCTAAGGTATCTCTCTGGAGCTCTTGGTCATGGAATCTTCCTCCGCAAACAAGTCAACGCAAACCTCCATGCCTTCTTTGATGCTGATTGGGCTGGTGACTCAGACGACTATGTCTCCACTAATGGGTTCATCATCTACCTTGGCAATCAACCTATATCATGGACATCGAAGAAACAACAAGGCGTTGCTCGTTCCTCTACTGAAGCTGAATATAGATCAGTTGCCAATACTGCTGCAGAGCTTCGTTGGATTTGCTCCCTTCTCACTGAACTTGGTGTCGCGATCTCAACAACGCCGACTGTCTATTGGGACAACATCGGGGCAACCTACTTGTGCGCAAATCCAGTCTTCCATTCTCGAATGAAACACATTGCGATTGATTACCATTTTGTTCAAGGCCAGATACAGAACAAGGTTCTCCGCGTACTCATGTCACAACACACGACCAGCTCGCTGACGGCTTCACTAAACCTCTTCCGCGTCCACGATTTCAAGAACTCAGGTCCAAGATCGGAGTCATTCATGGACCTTCTTCTTGAGGTGGTGTATTGAGGAATAAGTATTTACTCTAGGGATCTCTTTGTAATTACTAGATAGTACATTAAACCTACTTGTACTCTTGTATATATACTCTACGGTATACATCTAATAATACTATTCAGTCTCATAATCTATATAGGTCACATATGAGCGTACTTCCAGACAACAAAGGAGCCAAAACGCATGAAGTGAGCACATTAGAGACCGTAGTCAAAAGCGCAGATGGTACACAACTCCTTAAATATGACCACGCGACACATGAGCATCTCGAAATATAACTGGAGATGCTAAAACAGCTAGAAGAGCAAACCGTAGCTAGGATCTAGGAGCTGAAAATCCGGAAGAGCGGCGAGACTCCTCAAAAGTATGCTAGAACCACAGATGACAGATGTGCGACTATCATGACCAAAAAAGGCTTTACTGGTATGTCCTCAAAAACCCTAAATAATCGACTACTCTTTTTTTGTTTGGCTTATTTTTCCGTTTGATATACTTTTATATTTTTGTTTCTAACATTCACTATTTTCTTACAACGGCGCACTATATCAGAAATATTTTAATGTTGATTATTCCATATGGAGAAAGAGCATTTATCAAATTGGTACACTGAGAAAATTTCCAAAAAACATTCTATAATTTCAAATATGAAGTTTTTTATTCTCCAAAATTTTGAAGTTTTGAGTTGTGAAACTTCAAATAGAACGTCACTACTAAAAGTTTTAAATTTAAAGTTTTATAATTTTATTTGCATTTTGGTCCTTCAATTATACATCACATTTATGATTCTTAAATATTTGTTATTTAGCATTTTAATCCTTATAAAAATTTATAGCGCATAAATATTTCAAATTAGTTTTGGGAACTCTATAGGGGTGTTCAATCCGGATATCGGTTCGGTTTTTTCGGTTTTTTGGTATTTCGGTTAGTAAAATATAACTACCATTCTAAATCCATATTTACTTCGGTTCGGTTCGTTTTATATACCGTCGGTTTTTGGTTAATTCGGTTTTATACCAAAAAACATAATTCTTTATTTTAGGATCATATTATATGAATTTTAGAGTCTTGTTGTCAACACATTCATTTATTAAAAAATATTATAAATTTAAATAAAAGAACAAAAATAAAAAATGTTTCAATCATCTAATAAAATAATCAAATCTATAGTTAAAATCAAAGTTCAAAATTTTGATAATAAAAATAAAAAAATAAAATAAAACAGAAGCACAAAAAATAAGTTATTATATTCTTTCATATTTAGTGTTCATCAAAATCATGTTTCTTCTATTAAACACGAAACTCTATTTGTTTATAAATAAAAAAATTTGTGAAGAATTTCCACTAATTGTTATCATCAAATTTATAATCTTTATTTCAATTTAGTCAATGCTAAATTAAAACAAAAAGATCAAAAGAAGACTAAGAAAATAAGAAGCATGTTTGCGATGAATTGTTATTTAATTATAGTTCAAATGTTTTACAAATCAGGACTATTTTATTATTGTAAAAAATATGGTAATAGTTATTAGCAAAAAAATTAACTTATGATTTTCATACGTTGTTATAAAATATATACATATTTACATGTTTCTATTTTTTGATCGGTTTTATTCGGTTTTATCGGTTATATACCGAACCATATCCAAATCCTACGGTTTTTTAAAAATCATATCCATTCGGTTTGTATGGTATATACTAAATCCAAACCATATTATCTATTTCGGTTTGGTTCGGTTCGGTACGGTTCGGTTTTGCCATATTGAACAGCCCTAGAACTCTATATAAAGTGTTCTTTTTTTTTTTGTTTGGGAATGGTTTGGGGAGATGATGATCGAAGTGGACCACATTCTGGTCCCCCCCTCCTCGGTCCAGCGGATCGATTCCTCAGGAATTTCCTCCAATTCTTCTCCTTTTTCTTTTTCAAATGAAACGCATATTATGATATTCATATGACTTTTTCTTTATCAACGGTATTCATATGACTCTTAACATTAGAAGTGATTTGTACAAAACAAATAAACAACGGAAAAAAATAATAATATATATATATATATACACATAATATACCACTAAGTCTTAATAAACATATATATACCACTAGATAACTTCCCCTAATATCATCAAATGATAAAATTTTAAAACTGAATATTTATTTTTTATTGTAGGTTAGAATTTAATTAACTTTTAGTATTTGCCTTTACAATTTTTTTACAAAATATAATTATATATGTTTGATGTAATTTTGTTTCGTCTTACTTTAAACTAAAATTCATTTTTGTTCATCAATTGAGTTTAGTTTTAATTTGTTTACTTAAAAATAAATTTTAAATAGAAAAAAACTATTAGTTTAGTTTAAATTTACACTAATGTTTCTTTAAGAACTAACTAATGATTTTTAGTCAAACACAAAATTAACCTTGAAAACTTGCCAAAAATAACTTAAAACTTGATTTTAAATGCAAAATGTACCTCAAATTCAATCAAATGTAAAATTAATTTAAAAGGATAGTGAAATTACAACCTTCTCCTTATGAACAAACAAAAAACATGTAATCACTTTAACGATTATAACTCTGTGAAGTCTTCTTAGGTAAGTAAAGTCTTCTACAAGTCTTCTCATGTATTTAATTTTAAAAGTAATTTATAAGGAAAAATAAATTGAAATCATGTAATTATAAACATTTTTAGATTATGTAAATTTAGATATACTAAAATTAAATTATGTTCGATACAGATGAGTGAACATAGGTTGCAAGCCATGATTATCCTTGGTTAAGGGTTTGGTAACATATGTTGTAATATTGTTTGTATTTAAGGGTCAGATTTTAAAATCTTAATTTAAATTTTTTTTTTTTTGACATATATGTGTTTAGTTTTGTATATATTAAACATTTTATAAATTGATCTTATATTTAATGAAGTATTTGTTGCTATTTAGATAGTTATTTGATTTTATGGTTTACCAAACTTCCTGTGAAGTCTTCTACCATATGATGTACTAGGTGATAATCCGCGCCCCCTGCGCGGAATGAAAGACATAAAATAATGACATATTTATAATTTAAAATCAATTATGTATTTGCAATTTTTTTTCTATGTGTAAGAACATGTTTCAAAATTTAAAGCATAGACATGACACAAAATATTAAATAATATTTTTTTATTGCTTTTATTTTAGTAATTTGATGGCGGTAATTGTTTAAAAAATTGAGTTTGTTTTTTCGTTTACTTCATCATAGTTGATTTTACGTATACAAAACAGTAATATATTTTTACTTTCAATCTTATTCGGCCCATTTTATAGATTCTTAAAATCTATGTTAAGCCCTAAAACAATTCAAATGAGCTAAAACTAAAAACATAACCTTCTCTTTCAGATCATCATTTGAGAGAATCAAAATCATTCTTTGTCGGCAAAGCGAATAAAAAAAAGGAGAAATAGGGTTATGCAACCAAATTTTGCTCAATATATTCTGACATTATGTATACAAATATGTATACAATTTGCCTGAATCTCTCTGGCTTCATCTTCTTTTTCTAATCTTCCTTTCCGAAAAAATAATCATGCTTTTCTTTTTAATACATTAAGGGCATGACTGGTTTCTCCGCTACCACCCACAAATGCATCTTTTGCGGTTGGTAGCGGTTGTTGGCGTTTTCAAACAATCATTCAAACCGCTTTAAACTGTTTTAAACCGCTCTAAACTTCTTAAATCCAAAAGCTGGTTACATTTAGCGTTTGCGGGCGGTTGCCGGAGGGTACAATTTTTTTTATTTTTTTAAAACAACACTATACAAAAATAAAAATTCTAAATTAAAATAAAAGAAATACTAAAATATATCTATTATATTTTAATTTATATTATAAAATTTTGAAATAAACATATTTTCTATAATTTTTAAAAATATAAAAATGTAATTTTTATATTTATTATAATATTATGATGTTTAATATTTTTATAATTATATAAAATGTAAATATTATTAATTTATTATTTAACAATTGTTGTATTTGTTGGTTAACCAGTTATAAGTATCCTGCAAACGTACCAATTTCTAACCGCAGTACCTGTCATACAAATCTCTTAAAACCGCAGCCACCCGCATCCGCAAACTCTCGAAACCGCAAACGCAACTGTTGCGGTTACACCAGTCAAGCCATTAATGACCAAACATCAAAGGAAAGAATTAAATGGTTATTATTTTTCCATATTCAAATTTACTAATATATAATAAAGTATTGAGTGATTCATTTATTGTCACATTTTTAATAAGTCTAGTAAAGTTAGTCTAGTTAAAAAAAGAGGGCTAGGGAGTGCTCTGAGCTTGACGCATAAACATTCTACTCAAATTTGTTATTTAATCAGTGTTCGATGATTAATATATAGGAGATTTGTTTTATTACTTGGGAAAGAAGTAATGATCGGCACATTGTATATCCATAATTTTAATATTTACATCATTTTGATGAATTTAGGTTTAGTTTTGTGTGGTTTATCTATTTTTTAGGGCTAAGTCTGTTGAACAAACTGTTAAATAATAATATATAGCCTTCTGATAAATGCTAAATCTATTTATATATAAATTGTTTTACTAAATCTTTTGAGGGCTAGGTCTCAATTATTTGTAGAGTGATGCAAAGGAGTTGACCAATATATTTTTCACAAATAAATACTCAAACTCGAGCTTTGCGGATGATATATTGAGACCTTCTCATTATGTGCAAATATACAAATATACACTACCACACGAATACGAATATACTATATACTATTGATTTGAATTATTAATTTCACTCAAGGTTTAAGCGCACATTAAGCTAGGTTTATTTACTACATTAAAACTCGTAAAACAGCTAAAAGAAAGTTTTATAAGGCTAGTTATTAAAACTCGTTAAACAGCTAAGGAAAGTTTTATAAGGCTAATTATTTTAGATTTTCGCATAAGGTTCTATACACTATAGTTTTTAGGTATCCATTATTTCCGTCCCTTTTTCTAGTAAAGTCGGTCGATTAAGAAAATGGCTTTTTGCAAGATTAACTCAAAACTCAAAGTCAAACTTAAAACTAATTCAAGCTTTTTTTGGATTTTTATTTTGTCATATTCACCCCACAAGTTTATAATATTCACGAAAATGCCATCAATTTTTTTTTATTTTTTTTCTTCCGAAAATGACATTTTTACTCCCTCACCCTCATCATCTTGAAGTAACTACAAGTTTGCAATTGTCATCAATACCCCAACCACCATGAACAACCAATTTGAAGCCCTTAATGCACCTAAAATCGATTTACACTCTCTCTTTCTTACTTGTTATGAACTAAAAACAACTTCTCTTTCACTTTGCCTCCATATTTCATCCAAAAAACTCAAGCTTTTGATTCAAAATTTTTTATGGTTGATAGAGCAATTCAAGCATACTATTCTTGGTGGGTTACTTTCGTTTGAGATTCTGGGTGGTTGGAGAAGACTCTATGTGCTAAGGAAGTCATCTCAATAGTTTAAGGTACGAAATTGAAATTTTTTCCAGATCTGTTTGTGTAGAAGACTTACCCGTAAGTAGTCTGGCTGTAGAAGACTTACGGGTAAGTCTTCTGGTCAAACGGACGACTTACTTTTAAGTCGTCATCTTTGTTTGTTAAAAAAAATCTAGAGAATATCCTAGACGACTTACTGATAAGTCGTCTAGGATAAATGAGTTAGTTTTGCATTTGACCGAATTGTGTCAGATATTTGACTTTTCCTGGACGACTTACCAGTAAGTCATCTCCGGGAAAACAAAAATTTCTATATTTTATTAAATCTGGACGACTTATCTGTAAGTCGTCTCAGGTTACTTTTACAATTGGAAAATAAAACTTAAATATTTAACTTTTTCCAGACGACTTACGCGAAAGTCGTCAAGTAAGACGACTTACTTGAAAGTCATCCAGGATAAGAAAAGTCGTCCAGGATAAGCAAAGTCGTCCAAATTTATTTCCTAGATTATGGTCAAACCTTGCTTATCTCGGACGACTTTCTCGTACGTCGTCTGCATGGACGACTTTCAAGTAAGTCGTCTGGGTAAAGTTAAATATTTAAGTTTTTTTTTCGAATTGCAAACTAACCTGAGAAGACATACAAATAAGTCGTCTAGCTTTAATAAAATATTAAAATTTTTATTTTCTCGGAGACGACTTACTTGTAAGTCGTCCAGAAAAAGTCAAATCTGACACAATTCGATCAAATGCAAAACCAGTAAGTTGTCTAGTTTTTTTTTTTTAACAAACAAAGCTGGACGACTTACTTGTAAGTCGTCCTATTTAAAATTCAATTGCAAAAATGACATGTTTGGACGACTTACTGGTAAGTCTTCCAAACGACTTACTGGTATGTCGTCTGTGGCAATGTTTAGTAAACTTTCATTTTCTCTATGTTTTCTAATGTGTTTTATTTTGAATTTTTGTAGATGATGCGTTAGTTACATGCAGTGTATAGAGAATGGTTGTTGAAAGATTGACGTTGGGATTTTGTGGTTGATAATGTCAAAGGAGCGAGAATCATTTTTTTGGGGGGAAGGTTCGACACATGCTGAACTTCTTGCAATGGCTCAAGAAGATTATAACCTGGACATGAGCACATAATCTGTGGAGATAACCTACTCATTACCAGCAGAAATGATGCAGGCTTCAGAGACCCCTCCTATTCATGTTACAAGTGATAGACAAGTTCGAAACTTGCTCGAGATAACCAAAACGCATGGAGTAAGGCTTTGTGTATCAAGCCGTAGCAAGGTGGAAACGGTTTCAGAGTTCAGGGAAGAAGATGACGAAGCTGATGAAGCTGATGAATGTTTTGAAGATGATGATGATGATTTGGTTGAAGATGAAAATCATGATGGGGAGGGGGACGATGGGGAGGAGGATGCTGGTATCTCTATTGTTGCTGAAGCGGACGAGAATGGTGAGAATTACAGTGTTTATGGAAATGTTGAAGATGAGGATGAGGAAGATGATGATATGTGTTTTGAAGATATCAAAAAGATTGAAGGAGGAAGATCGAATGGTAACAGTATATATGTCAACCAGAGTTTTGTTAGCAAGGATGCACTGCTTTCAGAGCTGCGGTGGACAGCAGTGAGGTTTAGGTTCTCCTTCAGAATATACAAGTCAACGAAAACTCTCCTTGTGACAACATGTCCGGTTAGTGGTTGTCAATGGAAGGTCAGAGCGAGTGCGAAACATGGGACAAACACGTTTTGGGTAACAAAGTATATGGAAAAACATACATGCTCAGTGGGAGACCGACTCGCTCAGCGGAGACACTGTACTCCGAAGTATGTTGGTAGGCTTTTCATTGATCGTGTTGGAATCATTGATGGGTTGAATCAGCAGCATATCACTGATGCAATGAAGAACATGTTTGGCATGACGCTTGATTACACCACTTCATACAGAGCACTTTTATATGCACAAACATTGGTGAGAGGATCAGCAGAAGATGGGTATTCGCGTCTGCCATCATATCTCGAGCAAATCTCCTTAGCAAATCCCGATTCTATCACGGCTATGGAACTTGATTCTATCAATAGATTTAAGTATCTATTTCTCTCTTTTGGAGCTTCTATCAAAGGTTTTAAGTATCAGAGAAGGGTCATTGTGGTGGATGGGACTCACCTAAATGGGAAGTATGGAGGTGTTATGTTAGTTGCAGCCGCACAAAATGGGATTTTTCAGATATTTCCATTGGCTTTTGGGATCGTAGATGCTGAAGACGAACCTTCTTGGGAATGGTTTTTCACAAAATTGGCTAGTTATGTATCTGATGAGCAGCCTCTGGTGATAGTCTCTGACCGGCACGCGGCCATTAAAAGTGCGTGTGATAAGGTGTTTCCTTGTGCAACCCGGAGAATATGTTATTATCACCTTCAAGATAACATTGTCAAAAAGTATAAAGGAAAACATCTCTTGTACTTGGTGAAATGTGCTGCTTATGCTCATACGGTTTCAGATTTTGACCGGTACATGGCTGAGATACGGAGTGCAAACCCGGACCTTGCAACGTATTTGGAGAATGCCGACGTCAGCCTATGGTCAAGGGTTTATTGTCAGGGGGACAAGTACAACATAAAGACAAGCAACATCGCTGAATCTATTAATTCCGCTCTGAAGCGAGCTAGAGGATTTCCGGTTCAGTTCCTGTTGGAGTTCATAAGGGAGAAGCTAGGAAAGTGGTTTTGGAAAAGGAGAGAAGATGCTTTGAGTCTCCCAACTCAACATAGTCGAGGTGTTGAATACTTGCTTGTTGTTCGATCGGAGATAGCGGATACGATGACGGTACAACCAATTGATGGATGGCGATTCTTTGTGAAAGGTGGGAAAATGGATTGTGTGGTTGATTTGGAACATGGAAAGTGTGATTGTGGTGTCTATGCAGTGGAGAAAATACCTTGCTCTCATGCTATAGCTGCTGGAACATCTGATGGTTTGCATATCTCCACACTTGTATGTCCATTGTTCTCAAAGGATTTTTTGTTTGCAGGATACTCAGAGAATATATATCCTTGTGTTGGACAACAAGTTGAGGAACACACATGCTTTCCTCCGGATGTAAAGCATGGTCCGGGAAGACAGAAGAAATCAAGATGGCAATCTTGGTTGGAGCTATCCAGGATGAGATGACGCAAACCCCGGAAGCAACACAGGGTTTATAGATGCTCAAAATGCAAGGAAACTGGCCATACAAAACCACAATGTAAGTCGTTCAGTGATTAGTCTTCCAGAAGACCTTCAATTAAGTCGTCCAGAAGGTCGTCCAGTTAGTCGTCCAGGGTTTTTTCTTCCAGAAGACCTTCAAGTTAGTCGTCCAGTGATTAGTCTTCCAGAAGACCTTCAATTAAGTCGTTCAGAAGGTCGTCAAGTTAGTCGTCCAAGGTTTTTTCTTCCAGAAGACCTTCAAGTTAGTCGTCCAGTGTTTAGTCTTCCAGAAGACCTTCAATTAAGTCGTCCAGAAGACCTTCAATTAAGTCGTCCAGTTAGTCGTCCAGTGTTCAGTCTATGTACTAAAAATTTGTGTTATGAACTTATCTGTGTCAACTTCTTTGTCAAATTGCACTACCAAACAAATTTGAGATGGTTTTGCCCTTTATATTATCCGAAATATATTTACAAAAGGTCACTGCTCAGAAGACTTTCCAGTTACAAAAGGTCACTACAAAAGGTCAAATACACACATCAGCCTAATCTATCATACAAAATAATCTAATGTGGCCTGTTTATCACCCGTCATACGCACCCAGGTTGTCATCCATGTCCTTGTTTTCGAACTCATGCGCGTCAGGAAGCTCTTGAAATATATCCACCGCCATCTTATCCCTCATACTCTTCCCGTTGGCCTTAGCAAAGTCTTTTTTACTAAACTCTATCCCAAGAGCATGACATTCAATGTACTTTAGAGTGTACACGCCACAATTACCAGCTCGGGCCGGAGGTATATTGGTCGGTCTCTCATATGTGAATGGCTCCAGGCTGTATTGGGCACGTTGTTCGTCTCAGGAAGCACACTCAACAAGCAGATAAGGGACCATGTAGAGAAAAGGCTCCACTACCACATCGAGTTCTTATGGGGAGATACTGGAACAAATGCTGTCAAAGACAACTATGTGCCTTTTAGGGATCGATATCCACATAGCAATCCAATGAGTATCGGCGAAGTTCACTTGCGCATAGATATCATCAATATCCGTCCCCCAAACCTTGTTCGATTGGCAAAATGATGGTATAGTGCCTGCATAATAATTCCACGCCCCACCAGGGAGTCTTCTTCCTAAACCGTTCTGATCGGGCTCCGAGTCCTTAAAATCCTTGAAGTTGAATCTCCATTGCTGAGCAAAGAGATGATCAAGGAAGCACATTCTCTCGCTCTTGAAATGTTGTGGGTTAGCGCCGTACCTCTTCCTCAGCACATTAATCCAAGCATCAATATGCTACATATAAAATATAGTACAAGTCAGAAGATATCAGACGACTTACCAGACGACTTACAAGTAATTCGTACACGAATTAAGTCGTCTGATAAGTCATCTACGTAGACGACTTATCAGTAAGTCATCTAAGTCTTAGCAGAAGACTTACACAGTCCTCTAGCCACTCTAAGGAGGTTCGGAGGATTTGATACCACCAAGTTCTACTTTTACGTGGTTTTTTATCGAGAGCTGTTCTATAATGACTGTAAACACAAAATGTTGAAAAGCAATCAGTTTTTGTAGACTAAAGCAAGCTATTATGGGAAAAACAAGCTATTATGGGAAAAGCAAACACTTACGGACAAGTTTTCAACCAATCAGCGAGCTCCTTCAACCTCTTCTTGTCAATTGGTGCAAAAGGATTATAGCCTGGATAAAGCTTTCTGTTTGAAATGATCACTGGCCGTGCTGTTTACCGTATAAGGAGATTACTGTGAGGCAGCAAATTTCCTTGTTCGATCACTCTTTGCACGGCAAAGTGCCAAAGAAGCATGCCTCTTTTCCTGATATCTAGCATCATTCTTCTGTAAATCCGAAACAGTGAGTTGATTTTTGTCCAATAGAACAAGGCTCGGTTCTGGAGCTTTATCTTTCGAGGAACTAGCATCTGCGGGCACAGCTGCGGGCATATCTGGACCTTTATCCTCCGCCAAGCCCTTCCTTCCCGCGTTCGTCCCATTAACACTTTCACTCTGCAATATACAAGATGAGTTTATACAATAATAATCAAAGATCCATTTCAAACAATAATAACCAATGAGTGTCTTCAAACATGAAACAAAATACATATATAAAATTCATACACTATAAACAAAGCACACATGTTCTAACATACAAGAAACAAAGCAAATGCAACTTTTCATTTCTTATTCTTAAGACTTTGTCTAGTCAATCTCTTGTTGGGAGAGGATTCGTTACTAACCCCGGGTTCGAGCGTCGGTTTAGGTGGAGAGGTAGTGTTTTGAGATGATGTCCCTTTCCGTTTTGTGGTGATACCAACCATCTTCTCCACAGCTTCTACCCTTTCCGACAGATATTTGATCTCCTTAAGGCACGTCCCAAAACCTTCCCTCATGGCATCAGCTATGTCCTTGAACATGGTTTTAATATCCTCTGTGGTCAACGCACCAACAGTCGTAGTCACCTCTTCACTAGCCTCTGCAGCTGCCTCTTCACTAGCCTCTGCAGCTGCCTCTTCACTAGCTTCTGCAGGTGCCTCCTTACGAGCTTTCTTCCGAGGTCTTGGACTGTCTTCCTTCACTACATTTTTCTTCGTTGGACTCACAACCGCCGGCTTTGTATTGACCCAAGTACCGGTGACTAATTATGTTCTCCACAAGCGTGTCCTCAACATCAAACTCCCATTTTGGAAACATTTCACCAATGTCCTTCTGAACAAAGTTGATCACCCTAGTCTGCAGTAAATAGAAGATATGAACTTAGATATTTTAGGGATTAAGAAAGATGGAAAGAAAAGACTTCACAGACGACTTATAATTAAGTCGTCTGGAAAGTCTTCCAGCTGGACGACTTATAATTAAGTCGTCTGGAAAGTCTTCTAGCTGGAAGACTTAGTAGAAGACTTATAATTAAGTAGTCAGGATAGTCTTCCCAGACGACTTAATTATAAGGCTTCTACTAAGTCATCCAGCTGGAAGACTTTCCAGACGACTTAATTATAAGTCTTCTACTAAGTCGTCTAATTGGAAGACTTATAAGACGACTTAATTATAAGTTTTCTGCGAAGTCGTCCAAATTGAAGTAAATACCTGACTGAGGATAGCCTCTTTAAACTGCCTGCGTCCTTTGCGACCTTTGCAAGCCAGTATCGGTGGAGACGGATTGTTTGGGAGAGGATTACCAAAAGTAGCACCCAATTCCGGAAGAGCTGTGTACACCCAGACCTGGAGAGCTTGCGCAAACCTATTAATAGTGTAACAACCCGAAATATCTCTGCCCTTTACAGAGTCCATCAGCACCTTAAACGCGACTCTCCCCCATGGATAATTCTCAAACCGTTCTAGCTCCATCACTAGCCTTGCCAGACTAACCCGTGTAGGGGTTGAATACTTTCTCCCTTCAATGTATCCAGTGAAGATGGCAAGGTACGCGAGCCGCTTGCGATCATCCCGAGACCACCCTTCGCATCTCTGAAGTGCTGCTATTATCTCCTGAGTAGATGGCCCAACTTCGACATGAACTCCCAGCATCTCCCAAAAAGAAGTCAACTCCTTTGTAACAACAGAGTGAGGTCTCTCAAGGTCCTCGATGTACTCGCAGTTTAGACCAGTGAGGTTTTCAAACTCTAACAGTGAAAACCTAACAGGTTCTGGACCAACGAGACTCCACAGCTCATACTTCTTCTTTATGTCCAGCTGGAAACCGAGCATGCAGTGAACCAGCCTTGAAGCCCAATCAAATCCCAGCTCTTGGAACTTGAAGAAAACTCCCAACTTCGACTCCTTCAGCTCTTCATATTCGTCATCATGAAGAGCTTTCTTTAAAGCAGCATGCAACGTCCAACAAGTATGATACGAAATGCTATACACTGTGGGGGGCTCTTCCCCTAATGTATATATCCTACGGGGGAGTTCTGGCATCTCCATTTTTTTTGCCTGCAAAACAATCAAAGACAACCATCTCAAACAATCAAAGACTTATAATTAAGTCGTC
Organism: Brassica napus; assembly: GCF_020379485.1. Lineage (NCBI taxonomy): Eukaryota > Viridiplantae > Streptophyta > Magnoliopsida > Brassicales > Brassicaceae > Brassica > Brassica napus. Next base: position 28,576,975 of record NC_063452.1, read on the forward strand.
TGGCAAGTTTTCCAGCTGAAAGACTTATAATTAAGTCGTCTGGAAAGTCTTCCAGCTGGAAGACTTTCCAGACGACTTAATTATAAGTCTTCCAAGACTTCCAGTTTTATGTTCATCTTTTCCTCAATCAATCACTCGACAATAAAAGATATAACTTACCGGCGGCGGAGTTCAACGAGACGCCTCTGAGAGAATGCGCGCTAGGGTTTCCTCTCGGATCTTAAATAGAGGAAGCGGCTGTGAGAACGGTGGTGAGAACGACGGTGATAACGGCGGAGAGATAACCGGCTGTGAGAACGATGAGAACGATGAATTAGAGAGAATCGACGGAAATCGCCTTTCAGAGAAACGGCTTTAGGGTTTTCTGATTTTCGATAAACAGTGAGAAAAAAAAACAACTTATATATGGCCGGTAAATAATCTGGTTAGGTTTAAAAGTACATTGTAAAATTAAAGGTTTGGTCCGGTTTGGACGACTTGCTAGTAAGTCGTCTGTTGAATACTGTACATCAGGCGACTTACTAGTAAGTCGTCACAGACCCTAAATTTAACCCCTAAACTAAATTGAATAAATTAACTAATTAACCACGTTATAAACCCGTAGTTATACTTAAATAGTGTTTACTATACACAGAAATAAACACACTTAGGTAAATTTTAAAGTTTTCAAAAAAACATTTATGCATTCCAAAATCTAACCTAAGAACACATACAATACTACAACATATGTTGGCAAAACCTAAACCAAAGAATATCATGACTCACTACTTTCACTCATCTATGTTGAAAACAATTAACTTTTGTTATATCTTAATTTATATCTCCTAAAACATATGTTAATTACATTATTTCAAATTTTCAGTTATCAAAATATTTTTTACAAAATTTTTAAATTATTTCTAAGTAGAACTAGTCCAGACGACTTACGGGGGTTAGAAACGTAAAACAATTTCGGTTTTTTTGTTTGTTCACAAGGGGTTGGTTGTAATTTCAATAGCCTTTTATGTTACTTTTGCATTTGATTCAAGTTTGAGTTTACTTTTGTGTTTGAAATCAAGTTGTGAGTCATATTTGGCAATTTTCCTTTAAAAAAAACGTTGAGAAACACTGTGAGCTTGACACGTCAGCATGTTCCTCAACGTTTTTATTTAACCAATGTTCCATGATTAATATATAGGAGATTAGAATGGAAAGTGTGGCAACAAGTGCCGGTCCGGACTTTACTGGCACCTAAAGCGGATTAAAGAAACGATGCCCCAGAAATTTTACCAAAACTTTTATATAACAAAAATGTACCAAATATTATGAATATATAAGTTATTATCCAAAAAAATATAAAATCGTTTATGAAACATAGTTAAACTTAGTTATTTTTTAAGAAGTTAAACTTAAAAAATTATTTATGCAGAAATAAGTTTAATCGGAATTATCAAACGACAAACTATTCAATATAACATTTGAGGTGATTTGACTTTTAATGGAGTTTTAGATGATTTTAATAAGTTGCAGAGATTTAGGTGATTTTTGTTAAACTACTCTAGAGTATAATCTAAAACCATGGGATTTGAGTTTTAATTTTTTTAACTAAGAAACTCCACCCAAACACCCTAAAATCACCTGAAAACTTTAAAACTTCACAACTTAAAATGTTTTCAATAACAGTGGATTTTAGAGTACTTTACGAAATGTTAAGTTCAATAACAGTGGATTTTAAATGAGTTTTTAAAATTCATATTTGAATAACAGTGGATTTGTCATTTTAATACAAATCACCTAAAACTCTCAGTTGAGTACACCCCCCCCTAAGTGTTTAGAAAACAATCTATCCTTTTAAAAATAAATCTAGCATCTTTACTGCCTTTGTAATTGTATCTGACAACATTTTATTGTTCTAGTTCTATGTTCAATCACAATGAAACGTTATGAGCTGTAATTGAAAAAGAAGTAGAAAAGAAAAATAGCAAGAAGATAAATTGTCTTCTATAAATAAAGCAAAAAGGAGGTTTTGTTTGATAATTTTTTTAATCTAATAACATATCAGTAAATACGAAACGCATAATAAAGGAAACTAGGAATCTCAGAGTTACTAAAATCCTCCGTATCTTTCAATGAATCGAATATTTATTTGTTATTATCATCAGAAAATGAAAATTGTTATAAAAAAGGGAAGAGGTTAGTCGGGTGGGGGTAGAATCGAATCCGAGACATCAAGTTATAATCTAGAGCACAAACCAATAGACTAAAGTAATATTTTGTAAATTTGCGCCCCTAATTGTTAATAATCTTTGGTGCCTACAGCCCATGTTTTATGGACTTGAGCCCAGAGCCGGCCCTGGTGGCAACCGAAATTCGCGCTGTCGATTTTAGTGAACGGAAGAAAGCAAAGAAAACTCTACTTTCCTTGAGGTCTGGATTCTCTGGGAGAGACGATGACAAAAAATCAAATAAACGCAGAAAATATGAAAAGACAACAAAACAAATTTATAGAAAAAATAGATCGTTATTTCGAATTCGCGTATGAGCGTTCCATAGACAAAAATGTACATGAGGCTTGTCTGGAAACGTGATTACAAAGAAAATAGAATAACACATGCAGTAAAACCTAACTAAGTTCGCTAGCATAACCACCTATGTCGAGAAAAACCTATGCGAGCCGCAACTCTCTTAACAATAGACGAAAAAGATGAACAAAGGTTTTAAAGATTTCGGTATGGACCTTATGAAAGGCTGACTATATACTCATACGAGGATCAAGCCAAACGTAGTTCAATTTGCAGAGTTTGAACAAGAGATTGAACTGCCTTTGCGAGTTCGTCTAGTAATCAAGTGCAAGACATAGAAACCGAACTTGTCGAGAATAAAGACTAAGGTTTCTACGTGAAGAGTGTTCTAAGAGCTAAAAAATCTTTTGGTTCTCCTTGCCTTGGCTCTCCTTATATATGCCTCCAAAGTCGGCCATCTTTCATTATTTCGAATTTATCTCTTTGCGGGAAGTTTTCCTTATCTTCTTAAGATTCATGTTTAATAAGGTTCATAAGGTTCAGTCCGAAATCAATCAAAAACATTTTCTGTATTTTCTTCATCTTTTTTTATCGAGCTGCGAGTCAACTAGGTTTGAGCTTTTAGGCCGCTAGAACTAGGTAACTCGCTGACAGCCTTTGCGGCCAAAGCTTTTGTGATCTCTTGTAATGATCGCAACGCTCTCACGCGGACTCGAAATAAGATCTACTGTTTTCTCTAAACTCGTTTGTTATCTTTTCAAGATTTCCGCATATATTTGGTCACTTGCCGTTGGCTCTCGCAGAGATCCGGGACCTCTGGGAAATTAGGGTTTTCCTATTTTCCTAATTTAAACGTAAATCGACAGTGCGAATTTCGGTTCCCACAAATTAAACTCCTGCAGGTCATAATTACCATTACGACCGGTAAATCTTTAGTTTAGGGGTTTCTACATTAAGTAAACATAATTAAGGGATTTTACCATTAAAATCTAAATTCAAAATTTTATAATATTATCTAAAAATTAGTAACTTCAATTTTTTAAATTAGCATTTTTAATTTTTTTTGTAAATATATGAGTTGATGTGTTTTTAACATCAACATTATATATGTATAAATTCCTCTCTACCCTCTTTGGAGCAGGATGTGGACTTCTCCACAGAATGTTGGCAATAGGCTTCATCTTATCATTTTCACAACATCCTCTCTACTCTCTTTGGAGCAGGCTGTGGACTTCTCCACACAATGTTGGCAATCGGCTTCATCTTATCATTCTCTTGTAATGATAAGGAAGAAACATGATATGAGCTTTGACTCCTCAGGTTGCTCATTTGAATCCCTACCGCAAGCTTGAATTGAGTATAGGTTCAAGCTTGAAATGAGCCTTAATGAACTTCAAGACCAGGAGCACACCACCCTAACAGCTGCGCTTAAATCACTGATCCACCCTTTTGCCTTCAGCTTCAAGTACCCTCAGATCACCGGCCTTCCTCATGACTTAGGTGGTGATCTTCTTCTTCTTGTGTGTCTTTAACCAGGAGCTCAACAACCTCGTGGCCTGCGCTTCTTAAACCGGCTTCTACACACAAGCACCTTCCCATTGCTCCACACAATGGATCAAGTCTTCCTCTTGTGTGTCTTGAACCAGGAGCTCAACAACCTCGTGGCCTGCGCTTCTTAAACCGGCTTCTACACACAAGTATCTTCCCATTGCTCCACACAATGGATCAAGTCTTCCTCTTGTCTTGGATAGGTGGTGAGCAAAGAACACTTTTTGTGAACCTGAAACACCACTCAAACTCCAGCAAAGATAAGACACAAGAGTATTGGGATCAATCCTTGATTAATCATCAAGTTTGATTCCCAATCTCACAAGCATTGCAACATATTAAACAAGTTATTTTCAAGTTTTATCTTTGCAAGCAACCTCTCTAAGCACAAGCACTTTCTTTTCCAGATTTATGCAAGCTACTTAGGCAATTTTAAAGCTTCTTTACTCAGCAATTAAGACATGAATCTAATGCTTCAATGTAAGATAGCCACAAGACTATATGCAACAGATTTCAATTCGGTTTCAATCCATGTATGCAAGCAGACTCAATCAATCACAACAAGCATCATTATGAACTGGAGCTAAGCATATTAACATATCTAGTAATCCTAGTGATACACTAAAAATGAATCCTTGCTACTGTCAAGTTAACAGTGGTAATTGTAATATTTGAGATTTAATCCAGAAGACCAGTTTACTCTTTACTCTTATGAGTTCAATAATAAGCTGAGAAACAAGTGGGGTTTTGAGAATTAATTGTGACGCAAGTAACTAGAATACCTAGATGGTTCAAATTCGATTTAAATGAAGCCGGCTTAGTGTTATTAATCGGGTGTCAATGCAAAACTGAACAACTATTCAAGTGCAATGAGGTGCAGTCTAGAACTCAGATCACTCGGCTAGAACAATCCACTATCGTGGTCTTGCTCCCTTTGCAGATCGGTCTTGAATCCTAAGTTCTCACTTGGAACAAGACGCGATAACAAGCCTTAGAGACAAGATCTGATTAGTTCACTTAATATCCTAATATCTACTTTCGCTGATTAGGGATACAAAGCTCATTCAATATATGTCAATTTATCTCCTAAGCGGTTAGCTAGGTGATTAAATCAGAAATCGAACATTAAGTGATCAATTCAATGTAAGCAGTAAGAATAATATGAATGAAGAACAATTAAGATCACTTATTTGTGTTCAGTTCATGCGGCTAACACCCTACAACCCTAAGCAAGCTTAGCCTACTACTCAATCATAAAGCAGGATGACATAGACATGGTTTCTGAATAATACTGCATATAAAATAAAGTAGAAAGACAAGGGTTCAGGATGATCTTCTCGTAAGGATGAAGCCTTCTCCCTTACAAGTTGCTTAATCCAAAGTAAAATAGTTCTCGGTCTATTGCAAAACTAGCGTAGGCCTTTTTATATGGAGGTGCTGGTGGTAAAGAGATAAGAGAGAGTGGAATCTATGGCAAACTTCCGGAATAAGAAGTTTCCTTAATGATCGGGAACAGTCAGACGCTTGTTCTCTTCGGGAACAACCTTCGAGTTGTTCTAGATGGCTGTTCCGCATCGAATCCTTCAAAACGACATCTGACTTCCTGAATCTCTCTTCTTTGCTCTTTCACCTGCTCCAAACCTGGAATGATATCAATTAAACACGAATTAGGACTGAGAATTAACTCAAAGCACGCATATAATGGTATTAAAAACACCATATATCAATTCCCCCAGACTTAGATCCTTGTTTGTCCTCGAACAAGCCCAAGCCTCAAGAACAGGGAGAAAGGTTTGAAAGAGTGGGAACTCGCTTTTCCTGAATAACCATGCTCTTACCACACATCTCTGAACCATACAAGCTGTAGACTTAGACCGCACACCCTTACCAGAACACCCACGATCGCTGTTCGAGAATCAGCTCCATACTCTCTATCTCATACCTGAAAAGGTCACACTATCGAGACAAAACTCCTTAAACATCAATTAAGAACAGCGTGAGCTTCTCTTTACAGGCACTATTCAGGGTAGACGGGTTGATAAGGAACAAGCTGTTTCATGGTGGAGCTGAGAGTGTTTTGGGGGTACCGTATTTGAGTGTATGCAGGATATCGCGCAAAATAGCAAGAGAGGACGAATCTATTGATGTCCACAACCCTTACTCATTTTTGCTTCACGGATTTGGTTGTTCTCCACTTCGGGTCAATCATATGACTGTTCTCCAGCTCTTGACTTCTTTTCTTATTCCTCAAAAATCGGTACCAACTCCTTGCTCAACCCTTCCCAGTGGCGTGTATCTTCCGAAGTTACCTTCCCCGTCCCCATCATAAAATAAATAAAAGCATACTGTATATATATAATTTTTTTTTTTTTTGAATAATATTGATGGGGTTTCGAGGGAAAGGTATCGGGGTGAATGTTTTGCAGCCACTGGTGGTCTATCCTTTTGTTTCCCACGGGTCGCCATTGTTCCTCTGGTCAGATCATGCACCCGTGATTGTTCTTCTTATTAGGGCTTGATCTTGTCAACTGTTCTCATTATGCTCGCTCTCTCTTCTCTGAATGTAAGGCATTAACGAGTAAGGGGTTGTGTCAATCCTATCCTCTCTGACCTTTTTGCACATATCTGCACATATGACACTGAAAAACAGAGTGCATGAGGGTGAAAATAAAGGCTTAGGTACAAGGTTGGAACTAGCTAAAGATGAGCTAGCCACTCAGGATCAACAAGATTGGTAAAAAGAATAAGAAGCCCTGAGCGGGGGTCTCGTTTCCCTGATCTAGTGCCCATAACAAGAAGAATTTCAGTCAGGATTAGGTTCAAGTTAGGCGGAGTTGAGTCTACCCAGTGTAACCTGATCGGATGAGAGCTTCTGGAGAATCAAATGAGATAAGTCAGAGGGTGTTCCAGGTCCAAGTGTGGGTCTTTCGTTACTGGTAAGGTCACTGGATAAGAATTTTAGAGCACGAGGTGGTTAAGAGAATATATCACAAGGTCGTAATTCCCACAAGAGTTTTAGCTGACTCGATTCTAAACTGACTCAATAAAACATCCAAATGACATAAGGACTGACTCAAAAACATAGAAATAAAGTTTCAGCACACAATGCTTCCCCCAGACTTAATTTACACCATCCCTGGTGTGAAATGAATCTGAGGTCAGCATAAAATCAACACAAGGCATAAAAATAAAACATAAAAATAAAGAGTTCAGATGGATAGAACAATGGATAGAGAATAGTCCTCGCGGACTCAGTCGGACTCGCTGCTCTCGACTGGATCAAACGAACGTCTATTGCGCGAGCGATGAACCTCCTCGGTCGAAGTGCGATCGTGGAGTCTGCTCTGCTGAAGGCTGTCGCTGGTTACTTCCGCCAATGCAGCCTCCAGTGATGAGATGGAGGATCCTCCGCATGAGGCTGTTGTTCTTCCGCTGCGAGTCAACCATCCAGCGTCGGTAAGCCTGATCATCGGTCACATCAGCCAGCTCTCCGAGGTCGTATGACGGTTCAGCTTCTGGGGTGATGTCCACAACATCTTCCATGTCCGCGTCAGGTGCTGCAGCACGTGGATCAGTGCAAAGGAGTTCAGGTGGAGGGAGGAAACGTATGTTGTTGAACACGTTGAACCTGGTGATCTCGGGGTGAGGCAGTTTGGTGAACAGCTGGGTACCGGCCTTATCAAAGAAGCTGTAGGTCTCTTCATCACGCATGATATGGCATGCCATAAGGTAGTTGATGTCAAGGTACTGAACCTCTTTGTTGATGTTGTACTTGCCGAGATCAATGCCGAAATGCTTGAAGAGCGGTGTGAGCAAGCTACTGCTTTTGTACTTCTTGTTCGAACCGTGCATAAGACATTGGCGCCTCTCGCAGATCATGGTCATGAAGTTGAAACCGGGGTTCGTTTTGACCTTTTGAATTGGAATGCCGGACCCAGAAGCTCGGATTTCATCCTCAATACCAGCGTACAGGATTTGCAGCTCCCCGTTGGTGACCTTCGAGGTCAGATCTTTAGCGAACAGGAGGTTTGAGATGATCTTTGCAATGACCTGAAGTGTCGGGTTCCTGATCTGCGACTGGTAAGCCTTTTCGGGTGTAAAGTTCCCATTCGCAATGCAATCCCAAAAGGCGTTAGAAGGAGAGAACTTTTTTGCCACCGCTACTCCTTTCGGTTCAGTGGCTGTCTCATAGATCTCATTGAGCTTGTCGAGGGACAAGGAACAGTACTCTCCATCGGCCATGAAAGAAAATGAGCAGTTGGCGTAGGAGGGTGCATTGGAATCCTCGTACATGATCGTGGTGGTGGCGAGCACTTGGCGAGCAAGGTCTGGGTAGAGCTCATGTGTTGTATAGCACAAAGGAGCTATCCCTATGGCGTGTAGTGTCTCGAACACGTCCTCGTCAATCCCAAGATCAGCCAGAGTCTCCGCGTGGCAGAAACGAGTGGGTAACATGTCAACCCGGAGGAGGGCGTTGTAACGCGCTGCTGTTCCCTTATCCCATCCCTCGCAGTTGAAGTCCAAGAGCAGTGGGCTGTCGAGATCAATCGGTTCACCCTCTTGTTCACGGGGCCATGGGTAGGTCGCGGAGGTTTGCTGTTGTGCTTGCGGGGGTGGCGTACTGCTCGTGCAGGTCGCTCGCGTTCTCTTGGCCGATTTCTTAGTGTGTGCCATCTGCAAAGCAAACAAAATAAAGCTTTAGTTCTGTTATGCGCACAGAAGAAATGGAATAGAACAATTTCCATCCCTCCTTATGCAAACCGCAAATTGCCTTGACACAACAACCACCAAATCGAAACTCAACCCAATAACTCCATTCAACTATCCACAAACCGAACAAACAGTCCTATCAATTGCAAATCGCAAATGTGAAATGAATCATGAGTTCATCTTCTAAATCAACCCTAACAGCAAAAGGGAAAATCGAAATCAAGTAGTTCAAAAAGAATCGATCTATGAAGCGGTTAGAATGATGAACTTTGCAAACCGAGTTTTGCGATTTGGATGGGGATTGTCGAGCCTCTTACCTGTTGAAAATGGTGAAATGGACTGTAAAATCAGAAAGAACTCGAAATTCCAAATGAGTGAGAAGCAAAAACCACTTAAAATGGATGAAGATCGGAGCTTTGGTGGTTGCTTAAAAATCGCAAGGGTTGGGGAACAGTGTACCGCGGATTGAAAAAGGGAAAGTGGAAGGGTGGAGCCTTAAATAGGCAAAGCCCTAACTGCCCTCCTTTTTTTATTTATTTATTTTTTATTTTTGGTCCGGAACACTTACCTGGAACAGGCAATGGGTTGTTCTACCAGAAAAACAGTCCTTTGGTTGTTCTGACTGAAGTGTCCGATTTTTTTTTTTCTTGTTTTTGGCCTACAAAATAAATCTGAAAAGAAATAAAATAGACTATAGAAAAAGTCGCAACGTATGTTCCCGAGATAAAGCTTCGTTCGAATTCTATTTAGATCAAACATAAGCCATCGGAAACATACCCAGACCAGCTAGGGATAGGTCCGAGTATGACGATCAGAAAACGGACAAAACAAGCTCGGTCATTACGCAACTACCGCACATGCACGCTGTCCGGTCGCTACGTAGCGACCGAGCTCGAGCCAAGCTCGGTCGCTTCGTAGCGACCAAGCGTCCGTTCCGCTCGGTCGCTACGTAGCGACCGAGCTCGAGCCAAGCTCGGTCGCTACTTGGTCGCTACGTAGCGACCAAGCGTCCATCCCGCTCAGTCGCTATGTAGTGACCAAGCGTCCATCCCGCTCGGTCGCTACGTAGCGACCGAGCTCGAGCCAAGCTCAGTCTCTACGTAGCGACCGAGATCAAGCCAAGCTCGGTCGCTACGTAGCGACCGAGCGTCCGTCCGGCTCGGTTGCTACGTAGCGACCGAACTCGAGCCAAGCTCGGTTGCTACGTAGCGACCGAGCGTCCGTTCCGGTCGGTCGCTACGTAGCGACCGAGCTCTTCCGAAACGTCGATACGACATTAGTCCATGCATTCTCGTCTACCCTTCGATGCTATCTCCCGAAGACCATAGCGAACCCATTTCATGTTTCCCGCCATTCTAAGTCATCAATCAAACTTTACGATAAAAACCGCGGAAAGTTCGTTCTTTATCGAAAGAAGCCGTAATAAACGCTTCGAGTCAGAAGACGGCCCAAAGGGACCTAAGACATGACTCGAGGCCCAAATTATACGATTTCTTAACCAACAACCCGTAAGCTGCATGATGGTTTACGCTTGGTTCGCAAGGAAAGATAAGTTTCCGCGGATAAATACGGATTTTTGAAGATAATTACGAAGATCAGAAAAAATGGAATATCTTCATTTTTATGCTATGACAGCTTAAGGGCAGAAGAGGAAAAGCGTAAACCGACATAGGAGCCAGTATATAAGGAGTCCTAGGCGAGAGGCATGGAGGGAGACTTTTTTTGGAGAAAACTTAGCACTTAGAGCGATTTAGGCATATTTCTGTCTTTGTTATTTCGAGCTGCGACTCAATTAGGTTTAGCCGTCTTAGGGTTGCTAGAACTAGGAATCTCGCCCACAGCTCTCGAGCCCAGGCTTATACTTGTTGTAATGCTCAAACACGGATTTGGAATAAGATCTAGTTTGCTCTCTTTTTACGATTTTTGTACTTTGTCGTCGATATCTCGTGTTCTGATTGCTTAGCGTGTGGTATTAACAGATATCCGGGACCTCTGGGAAATTAGGGTTTTCCTAGTTTCCTAATTTAAACGGAAATCGACAGTGCGAATTTCGGTTCCCACAGTTTGGCGCTAGAAGGAGGGGGGGGGTACGGATCAATCAAACTCTCAACCACATCACGCTCAACCAGACATGTCAACTGACGACGCGGATAACGTGTAGACCCCTCTTAACAGAAGCAGTGGCACTGATCTCCACACTACTGCAGCGGACGTATCCGCGGCCAACGCACCAGCCAACGCCACGACGCTCGAGGAGTTTAAAAAGATGTTCTCCACCTACGAAAAAAGGTCGGAAGAACAGGACACACTCGTGAGCACCTTGACCAAATAGGTTGAAACCTTAACGGCAGGGACCAGAGCAATCGGTCCCCGCGGAACCACTAAAGTCCGCGGGAAAAGACTCGACTTCGCTACCCCACTCGATAGGCCTGGAGCCGCGCGGGAACAACCTTCGGGTCAAAACCCTAGCGAAAAATCTCCCGTCGAAAAGGGGAAGCCTGAAAGTCCTCCGCCTCCCGCGAAAGATTCGGAGGATAACGAAGTCGAGCACGTCGACCTGGATCCTAGAGATGTCTCCAACGATACCGATGAGGACGTCGACAAACATCCAAGAAGGACCAGAAGCCGATCTGCTCGGGAAAGCTCTCCGTTCGACAAATCGATGATGAAAGAGGAGGAAGTCCTCTATTGGAATGAACAAGAAGAGCTGGCTGAAAAGCAAACCGAGCTCACTCGCAGTAAACGCCGACAGGCTCGGAAATCTGCTAGCGAGACGTCGGATATCCGCGATCTTCGCGACTATATCACCAAGACTGCGGCAGAAGTAAGAGCCATGCAATCCCAAATCCATCACGCTACCAGCGCTGCACCCGAGATTGACAGGCTGCTGAAAGGGGCTCGGAAGAACCCCTTCACCACTCGTATCTCAGTTTTGAGGGTATCCAATCCGGGAAAAATCAAAGTACCGAAGTATGATGGTACGACCGATCCGAAGGTGCACCTTCAGGCTTTCCACATCACGATGGGAAGAGCAAGACTGAAGGACGGCGAAAAAGACGCCGGCTACTGCCGCCTGTTCGTCGAGAATCTGTAAGGAGCAGCCCTCGAATGGTTCGCACGCCTTAAGCGAAACTCTATCGGGAGTTTCCGACAGCTCGCATCGGAATTTCTCAAGCAATATTCTATGTTCATAGATAGAGAAACTTCCGATGTCGATCTCTGGAGTCTGTCCCAGAGGAAAGACGAACCCCTCCGCGAGTTCATCAGCCGATTCAAGCGTGTAATGTCTAGGGTCAGCCGGATAAGCGACAAGGTGGCCATTGATGCGCTCAGAAAGACGCTCTGGTACAAGTCGAAATTCAGAAAATGGATAACCCTCGACAAACCGCGGACGATCCAGGACGCCCTCCACAAGGCGACAAAACTACATCATAATCGAGGAAGAAACAAAAGTCGTATCGCAAAAACATAAGTCGGCAAGACCATCCTCGAAAGATGTAGATCCAAAAACGAAGAAGAAGAACTCTCGTAACGACAAGTATGTCCATCACGAGGGAGAAGATCTCCAAGGAGCGCACAATTACGCGATCAGTTCGGACCAGGGCCGAACCACGGGCAATACGTGGACTCGCAATCAAGGATATGACGAAAACACCTTCTGCGAGTTCCACCAGTCCCGAGGACACTCCACGACTAACTGCAAAGTCTTGGGAGCAAGGCTGGCCGCGAAGCTACTAGCTGGAGAGCTCTCGGAAGTGACCAGCGTGAAAGATCTCATCCTCGAGACCGATCGCCTCCCAAAGACGGACAGAAATCCACCCACGGAGAAATCTCCTCAAAGAAATCAATCCGGGGATAAACGCGGCAGAAGGCCGGACGATAAGGGGAACGATAACTGTGGGAACCGAAATTCGCACTGTCGATTTCCGTTTAAATAAGGAAACTAGGAAAACCCTAATTTCCCAGAGGACCCGGATATCTGCAAATTACCACACGTCAAGCAATCAGAACACGCGAATAACAACGATAAGAATAGGAAATCGAAAAAGAGAGCAATGTAGATCTTATTCCGAATTTGCGTATGAGCGTTTACAACAAGGTATAAACCTGGGCTCGAGAGCTGTCGGCGATATTCCTAGTTCTAGCAACCATAAGACGGCTAAACCTAATTGAGTCGCAGCTCGAAATAACAAAAACGAAAAATTGCCTAAATTACTGTAAGTGCTAAGTTTGCTCTAAAAAATCCTCTGCCATGCTCCTCACCAAGGACTCCTTATATACTAGCTCCAAGGTCGGTTTACGCTTTTACTCTTCTGCCCTTAAGCCGTCATAGCATAAAAATGGAGATATTCCATTTTTCCCGATCTTCCAATTATCTTCAAAACTTCCGTACTTATCCACGGAAACTTGACATTTATCCTTCCTTGTGGACCAAGCGTAAACCGTGTTGCGGTTTACGGGCTTTTGGTTAAGAAATCGTAGGATGGGCCTCGAGTCGTGTTTTAGATCCCTTTGGGCCGTCTTCCGACTCGACACGTTTACTACGAATTCTTTTTGATAAAGAACGAACTTTCCCCGGTTTCTAATCCGCGAAATTTGATCGATGAATTTGAATAGCGGAAAACATGGACTGAGCTTGCTACGGTCTTCGGGAGATAGCATTCGAAGGTATGACTAGAATGCATGGATTGATGTCGTATCGATGTTCGGAAGGGTTCAATCGCTACATAGCGACTGAACTTCGGCTCGAGCCCGGTTGCTACGTAGCGACCGAGTGGGACGAACGCTCGGTCGCTACGTAGCGACCGAGATTTGGCTAGATCTTGGTCGCTACGTAGCGATTGAACCCTTAGTTACGTAGCGGGACGATCGGGACGATCGCTCGGTCGCTACGTAGCGACCAAGCGGGATGAGTGCTCGGTCGCTACGTAGCGACCGAGCTTTGGCTCGAGCTCGATCGCTACGTAGCGACCGAGCGGGACGATCACTCGGTCGCTACGTAGCGACTGAGCGGGACGATCGCTCGGTCCCTACGTAGCGACCGAGCTTTGGCTCGAGCTCGGTCGCTACGTAGCGACCGAGCTGGATGAGCGCTTGGTCGCTACAAAGCGACCGAGCTTTCGCTCGGACTTGGTTGCTACGCAGCGACCGGACAGCGTGTATGAGTGGTAATTACGCAACGGTCGAGCTTGGTTAGTTTGGTTTGAATCTTCAAGGATACTTCTTCGTAAAAAATTCGTGTTTGGTTATATTTTACGAAAGTTACATCTTCCTTTTTACTATCTCTTTCGGAAATACGATCTCCGAGGATTTTTGGGTGGTAATTCCGTCGTAACCGTTTTTGACCCCAACAGTTAGCCCCCCAGCCCGTTAGGATCATGCATCGTAGGATCCTAGCGTGTGGTTAGGCATGTTCGGCAAGTTAGGCGTGATGGATGGAATTAATATTCGAAAGTCCGAGCTTGAACAGTAAATCCTCATGCTTATAAGAAGAGAGGTAACTTGTTTCATAATTTTTTCACTTTCTTGTCTTTCTCTAAGATCTCTCTTAAGAAAAAATTTTCTTTCTTTCTCTCCACCATTTTCCTCTATTTTCTTAGGAGAAGTTTAAAGATGTCGAGCAAGAAAAAGATTGCGAAAAAGGGTCTTCATCCGCGAGTGCTTACGAAGAGCTCATTGTTCCGAAGATGGAGTTCGTGCCTCACTCGGTACATCCTGCCGAGAACGAAGCATGGTGGGTTGCTCATTATGGCTCGTTGACCCCTCCCAAGGAGAAGTCGTTCCCGGTCCTGACCCATCGTGGAGTCGAGAAAGGGGATGCAAGCAGGAGTACCGACGAGTTTCTCGCGATCATGCGATCGTTCTACCATATCCCGGATGCTGTGGAGTTCCGGGTTCCTTGCCGTGGGGAATGTGCTAGCAGCCCCCCAGAGGGTTACTTCACTTGCTACGAGGCGTTCGTAGTGCGTTGTCGCCTATGGTTTCCAATACCCAAAATTCTCGTCCGAGTGTTGGACCATTTCGACGTTGCGATAAGCCAGTTGACTCCCCTTGCCATTCAGCATCTTATTGGGATCATGATCCTAAGCTACGAGCATGGCCTTTCCCTTTCCGTCGATCATTATGAAGCGCTTTTGAGGCTTCAACTTGTCACAGATACAGATAAGCATAGGTTGGTCCCTCGGAAATTTATGTCAGTGGTTAAGAAGTTCATTTCGAACTTCAACTCGTGGAAGAAGTTCTTTTTCTTTGTTCGTATAGACGCTGCGTCCGTCGAAGAGAGTTGTATTCCACTGTTCCGGAGGTTGCCGAATGATCGTCCCTTCATCAACCCTCTTGCTCCGTTCCCTGAGGACATCATTGCGGTGAGGGATCTTCTCAGGAACGGTCCCTTCTCCTGGACTTCTTTTACGCCGAAGAGGGTTCGGAAGGCACTGAGATTCGTGCAACCCGGTCCTGCTTCGGCTGCAGACACGGGAAGCGACTCCGAATCTGACGACCAGAATCCTGTCGAAGCTCCAACAGCTGTGCCGAGTTGAGCTCTCGGAAGGGAAAAGATGTCGACCTTGGCGACATATAATTTTCGAAGGATGACTCTATGCTTCCAGGATGGGATCCGAACCTTGCTTACGGCGATTGGAGTGGTTCGAGCGAGGTCCCTATTCCGGATTTCGATGATTTCTTTGTTGATCTACCACCGGGTTTCGATGCTCCTCCTCCTACGAAAGAATCAGCGAGGCCGAGAGTCGTTGCGGAAGGATCTTGCATCATCAATGGGGTTAGTTTTTTGAGAATTTTTTGGTGATTGTCCTATGTATATATATTTATAACATGTCAATCGATTTTGCAGGGCCTGAGCTTGTTGGGCTCGGCCATTGAGGCGGGCCATAGAGAAGCCATGGTCTACCGCTTCAAAGCGGAGAAAGCGGAGCGGGATCTCGCTCGTGTGCAAGGCGAGATGTTGGAGCGAGCGGCGCAACTAACTCGTGATCATGCGCGGGCCATCCGCAAAGCGGAAAGGAAAGGCAAGAGGGAAATCGTCGAGGTGATGAAGACTCGTGCCTCTCAATTCCAGGTTGAGTATGGGAACCTCAAGAATGCCTTTACCTTAGTGGGTGACTTTCGTGAGTGCCGCGGTTTGGTCAGAAGTCTTTGGAGGACGCGAGCCGATGACTATGCGTTTGAGGAGGAAATGAGCTTGATGAAGAGTGGGATGAATGAATGTGCCCACACTGAGGCGCTTATCCCTTCGATCGACTAGCGGATTCAAGGGTTCTGGGATTCCATCCCGGTTTCCCCTGATACCGAGGAGGTTTCGACTGGGTTTCCCGATGATGGCGAGGAAGTGGATCGTCCCGCGGATGCGTTCGGTGCTTCGTTGTCCGGGGACTTTGACTTTGGATTATGAGAGGTGGAATAGTTATCGAAAGAGAGATGCTCGTCTTTTTGTTTCATGTTTATGGCCGATTGTGGCCGAGAGATTTGTACGGGCCTGTTTTGGCCGTTTTTATCGTTTATCGGGATTGGCCGTTGGTGGCTTTGAATCCCCTTACCGCTTTACGCGGTTATTTATATGATGAATGTTTTCGTTTTCGAGTTTTTCTGAGTAGGTTTGAAGTAAATATGAGTTGTCGTCTCATATTTAATTCTGATGAGACGTTCAATCTGTTGGTTCGTTCGTGATTTTCGTAAAAATTATTTATCTTTACGATTTTCGAGAACGTTGAGATACGAACGGAGAGACATGGTTTAGGATCTCGTATCTTTTAGATATCATGCCTTGAGATGTTTGAGACCAGAGTGTTGGGTTTAGGGCAAGACCTAGGTTTACTTTCGGTTAAGGTTTATGCGGTGACTAGCCGGCTATCGTTTTTCCTGTTGTGATTTCTTCCTGATTCGCACCGATTTAAAGTCCGCGATATGTTATCGGCTTATATGACTTGTATGGTACGAATCGAGCATCTTCTCAGAGTTAACTGGAAGTGCTAAACCAAAATTTCGGATTTTTGTTGTAGCGCGCTTTTGTCCTTGTGCTGGACGTTTTTAAAGATCAAGAGAGTGATCAAATTGCGTTTGTTTAAGACGGCTGGCGTGTTCGTCGGGGGCAATCGACGGACGGGGTGTAAGGTTTTGGTGGTCGCGTTCGGACAATTTGTTCGTATTATCTTCGAATTTTAACTTTGCGACGTCTCGCAGTTGTTTCGAGGATTATACGTGTATCTTTGTGCGTTTGAGGGATGATGATATTTTTACAATTTTTGGGCCGAATGAAGCTGCAGACAAGAGTCTTAATGTTTCCAGGCGTGTCCTGAAAATTTTTTGTGTTTAACTGAAGCGTAAACGTTTTCCGATAAAAAGGACAACGTATATTGTAGTAAAAGTTTTTGAAGTTTCTTTAAAACTCAATTACAATAATGGCGATTTTTTAAGTGGGAGTATACGAGTATACGCACCCACTCCCCCCTTTTTATAGAGGGGGATAGCTGAACTCCTCTTTTGACGAGCTGCCTATGTACCCCTTTCGAGGATCAAGCCATCTCGTAGTTCTGTTTCATGCCGCGAGTGTTCTTACTCGGCGGTAGATGTCGCGATGTCCGCCTTGACCTTGTCGATCGTGGCTGGGTCAACGCTATTTTCCGGATGTTCTGGTTGAGTTGTAGCGTGGGCTTTAGACTTGTGTCGAGCTTCGACGTCCGATGCGTTTGCGTTGGTAGACTTTTTTAATTCATTTTTTCCCGGGGTGCTTTTGGCCGAAGATTGGTCTATCTTCGTGCGCTTGCCGTTTACAGCTGCAGAAGTCGTGAGTTGCCTTAACTTGTGCTCTGCGAGGAAGCATAGCCGCGACTGTTTTTGGCACCCCCAGATGGCCGCGACTCCGCTTGGGGTTGGGAATTTGAGACCTAGGTGGAAGGTTGACGGAACTGCCTGCATGGCGTTGAGCCATGGGGTTCCCATGATCACGTTGTAGATAGCGGGATGATCGACCACCGCGAACTCGACGATTTTCGTGATCTCCTTGGCCTTGACTGGCAATTGGATCGATCAAAGAGTCATCGATACTTCGCCTGAAAAACCCGTGAGTGGTTTTGGCGTCGGAATTACTTCTCCGAGTTCGATGCTCATCCGTTTGAGAGTGTCGCGGAAGATTACGTTGACCGTGCTTCCCGTGTCGACGAGTACCCTTCCGACTTCTAAGTCTCGTATAACGAGATCTATGACGAGCGGGTCGCAGTGAGGTTGATCGATGCCGCCGGCCTCTTCCTTTGTGAAGGTGATCGAGCAATTTTGGCCATCTCGGGGAGGAGACCATGTAGACCAATTTGCGCTCGACTTCGCCTTCCGTTGGTAAGCCTTGATGGCCGACACAGTGTCGCCGCAGTATTGTGATCCTCCGATGATCATATTGACTCTTTGGCGATTGTTATCGTTCCCTTTGTCGTCTCGCCTCCTGCCGCATTTATCCCCAGGCTGGTTTTCTGTCCGTCTTTGGAGGGCGATCAGAATCGAGGATCAGATCCTTGACGCTAGTTACTTCCGAGAGCTCTCCAGCGAGTAGCTTCGCGGCCAGTCTTGCTCCCAAGACTTTGCAGTTGGTTGTGGAATGTCCCCGGGATTGGTGGAACTCGCAGAAGGTGTTTTCGTCATACCCTTGATTGCGAGTCCATGTGTTGCCCGTAGTCCGACCCTGATCTGAGTTGATCGCATAGTTATGCGCCCCCTGGAGATCTTCCCCCTCGTGATGGACGTACTTGCCGTTACGAGAGTTCTTCTTTTTCCCTTTCGGGTCCACGTCTTTCGAGGATGGTCTTACCGCCTTATGTTTTTGCGATAAGACTTTAGTTTCCTCCTCTACTATGATGTAGTCCGTTGCTTTGTGGAGGGCGTCCTGGATCGTTCGTGGTTTGTCGAGAGTTATCCACTTTCTGAATTTTGACTTGTACCAGAGCGTCTTTCTCAGCGCGTCGATGGCCACTTTGTCGCTTATCCCACCGACCCTTGACATTATCAACTTGAATCGACTGATAAACTCGCGGAGGGGTTCGTCTTCCCTCTGGGAGAGACTCTAGAGGTCAACATCGGAAGTTTCTCTGTCTATGAATACAGAGTATTGCTTGAGAAATTCCGATGCGAGCTGTCGGAAACTCCCGATGGTGTTACGACGAAGGCGTGCGAACCATTCAAGTGCTGGTCCTTCCAGGCTTTCAACGAGCAGGCGGCAGTAGCCGGCATCCTTTTCGCCGTCCTTCAGTCTAGCTCTTCCCATCGCGATGTGGAAAGCCTGAAGGTGCGCTTTTGGATCGGCCGTACCATCGTACTTCGGTACTTTGATTTTTCCCGGATCAGACACCCTCATGTCCGAAATGCGATTGGTAAAAGGGGTCTTCCGAGCTCCTTCCAACAGTCGATCGATTTCTGGGGCAGCTCTAGTAGCATGATGGATTTGAGACTTTACGGCCCTCACTTCTGCCGCAGTCTTGGTGATGTAGTCGCGAAGATCGCGGATATCCGATGTCTCGTCAGTAGATTTCCGAGCCTGTCGGCATTTACTGCGGGCGAGCTCGGTTTGTCTTTCAGCCAGCTCCTCCTGTTCGTTCCAATAGGCGATTTCTTCCTCTTCCGTCATTGGTTTTTTGAACGGGGAGCCTTCCCGAGCAGATCGGCTTCTGGTCCTTCTCGGATGTCTGTCGACGTCCTCGTCGGTATAGTTGGAAACATCGCTAGGATCCAGGTCAATGTGTTCGGCTTCGTTATCCTCCGAGTCCTTTGCAGGGGGCGGAAGACTTTCAGGGTTCCCATTTTCGATGGGAGATTTCTCGCTAGGGTCTTGACCGGAAGGTCGTTCCCGTGCGACTCCTGATCTGTCGAGTGGGGTAGCGAAGTCGAGCCTTTTCCCGCGGATTTTAGTGGTTCCGCGGGGGCGGATTGCTTGGGTCCTTGCCGTTAAGGTTTCAACCTGTTGGGTCAAGGTATTCACGAGCTTATCCTGTTCTTCTGACCTTTTCTCATAGGTGGCAAACATCTTTTTAAACTCCTCGAGCGTCGCGGCGTTGGCTTGTGCGTTGGCCGCGGATACGTCCGCTACTAGAGTGTGGAGATCGGTGCCGCTGCCTCGGTTAAGAGGAGTTTGCACGTTATCCGAGTCATTAGTTGACATGTCTGATCGAGAGTGATGTGGCTTTTGCGGGTTAGATTGATCCGTACCCCCCCTCCTTCTAGCGCCAAACTGTGGGAACCGAAATTCGCACTGTCGATTTCCGTTTAAATAAGGAAACTAGGAAAACCCTAATTTCCCAGAGGACCCGAATATCTGCTAATTACCACACGTCAAGCAATCAGAACACGAGAATAACAACGATAAGAATAGGAAATAGAAAAGAGAGCAAAGTAGATCTTATTCCGAATTTGCGTATGAGCGTTTACAACAAGGTATAAGCCTGGGCTCGAGAGCTGTCGGCGAGATTCCTAGTTCTAGCAACCCTAAGACGGCTAAACCTAATTGAGTCGCAGCTCGAAATAACAAAAACGGAAAATTGCCTAAATTACTCTAAGTGCTAAGTTTGCTCTGAAAAATCCTCTGCCATGCTCCTCACCTAGGACTTCTTATATACTAGCTCCAAGGTCGGTTTACGCTTTTACTCTTTTGCCCTTAAGCCGTCATAGCATAAAAATGGAGATATTCCATTTTTTCCGATCTTCCATTTATCTTCAAAACTTCCGTATTTATCCACGGAAACTTGACATTTATCCTTCCTTGTGGACCAAGCGTAAACCGTGCTGCGGTTTACGGGCTTTTGGTTAAGAAATCGTAGGATAGGCCTCGAGTCGTGTTTTAGATCCCTTTGGGCCGTCTTCCGACTCGACACGTTTACTACGAATTCTTTTTGATAAAGAACGAACTTTCCGCGGTTTCTAATCCGCGAAGTTTGATCGGAGAATTTGAATAGCGGAAAACATGGACTGAGCTTGCTACGGTCTTCGGGAGATAGCATTCGAAGGTTTGACGAGAATGCATGGATTGCTGTCGTATCGATGTTCGGAAAGGTTCAATCGCTACATAGCGACTGAACTTCGGCTCAAGCCCGGCTGCTACGTAGCGACCGAGCGGGACGAACGCTCGGTCGCTACGTAGCGACCGAGCTTTGGCTTGAGCTCGGTCGCTACGTAGCGACCGAGCGGGATGAACGCTCAGTCGCTACATAGCGACCGAGCTTTGGCTCGAGCTCGGTCGCTACGTAGCGACCGAGCGGGACGATCGCTCGGTCGCTACGTAGCGACCGAGCGGGACGATCGGTCGGTCGCAACGTAGCGACCGAGCGGGACAAGCGCTTGGTCGCTACGTAGCGACCAAGCATCGGCTTGAGCTCGGTCGCTACGAAATGACCGAGCGAGACGAACGCTCGGTCGCTACGTAGCGACCGAGCTAGACGAGCGCTCGGTCGCTACGTAGCGACCGAGCTTTGACTCGAGCTCGGTCGCTTCGTAGCGACCGAGCTTTGGCTCGGACTTGGTTGCTACGCAGCGACCGGACAGCGTGTATGCGTGGTAATTACGCAACGGTCGAGCTTGGTTAGTTTTGTTTGAATCTTCAAGGATACTTCTTCGTAAAAACTTCGTGTTTGGTTATATTTTACGAAAGTTACATCTTCCTTTTTACTATCTCTTTCGTAAATACGATCTCCGAAGATTTTCGGGTGGTAATTCCGTTGTAACCGTTTTTGACCCCAACAATAACAATCGTCGCAGAGTCAACATGATCATTGGAGGATCACAATTCTGCAACGATACGGTTTCGGCCATCCAGGCTTGCCAGCGGAAGGCGGAGTCGAACGGAAACTGGCTTACATGGTCTCTTACCCGAGATGGTCAAAATTGCTCAATCACCTTCACGAAGGAGTAAGCTGGCGGGATCGACCAACCTCACTGCGATCCGCTCATAGATCTCGTCATACGAGATCTGGAAGTCAGAAGAGTACTCATTGACACGGGAAGCACGGTCAATGTAATCTTCCGCGACACTCTCAATCGGATGAGCATCGAACTCGGAGAAGTAACTCCAACGCCGAAACCGCTCACGGATTTTTCAGGAGAAGTATCGATGACCCTCGGGTCGATCACGAAAATCGTCGAATTCGCGGTGGTCGATCATCCTGCCATCTACAACGTGATCATGGGTACCCCATGGATCAACGCCATGCAAGCCATTCCATCGACATACCACCTAGGTGTCAAATTCTCGACCCCAAACGGAGTTGCAGCTATCTGGGTATGTCGGAAACAGTCGCGACTTTGCTTCCTCGCGGAGAATAAGTTAAGGCAAATGACGACTTCTGCAACGGCAAATCGCAAGTGCACGAAGATAGATCAATCGTTGGCCAAAAACGCTTCAAGGAAAGACGATTTAACATCGTCTGTTGACGCAAACGCTTTGGACATCGAAACTCAACACGAGTCCAAAGCTGACGCTACAACTCAACCGGAACATCCAGAAGAGAACGCTGACCCGGCCACGATCAGGGTGGTTAGCACGACGACAGCCGCCGAGTAAAAACGCTCGTGGCAAAAAATAGAACTACGAGATGGCTTGATCCTCGAAAGAGGTACGTAGGCAGCTCGTCGAAAGACGAGTTCAGCTATCCCCCTCTCTAAAAGGGGGGGGGGAGTGGGTGCGTATACTCGTATACTCCCACATAGGAAAAGATGCATTATTGTAATCGAGTTTTTAGAGATTTAAAAAAAAAAATCTCTCTTTAGAATATGCATTGCTCCTTTTTAATTAAAACGCTTACGCTAAACGCAAAATTCTCAGGACACGCCTAGAAAATCTACGAACGTTAAGACTCTTTTCAGCGGCCTCATCCTGCCCAAAATCGGAAAATAATCTTTCTTCAGCACTGAAAATATTTCGTATAGTCTTCGAAACAACTGCGAGACGTCACCAAGTTAAAATTCGAGACGATGCGAACAAATTGTCCGACCACGACCACAAAAACCTTACACCCCGTTCGTCGATTGGCCCCGACGAACGCGTCAGCCGTATTAAATAAACGCCATTTGATCACTCTTTTGATATTCTAACGTTTAACACAAGGACGAAAGCGCGCTACAAAAAAAATCCGAAATTTTGGTCTAGCACTTCTAGTTGGCTTAAAAATTTTCTCTGGAAATCATATCATACAAGTCATATAAGCCGAGAACCTATCGCGGACTTTAAATAGGTACGAATCAGGTAGAAATCGCAACAGGAAAATCGATAGCCGGCTAGTCACCGCACAAACCTTAAAACCGAGAGTAAACCTAGGTCTTGCCCTAAACCCATCGCATTGGTCTCAGACATCTCAAGACATGATATCTAATCGATACGAGATCCTAAACCATGTCTCTCCGTTCACATCTCAACGATCCCGAAAGTTGTCAGAATAAGAAATTTTTACGAAAAGTCACGAACGAACCGACATATTGAACGTCCCAACATAATTAAATATGAGACGACAACTCAAATTTACTTCAAATTTACTCGAAACAATTCGAAATAAAACGCCCATCATATATAAAGACCGCATAAAGCGGTGGGAAATCAAAGCCACACTCGGCAGAAAAAGACAAATAAAAGCCATAGTCGGCAAAAAACGCAGGATAAATAAACAACCTCCTCCCTCCAGATTTTCACTTCACCTCTCAAGGTTCAAAGTAAAAGTTCCCGGACAACGAAGCTCCAAACGCATCCGCGGGACGATCCACCTCCCCGCAATCACCGGGAAACTCGGTCGTGGACTCTACGGTATCAGGAGAAACCGGGATGAGATCCCAAAATCCCTGAATCCTCCCGTCTATCGAAGGAATGAGCGCCTCAGCGCGAGCATGATCCTTCATGCCACCCTTCATTAACTCCATCTCCTTCTCGAAAACGTAATCGTCCGCCTGCGTCTTCCAAAGGCTCCCGACTGAACCGCGACACTCACGGAAATCGCCTACCGAGGTGAAAGCATCCTTGAGGTTCCTTTACTCGACCTGGAATTGAGAGGCGCGAGTCTTCATCACCTCGACAATCTCCCTCTTTCCCTTCCGTTCCGCCTTACGAACAGCCCTCGCATGATCACGAGCGAGTTGTGCATCTCGCGCCAACATCTCGTCTCGCATGCGAGCAAGATCCTTTTCCGCTTTCTCCGCTTTAAAGCGATAGATCATGGCTTCTCTATGGCTCGCCTCAATGGCCGATCCAAGCAAGTTCAAGCCATGCAAAACCGATTTACACGTTATAAGCAAAAAAAATATATATACTTGAAACGATTGTCAAAATTCTTAAAGCCTATACCCCGTTGATGATACGAGATCCTTCCGCGACGACTTTTGGCCTCCCAGACTCGTTCGTAGCCGGAGGAGCATCGAAGCCCGAGGGAAGACCAGCAAAGAAATCACCGAAGTCCGGAATAGGGACCTCGCTCGTACCGCTTCCATCGCCGAAAGCAAGGTCTGGATCCCATCCTGGAAGCATGGAATCGTCCACCGAAAACTCTATGTCACCAAGGTCAATATCTTTCCCCTTCAAAGAATTCAGCCCCGTCGCAACCGTGGGAGCAGCGTCGGGACCTTGGTCATCGGGCTTGAAGTCACTCCCTGTTTTCCCGCCCAAAGCAGGACTAGGATGTACAAACCTCAACGCCTTTTGAACTCTCTTGGGAAAAGGAAGTCCAGAAAAAAGGACCGTTCCTGAGAAGATCTCTCACCGCGATAATATCCTCAGGGAATAGAGCAAGAGGATAGATGAAGGGACGATTGTTTGGCAACCTCCGGAACAATGGGATACAACTCTTTTCAACAGACGCAGCGTCCATACAAATGAAGAAGAAAAATTTCTTCCACGAGTTGAAGTTGGAAGTAAACCCTTTAACCACTGACATGAAGTTCCAAGGGACCAGCCTATACTTGTCTGTATCCTTGACTATCTGTAACCTAAGAAGCGTTTCAAAGTGATCGACGGTAAGGGAGAGACCATGCTCGTAGCTCAGGATCAGGACTCCAATGAGGTGCTGGATGCCAAGGGGATTCAGTTGGCTTATCACCACCTCGAAACGATCCAACACACGGACGATAATTTAGGGAATCGGGAACCACAAGCGACAGCTCACTACGAATTCTTCGTAACAAGTAAACTAACCCTCCGTGGGACTGCTAGCGCGCTCTCCTTGACAAGGAACCCAGAACTCCACCGCATCCAAAATCTGATAGAACGAACTACTTCTCTTTTGGAGGTGTGATCGAACCATAACACGCGACCCACCATGCCTCGTTCTCGGCCGGGTCTACCGAATGAGGAACGAATTCTATCTTTGGCACAAGGAGCTCTTCAGGAACGTTCGCGGGCAAGGACCCTTTCTACGAACTCCTTCTCTTACTCGACATTTAATATTTTTCTTTTAAGAATCAAGAAGAAAAGGGTAGAGAGAAAAAAAAAGAAATTTTTCAAGAGACCTCTCTTCTTATAGGCATGAAAAATTACTATTTAGTTACGGATTTTCGGACACGAACTTCGCCCAAATACACCAATCTCGTCCGAACTCGCCATACCGCGCGTTAGAATCTCACTAGAAATCCACGATTCTAACTAGCTGGGGGGCTAACTGTTGGGATCGAAAATGGTTACGACGAAGTTAACGTCCAAATCCCCACAGAATACAAGTATGTCTTTCCGCAACAAATCATGCTCGTCAAGAAAACGTTGCAACGTATGTTCCCGAGATAAGGCTTCGTTCGAATTCTATTTTGATCAAACATAAGCCATCGGAAACATATCCAGACCAGCTACGGATAGGTCCGACTATGACGAACCAAGCTCGGTCAACCAAGCTCGGTCAACCAAGCTCGGTCAACCAAGCTCGGTCATAACGCAACTACCGCACATGCACGCTGTCCGGTCGCTACGTAGCAACCGAGCTCGAGCCAAGCTCGGTCGCTACGTAGCGACCAAGCGTCTGTTTCGCTCAGTCGCTACGTAGCGACCTAGCGTCTGTTCCGCTCGGTCGCAACGTAGAGACCAAGCTCGAGCCAAGTTCGGTAGCTACGTAGCGACCGAGCGTCCGTCCCGCTCGATCGCTACGTAGCGACTGAGCTCGAGCCAAGCTCGGTCGCTACGTAGTGACCGAGAGTCCGTCCCGCTCAGTCGCTACGTAGCGACCGAGCGTTCGTAACGCTTGTTGGGGTCAAAATCGGTCACGACGGAATCGATGTCCGAATATCCTTAGAAAAACTGAATCTCGATCAAAACTTCAAAAGCCGAGAAAATGAACAGCCGAAACGAATCATCCGGCGAGCTCGGCCGCGACACGAGCCAGCTCGCCCGGCGAGAACGGCCGTGTTGCCGATCGTGTCGCCGGCGAGCACGGCCGTGACACGGGCCAGCTCGCCCGGCGAGCACGGCTGTGTTACCGGTCGAATCGCCGGCGAGCTCGGCCGTGACACGAGCCGTGGCGAGTCGACTGGTAACACGATCGTGTCGCGGTGAGCTCGGCCGTGACATGGGCCAGCTCGCCCGGCGTGCACGGCCGTGTTACCGGTCGACTCGCCACGGCCGTGTTACCGGTCGACTCGCCGGCGAGCTCGGCCGTGACACGAGCCGGCTCGCCCGGCGAGCATGGCCATGTTGCCGGTCGGCTCGCTCGATCTTTCCACGGATCGGCTCGCCCGGCGAGCGCGGCCAATTCTCCGTGGACCATTCCGAACCCGGTCCCATCCCATAACCATGCATCTTCGTCTGTAGTTTCCGTAACTAAGTCTTCGGGTCCGTGGATACGACACCAATGTTCCCTCTAAAAAACATCGTTGAAAGTATTCGGGAAGTTGGGAACGTTATGTCTCTCGAACAGTTTCCTATTCTTTGTAGTAGAGCAGGGTTCCGTTGGAAGAACCATGCCTATACCAACGGCTACTTCACGAGTAAAATCGTAAAAACGCTTAAGTCTCGATACGGCCCAAAGAGGGTCCGAATTGCGGACAACGGCCCATCTTTGGTCCCAAAAGACTTGAGCCCAAAAACTGGTATGACGGTTTATCGCATCCGCGGGAAGTGATAAATGTCAAATTTCCGAAGATAATCACAAAGAAGAAGGAAATATGGAAAAGCCCGCTGCACAACAAATCCGGCCCGAGAAGAGGTAAACCGACCTAAGGAGGAGTATATAAGGAGGACCAAGGACGAAGAGAGAAAAGAAGAGCATTCGAAGAGCAAACTTAATACTTAGAAGAGCATTCGAAGAGCAAACTTAATACTTAGAGCAATTTAGGCATTTTTCCGTTTTTACTACCGAGCTGCGACTCGACTAGGTTAGAACTTAGGTGGCTAGACTAGCGAACATACCGACAGCTCTCGTGGCCTAGGATCTTACCTGTTGTTCACGCTCAAACGTGAATTCGAAAATAAGACCTCTTTGTTCTCTTTTCGCTCTTTTGCGATTTATTACTTTCAAATCTTTCATATTGATTGTGTTGTGCGTGGCCCAGCAGATAACCGTGACCTTCAGGGAAGGCTAGGTTAACTTGGCTTTCTTCCGATTAACAAAACTCGACGGTGTGAATTTCGGTTTCCACAGTTTGGCGCTAGAAGGAGGGGGGGGGGTACGGATCTATCTCTCTCGCAACCACACACGCTCAGTTCGATATGACGACCAACGCTGACAAAGACCCGCAAACGCACGACGGGACTCCCGTCGATGCCAACGCTGATAAAACTCCAACTGGAAACGTATCAACGGTCACTGCCGACACCGCGATACTAGACCAGATGAAGGAAATGTTCGCCTCCACTCAGAAAAAGATGGACGAACAAGGAAAAATTGTGGCCTCTCTCGCAAAACAGGTGGAAACCTTAACGGCGAAGGCTAGGAGCAAAGCCCCGCGCGGAACCACAAGAGCCCGCAGCGGTAGAAGACTTGATTTTGAAACTCCGGGCAATCGAGCTGCACGTGCAGACAAGGATTCCACCTCCTACCGGGAGCAACGAAGGAGAAGAAATCGAGCGCATCGACCTGGATATAAGCGATCAGTCCGATCACTCGGACGACGGTGCTGACATCCACCCAAGAGAAACGCAAAGCCAGTCCGCTCGACAGGACGCGTCCTTCGAAAAACCCATGACCGAGGAAGAAGAAAACCTCTATTGGGTAGAATAGGAGGAGCTGGCCGAGAAGCAGGCCAGGATCCACCGCGGCCAACACAGACAAGGTCACAAGACTGCCAGAAATCCAGATGAGATCCACGATCTCCGCGAGTACATTGCAAAAACCGCAGCGGAGGTGAAAGCGGTGAAATCACAAATCCACCACGCGACAAGCGCTGCGCCCGAGATCGACAGACTTCTCGAGGAAGCACGTAAAACCCCGTTCACTGCCCGGATTACTGAGACCAACGTCGCGGACCCGGGGAAGATTAAAATTCCCATCTACGATGGCACCACCGACCAAAAAGGGCACCTGCAGTCTTTCCAGATCGTGATGGGGAGGTACAAACTCAAGGAACGCGAACGAGACGCTGGCTACTGCCTCCTCTTCGTCGAAAACCTCAAAAGAGCCGCGCTCGAATGGTTTTCTCGCCTAAAAAAAAATTCCATCGGAAGTTTCCGCCAACTTGGTTCAGAGTTTCTCAAGAAGTATTCCATGTTCATGGACAGAGAAACCTCGGACGTCGACCTCCGGAGAAGACGAGCCACTTCCCGAGTTCATGAACAGATTCAAGCTAGTAATGGCAAGAGTCACCGGGATCAGCCACAAAGTGGCGATCGATGCTCTGAAGAAAACTCTCTGGTATCGGTCGAAATTCTGGCAATGGGTATCCCTCGAAAAACCGAGAACAATTCAGGATGCTCTTCATAAGGCAACGGACTTCATCGTAATGGAAGAGGAGATGAAAATCCTCTCCCAGAAGTACAACCCGCAGAAGACGCCCACGAAAAAGAAAAGCTCTCGAAATGACAAGTTGCTCCACCACGAGGGAGAAGATATCCAGGGCGAACAACTACACTATCAATTCCGAACAAGGGAAGACCTCCGAAAACTCCTGGTCTAGGAACCAGTATAAGGATAACTCCTATTGCGAGTTCCACCAGACCAAAGGTCATTTCACTACGAACTGCAAAGTTCTCGGCGCAAGGCTAGCCGCAAAACTCCTCGGTGGCGACCTCTCGAAGGTCACTAGCATAAAAGACCTCATCCTGGATTCCGACCGCCCTCCCAGGACTGATAAAGAGTCTCCCAAGAGGGACGCACGCGCAAACCAGTCTGGCGAAAAACGCGGAAGAAGGCAGGATGACCTTGGAGACAATAGAACCCGCCGGAGGATAAACATGATCATTGGAGAATCACAATTCTACTGCGACTCTGTTTCATCCATCAAGGCCAACGGAAGAAAGGCGGAAACAAGTTCTAACTGGACGACTCGGTCCCTGACCGACAACACTCCAAACGATACGATTGTTTTCGAGGAGGAGGAAACCGTCGGACTCGATAAACCTCACTGCGACCCACTAGTCATCGACTTGGTGATTCGAGACCTCGAAGTGGGAAGAATCCTCATCGATACAGGCAGCACGGTCAACATCATTTTCCGCGACACTCTCCAGAGAATGAACATCAAACTCGGGGAAATCATCCCGGAACCAAAACCGCTGACCGGTTTTTCGGGCGCAACATCAATGACCCTCGGATCGATCAAACTTCCGGTCATGGCAAAAGAAGTCACGAAAATCATTGACTTTGCTGTAGTCGATAACCTGGCCATCTATAATGTTATCATGGGAACCCCATCGATCAACGCAAATGAAGGCGGTACCGTCGACTTACCACCTTAGCATCAAGTTCCCAACACCAAACGGAACAGCAGTAATCTGGGGATGCCAGAAACAATCTAGGCTCTGCTTTTTGGCCAAGCATAAGCTACGACAAACTCGGAACACCCCTGCGGTTAGCCCGAAGCGAGTCAAGAAAACTCAGAGTACTCCCGAAGGTTACACAAAGAGCGATTCGGAATCACTCGCCCAAGCAACGACTCCGGAGAGCGACGCGATCCCGGATTCCATCGCCCTACCAGCGGAAAACCCGACTCACGAAACGGCCGCCAATTTAACTAAAGCCTCAACGGCCGAAGTAGGAATGGCCCTATCCAACGAGTAGGAACGCCCGCAACAACAAAGCAGAACTACAAGATGGCTTGATCCACGAAAGAGGTACGTAGGCAGCTTGTCCTATTGACAAGTTCAGCTATCCCCCTCTCCAAAAGGGGGGGGGGGGGGGGGGGGGTACGTATACTCGTATACTCCCACAAAGTTCGGAATATCCACACATGTACTCGATATTTTCGAAAATTTCCCAATAAAACTCATTTTATTACAATCTCCCGATTCACTTGCAATAAGCCACAACAATCGGAGATTAACCTGAGAAACACCCAAGACAAGGGTCTCCAAACACGCATACCTTTCAAGCAGTCCTTGGATGGGAACTAACTTAAACAACAATCACTGCGTATCAATGGTCAAGCAAGACCAAATACATCTTCTCTAAAAACGAAGATCGTAACTTTCTCACTACAAAGGATATACCTTTCGGAAAAAGCGAGACGTCGTAAATATTTCGAGAGATATTATCCAAACACACGGTCCGTCCGCGACTTAAAAATTGCCCGTCGATTGGCCCCGACGGACAAACCCAAAACGTTCTCAAAAAAGAACTCGTAGTCTAACCTTTCGTAAAAGTAAAGGTTCTCTTACATCCGACGAGGATACCATAGCGCGCTATACAAGAAATCCAAATTTTGGTCAGCACTCCAGACGGTCTCTGGAGAGTGCTCGGTTCGTTCCAGACAAGTCATATAAGCCGGCGCCAAGTCGCGGACTTTAAATCGGAAAGAACCTGGTGGAAATCGCCCACAGGCAAAACGAGAGCCGATCAGTCATCGCACAGCCTTAGAGCCGAAAGTAAACCGAGGTCTTGCCCTAAACCCAGTCCTACTGGTCCCCTAACATCTCAAGACATGATACGAGATCTTAAAAACATGTCTCATCGTCTATATCTAATACGCTCACGAAACTTCACAAAACTCCTAAACGTTTCCGAACGCCCTCGTTCAGTAAGAGCAAACAAACAAAACGATAAACTAAGAGTTAAGATACGAAGTGACTACTCGTATCTTTCCCTCACACTTGGCAGAAGTATAAACTAAAACTCACAGAATGTCAATCATTCATCATATATATAGAAGCCGTAAAAAACGGCTAGGACCCAAAGCCACCAAACGGCCGGTCTCGAACACATAGTTCACATAGCCTCGCAAGGCCGTAACGCACATAAATCAAATACGGCCACACTCGGCCTAGATACATCAAACCTCGAAATAAAACTAAGGGAAATAATCCCAACAATCCGCAAAGCTCGAAGTCGAGGAACTCGGACATGGAGATCCCGAACGAGCTCACGGGCTGATCCACCTCTCCGTCCGCAACTCCGGCAACTCCATCACCGACACCGGTTCCCGCTTCCGCCGTGTCCTCCGAGACCTCGATGGAGTCCCAAAGCTGTCGGACCCTTCCTTCGATCAGAGGAACCAAGGATTCGGCATGGGCACACCCGTTCATAAGACCCGACATCTCGGCGACCTCGGCAGGAAAAGAGAAGTCCTCTTTCTGCGACTCGTAGAGGGTAGCAACCGAGCCACGGCACTCGCGAAAATCTCCCACGAATTTTTGAGCATCCTTAAAGCTCTCGAATTCGGTGGCAAACAAAGCGGCCCTCCGCTTCATTTCGGCGACATTCGCTCTCTTTCCTCTCCTCTCCGCACGGACAAGGGCCCGAGAGTGGAGCTCAGCCTGTCTCTGGCTCTGTTCTTCGACCTCCTTCCGAAACCGAAAGAGTTCCCTTTCAGCCTCCTAGGCTTTGAAGTGAGAGATACGCGACTCCCGGAAACTTCCGTCGAGCGCCGCATTGAACACCCTCATCCCCTGCACAAACTTAAGATCGGAAAGGGAAAAAAAAAAA
Organism: Brassica napus; assembly: GCF_020379485.1. NCBI lineage: Eukaryota > Viridiplantae > Streptophyta > Magnoliopsida > Brassicales > Brassicaceae > Brassica > Brassica napus. The sequence continues at coordinate 28,608,752 of NC_063452.1, forward strand.
TAATTTAGATCAAAGTTCAAAGGATAAACCTCGTTGATTAAGCTGGAGCTTTCGGCGACTACTTTCCTCCTCGACTCTTTGTCCAGCGGCTTAAGAGTAGTAAAACCGAGAGGGAGGTCAGAAAAAAAGTCGATGGGAAGGGGAACCTCGCTGGTTCCACTCCATTCCCCTGGGGAGAAACCAGGGTTCCATTCTTGCAGCGGAAGGTTTTCCAAGACGTTCTCGGAGGCAACTCCCTTGCCTTTCCGAGACCTGACTCTCTGCCTCTGAGCAGGCAAGACATCAATGACCGGTTCTACCCCATACGGAACGTCCAGAGGCTGAGAGATGGCTCGAGATCGATGGAGCTCCACCGCGCTTCGAATCCGTTCGACGGTGAAAGAATTCTAGAAGAACGGCCTGCTGCGGAGAAGATCTCGCTTGGCAAAAAGATCGGCATGAGTCGGCGGAAGGATCCTGTTCACTGCAAGATAATAAAAAATCATCTTCGCATGTTTTCAAGGTATCAAAACGAAAAATATAGCTACTCGTATTACCACGGGTGAAGTTCCACTCCCGACGGAATAGGTGGAGGTAGCTCTCCTCGACAGACTCCCCATCTATCTGGACAAAGAAAAAGCGCTCGAACCATGCCTTAGGATGTGAAGTGTGCCCCTGAATTATAGCCATACCCTTCTTTGGCGCCATGCGGTATGTGCCATCGATCCCTGTTCCTCTCGTAAACCAAAATCCCTTGAAGTCGCCAGGGTTAAGGTCCATTCCTAGCTCGTAACTCAAGATCAACATGCCGAGCCAATGCTGCAAGGCCAGAACGCTTAGCTGGCTGATCGAAAGCCCAAAGTGGCGAAGCGCGGGACGATGGTACCAGGGATCGGAAACCACATACGGCAATACACCAGGAAGGCCTCGTAGCAAGTAAAGAAACCTTCCGGAGGGTCCTTCGCACTCTCGTTGCCACTCGGGATCCAAAATACGACTCCACTTGGGATCTGGTAAAAGTCCCTGAGAGTCGTGAGGTAGTCGGAAGAGACCATGCTCGGTACAAGGGGTGCGTTTGGCGACCTCAAGGGCCTCTTAGGAATCGGAATGTCTTGCGAAGGCCGAGGCGAGCCGCAAAGAGCTTTGTAGTACGCATCCTTTGCTTCTTCCTCACTTCAAACTATTCTTTCGGGGCGATCACCTCATTAGCAGAAGAGTCACCCGAAGATGAGTGTGAGGAAGAATTCCTCTTTGAAGATCCTTTTCTTGAAGACATTTTCTTTGAGCAAAGAGAGATCTTGGAGAAAAAAAACTCCTATCTTGGAGAAATCTTTTCTTAAGGGAAGAAGTGAGTAAAGAATTTGAAAAACTTACTTCCCTTACTTATACAATTTTTTTTACTATTCACCTTCGATCTTTCGACAAACGATTACGTCTAAATTCCACCTAGAACAGACCATACCGCAAGCTAGGACCTAACACCTAGGTCCACGGATCCTAGCTAGCTGGCGGGCTAACTGTTGGGGTTAAAATCAGTCACGACGAAATCGATGTCCGAAAGTCCTTAGAAAAACCGAATCTCGATCAAAACTTCAAAAGCCGAGAAAATGAAGAGCCGAAACGGATCGCCTGGCGAGCTCGGCCGCGACACGAGCCAGCTCGCCCGGCGAGCACGGCCGTGTTGCCGGTCGAGTCGCCGGCGAGCTCGGCCGCGACACGAGCCAGCTCGCCCGGCGAGCACGGCCGTGTTGCCGGTCGAGTCGCCGGCGAGCTCGGCCGTGACACGGGCCAGCTCGCTCGGCCGTGACACGGGCCAGCTCGCTCGGCGAGCACGGCCATGTTGCCAGTCGACTCGACGGCGAGCTCGGCCGTGACACGAGCCGGCTCGCCCGGCGAGCACGGCCATGTTGCCGGTTGGCTCGCTCGATCGTGCCACGGATCGCCTTGCCCGGCGAGTGCGGCCAATTCTCCGTGGACCATTCCGAACTCGGTCCCATCCCATAACCATGCATCTGTCTGAAGTTTCCGTAACTCAGTCTTCGGGTCCGTGGATACGACACCAATGTTCCGTCTAAAAAACATCATCGAAAGTATTCGGGAAGTTGGGAAGGTTATGTCTCTCGAACAGTTTCCTATTCTTCGTAGTAGAGCAGGTTACGGTTAACTAACACCAACTGCCTCGGCTATGCGAAGAAACAGGGTTCCGTTGGAAAAACCATGCCTATACCAACGGCTACTTCGCGAGTAAAATCGTAAAAACGCTTAAGTCTCGATACGGCCCAAAGAGGGTCCGAATTGCGGACAACGGCCCATCTTTGGTCCCAAAAGACTTGAACCCAAAAACTAGTATGACGGTTTATCGCATCTGCGGGAAGAGATAAATGTCAAATTTCCGAAGATAATCACAAAGAAGAAGGAAATATGGAAAAGCCCGCTGGGCAAAAAATCCGGCCCGAGAAGAGGTAAACCGACCTAAGGAGGACCTAGGACAAAGAGAGAATAGAAGAGCATTTGAAGAGCAAACTTAATACTTAGAGCAATTTAGACATTTTTCCGTTTTTACTACCGAGCTGCGACTCGACTAGGTTAGAACTTAGGTGGCTAGACTAGCGAACATACTGACAGCTCTCGTGGCCTAGGATCTTACCTATTGTTCACGCTCAAACGCGAATTCGGAAATAAGACCTCTTTGTTCTCTTTTCGCTCTTTTACGATTTATTACTTTCAAATCCTTCATATTGATTGTGTTGTGCGTGGCCCAGTAGATAACCGTGACCTTCAGGGAAGGCTAGGTTAATTTGGCTTTCTTCCGATTAACAAAACTCGACGGTGTGAATTTCGGTTCCCACAACGCTCGGTCGCTACGTAGCGACCGAGCTCTTCCGAAACGTCGATACGACATTAGTCCATACATTCTCGTCTACCCTTCGATGCTATCTCCCGAAGACCGAAGCGAACCCATTTCATGTTTCCCGCCATTCTAAGTCATCAATCAAACTTTACGGTAAAAACCGCGGAAAGTTCGTTCTTTATCGAAAGAAGCCGTAATAAACTTTTCGAGTCAGAAGACGGCCCAAAGGGACCTAAGACATGAATCGAGGCCCAACTTACGATTTCTTAACCAACAGCCCGTAAGCCGCATGACGGTTTACGCTTTGTTCACAAGGAAAGATAAATGTCAAGTTTCCGCGGATAAATATGAAATTTTGAAGATAATTACGAAGATCAGAAAAAATCCATTTTTACGCTATGACGGCTTAAGGGCAGAAGAGGAAAATCGTTAACCGACCTAGGAGCCAGTATATAAGGAGTCCTAGGCGAGAGGCATGTAGGGAGACTTTTTACGGAGAAAACTTAGCACTTAGAGCGATTTAGGCATATTTCCGTTTTTGTTATTTCGAGCTGCGACTCAATTAGTTTTACCCGTCTTAGGGTTGCTAGAACTAAGAATCTCGCCAACAGCTCTCGAGCCCAGGCTTTTACCTTGTTGTAACGCTCAAACACGGATTCGGAATAAGATCTATTTTGTTCTCTTTTTACGATTTTTGTACTTTGTCGTCGATATCTCGTGTTCTGATTGCTTAGCGTGTGGTATTAACAGATCTCCGGGACCTCTGGAAAATTAGGATTTTCCTAGTTTCCTAATTTAAACGGAAATCGACAGTGTGAATTTTGGTTCCCACAGTCGGTGTGCACAATCACCTTAGATCCCACCAAGTAGGATCTGAACTTCTCGAATGCAAAAACAATAGCCAGAAGTTCCTTCTCAGTCGTAGCATATCTGCATTGAGCTTCATCCATGGTTTTGCTTACTTAATAGATTACATGAAGTTTCTTATCTTTGCGCTGCCCAAGGACTGCTCCAACTGCAAAATCGCTGGCATCAGTCATGATTTCAAAAGGGCGATCCCAGTCTGGCGGTTGTACTACATGCGCGCTGACTAGAGCTCCTTTGATGGTATGGAACGCAGCTAAGCACTCACTGTCGAAATCAAACTTGATCTCCTTGCAGAGCAGTCTGGTGAGTGGTCTCGCTATCCTTGAGAAGTCCTGGATGAACCTTCTGTAAAACCCCGCGTGACCCAAGAAACTCTTGATAGCTTTCACAGTTGTTGGTGGTTGCAAGCTCATCATTACCTCGATCTTTGCTTTATCCACCTCAATGCCTTTCTCAGAGATCTTGTGCCCCAGAACAATCCCATCCCTGACCATGAAGTGGCACTTCTCCCAATTGAGCACTAGATGTTTCTCCTCACACCTTTTTAGTACCCTGCACAAGTTAGACAAACAGACACTAAAGGAGCTTCCATAGACGCTGAAATCTTACATGAAAACCTCCATAATATCTTCAATCAGATCAGTAAAGATTGACATCATGCAGCGCTGAAATATCGCTGGCGCATTGCACAAGCCGAATGGCATTCTCCTGTAAGCGTACGTTCCATAGGGGCAGGTGAACGTCGTCTTTTCCTGATCGTCTGGATGGATAGGGATCTGAAAGAAACCTGAATAACCACCTAAAAAGCAGTAATATGGGTGGTTAGCCAATCTCTCAAGCATTTGATCAATAAAAGGGAGTGGAAAGTGATCCTTTATGGTTGATGCATTTAATTTTCTGAAATCAATGCACATACGATGTCCTGTCACAGTCCTAGTAGGGATCAATTCATTCTTTTCATTTGTGATAACAATGATCCCACTTTTCTTAGGTGCTACATGAACAGGGCTAACCCATTTACTATCAGATATGGCATAGATCACACCCGCTTCAAGAAGTTTCATAATCTCTTTCTTAACAACATCTTTTAGATTCGGGTTTAACCTCCTCTGATGTTCGACAGAAGTCATTGATTCATCTTCTAGGTGTATTCTATGCACGCATAAATCAGGTGAAATGCCAGGTATGTCAGCTAGTGAATATCCTAATGCCTTACGATATTTCCTGAGCTCATACAAAAGCAATGCAGTTTCCACATTATTTAGTTCAGCGTTCACAATGACAGGATAGGTGGAATTCGGACCTAAGAAAGCGTACCTGAGCCCCTTGGGAAGGGGTTTTAGCTCAACCTTGGGAGCTTTAAGCTCGCTCCAGGGATCATCTGGTTGGTCCGGCGGAACAGGCAAGTTCGGTGTAGGAGTCGCACCAGCTGGAGTATTCTTGTCCCTGTTGCTTTCCTCCTCCAGACTTAGACTCGCTACCATTCTTCCCATACTCCTTGCGGAATCAAGCATCTTGGCATACCCGTCTGCATCAATGTTTACGACACTCTGCTCGGCCTCAGCTCTTACTAGTGCAAGCTCAAGTGGGTCTTCTTTAAGAATCTCCTCGATCATTCCTTCAGCGGGTCAATCCCTTCATCAACCTCAAAGGTCTGCCCATCTAACATCGGCTTTTTTAGTAGTTCATCCATCTCGAATTGCATGACTATGTCCCCAAGATTCAGATCAATCTTCCCTTGTCGCACATCAATGATGGCTCCAACAGTACATAGGAATGGTCTTCCCAAGATGAGAGGATCCTTAGACTCTTCTTCCAGCTCCAGAACAACCAAGTCTGCTGGAACAGAGGTGTTTCCGACTTTTACTTGGAGATCCTCTAGTATACCAACTGGGAATTTGACTGATCTATCCGCGAACACTAAGGACATCTTAGTTGGTTTGAAATGCGTGTATCCTAGACGTCGTGCTACAGAGTAAGGCATGAGGTTCACGCTGGATCCAAGATCAACCAATGAGCATGCAAAAACTGTCTTCCCAATCTGGATAGAGAGGACGAACTTGTCGGGGTCTCCTCGCTTCTTTATCTGCCTGTTCTGAAGCACTGCGCTGCACTCCTTGGAAACTGTCAAGAATTCGCTCTCCTCTGATATTTTTCCTGAGATCAATCCCTTCCTAAAGGTGCGTATGGAGGGTATCATCTGGATCGCATCCATCAAGGGGAGTCGGACGGTTAGGTCCTCCAGCATCTTCCTGAACTTCATCTCCTCTTTGTCCTTACGACTGGCCTTTGCTGGAACAGGGTAAGGGACTTTAGGAATGTATTCGCGAGGAGGAACAACCTCTAGGATCGGGCAAACAACTTCAGCTGGTTGTTCTGGCCCTGGCGAACTTGTTCCAACTGCTGGTTCCGTATTCCTCTCAACTACCGGGGTATCGGCTGGTAGTTGTTCCGACTCTTTCTGGTTCCCTTTCTCAGCCGTGGTGAACCTCCTCTTCTCCGGCTCGGAAAGTTGTTTTCTGCTCCTTAGTTGAACTGCATTGCACTCCTTAGGATTTTTGCATGTTTTACCAGGTAGAGTACCTTGCTGCCTCTTGACGCTCTCAGCAGTCTGAGCTATCTGAATGTTCATCTGTCTCATATGGCTCGCGACATTATCGTACTTGGTGCTCAAATCCGAACATATGGTTCATTCTGGTATTGATCTCAGTAGTAACCTGGTTCAGAGCTTTCCCTTGGAGCTGTTGTCTTGGAGCAGCTGCTGCAACATGACCTTTGTCTCATCTTGCGGAGCAACGATAGGAGCGGAGGTAGCTGGTTGAGGGTTCTGGTGTTTCTGCATCTGGGGTGTGTTGTTCTGCGGTTGGCTTAGAACATAAGCCCGGGGTTGGTAGTTCTTTTGATACCCGACATACTGACCTTGGTTACTCTTTGCAGGATCGGTTGGTTTATCTTGCTTACGCCAGAAAAGCTGTTGGTTGTTCCGCACGTTAGGTTTTGGGTGGTAGTTTTTGAGCTGCCATCCTTGCCCATTCACGTAGCTCACCTCTTGCTGATCGTCCCCTGATAATTCAGCTTCAAACGCCAGGTCACCGGCACTCTTCTCAGGAGTTGCTTCTTCTATTATGAATACTTGGCTTTGGTTTCCCTTAAGCAGTTGGTCCACCTTCGCAATGATATCATCTATGCTGTTCACACTCTTCAAGCGGTCATGCTCCTTGTTCTTGTTCAGTGAACTTGATGCCATGTTCTCAATCAACGCAAGCGCACCAGGTGTGGTTTGAGTCATGAAGTCTTCATTACTAGAAGAGTCAAGGGTGTTTCGGAACTCATAACTCGCTCCATCGTAGAACACCTTCAATATGTAATCATCATCAAACCCATGGTGTGGGCACTCTCTCTGGTATTCCTTATACCTTTCCCAAGCTTCATGAAAAGGTTCATCAGACTTCTACTTGAAGTTGGAGATTCTGTGCCGTAGAGCCGCGGTTTTGGACTTTGTGTAGAAGTGGCTCAGGAATGCTGATCGAACCTGGTTCCATGAGGTGAGATAACCGGTTGGGAGAGATTGCAACCAGTGAGAAGCTTTCCCTTCAAGAGAGAATGGGAACAACGTGCATTTGACATAATATGGTGGCACTCCATTAGAGCGAGAGAAATTGCAGATCCTCTCAAAGGCCTCTATGTGGTCCATTGGAATGTCTGAAGTGAGGCCGCTGAACGTGCTCTTCTGTACCAGACCTATCAGTGCAGGTTTGATCTCATAATCTTGTCGAGTACAGGGTGGAGGGTTTATGGGGGAGCGGTTAGTAGCGAAGTTCCGTGGAAGGTTTCGCTCCCCAATAAAAGCACCACGCTCTTCTCGCGCGGCGTTCACGACTGCTTGTTCTTGAGCAGCTTGTTGCTGATTTTTGATGGTCTGCTGCATCTTCAACATCTGCTGTTGCTGAGTCTACATTTGTTGTTGAATGAGTGCCAATGCAGCAGTGAGGTCATCCATATTGCCGTGATCACCCATGTTGGTGTCGGTTATTCTTGGCTGTTGACGGTTCTATCTTTCTAATCTTGCGAGTTTGTCGTTGGTCAGTTGATGTAGTGGTCCTTGTGCGTTGCTCCGAGTATGTCTACTGGTCATGCACTTGGATCATCTTTTCCAACAAAGAAATAAAGCAAGTTAGATATCTCAGACTAAATATTAAACCGAAAAATAAAGGTAAAAGCTTAGTCCCCGGCAACGGCGCCAAAACTTGATACACTAAAAATGAATCCTTGCTACTGTCAAGTTACCAGTGGTAATTGTAATATTTGAGATTCAATCCAGTGGACCAGTTTACTCTTTGCTCTTATGAGTTCAATAATAAGCTGAGAAACAAGTGGAGTTTTGAGAATTAATTGTGACGCAAGTAAATAGAATACCTAGATGATTCAAATTCGATTTAAATGAAGCCGGCTTAGGGTTATTAATCGGGTGTTAATGCAAAACTGAACAACTATTCAAGTGCAATGAGGTGCAGTCTAGAACTCAGATTACTCAGGAGAAAGATGAGAGCTTGCTCTAGGTGATTTAGAAAGAGAGATTGATGAGAGTGTTTATGAGAGAATAAGAGACTTAGGAACAGAGATTAAGAGACTGAGAGATTAGGAGAATAAGAGATTAGAGATTAGGGTTTCAGATTCAAGAACAAGTTTATCATTCATGAAGTGGAGAGGGGAACTACCCCCCTTACTCCCTTAGGAGCCTACAAAACGCCTCATACATGATTATATATAAGCTTACAACTTGCACATTCATAAACCTAAATCTAATGGTTGATCTTGATTGAGAATATGGACGCGTAGGATGTAGTCTTGGGCTGGTCAATGTAATCTGAGTGATGTCTCCTTATTGGCTGAAGATACAGCCAGGACAGGCTGGCTTGAATGGATGGGATCGCTTCAGTTTGAATCAAGGGACAGGATGGATTCTTGTGTGGATAAGGCTGTAAAGTGAAAGTGCCTTTCCCTTTCCAGCCTGTCTTGGACCACACAGATCCTATGGCATATTCCCTTGTCATCTGAACTCCCTAACGGTCTTATTACTCCAAGTAAGCCACACCCTAAGCTTGCACTTCTCTTGATCGCCCTAGATAAGCTTAGTACGGCCATTGCAGCTTTGTACGGTCGATGGTACGGACCGCCTGTTCGTACCTCGCCCTAACTCTGCACATATCGTCCAAGCTTCTCTAAATGATGTCTAAGTCCGTCCTGTACATAAACCGTATTTTTGCACAAGCTTCATGACACTTCTAGACTTCTCTAAACCTTCATGAAGCCTTGATAGACAATCTCTTAAGATCATGTCCCTATCTTTGCACCAGACCCAAACTACTCCATACTTCTCCTTTGGCTCCATTTCTTTCTTCAAGTCAACAAAAGGCTCCAAAAGACACCAAAATCACCTCATTCCTCCAAATCATCCCTAAACCTGTAAATACTCTAAATAGACTCTATATCGTAGTAAATATATATTAAAACACTTATAAACCATAGCTAAAAGTGAGTAAAATCCATGGCCTATCACTTGGAGGCATATATAAGGAGAGCTAGGGCAAGGAGCGCGAGGGCAAAAAAAATTAGACCTTAGGAAATTTTTGTTAGTTCTAGGAGAACTTAGGATTTAGGTGGCTAGACTAGCAAGTTTCATACTTAGAATGTTTTATTCCTTGCTCTTTTGTTCTCCATTGATAACGGATCTCCGATCATCGCCTATGAGCGACTTTTAGGATATTTTGTTATCTCTACCTTTTTCGTATTTGTGTATTTACGCAGGGAATCCGGGTCTTCAGGGAAACTCGAGAATCTTGTCTTTCCTCCATTAACTAAAATCGATAGTGCGAATTTTGGTGTCTACAACTATTTTGCATATACATAACTAAACATTTTTTATGTGAAAACTTTTTATTTGTTTTTACAATAAATGAATGTTGAGAGAGAAAATCATCATATTAATCTAAAAACATTTATTGATGCTTCAGACTGAATTGAAGCAGATTTATATTTCATACTAGTGGTTTTCCGGCGCTACGCGCAGGTTTTTCTAATATTAATATTACTTTGTTGGTTTTGTAATTTACAACATTTTAAATATTTTTTAAAAAAAAATGCATCAATGATATAAAGATATAATAATTTTAAATTAATCTATACATAGTTTATTTTGAGGTTATCTATGATATATACGTAACACTTTAAGTTTTAACATATGCATGACAATTTGAAAGTATAATAGCCAAACTGCTTATTATTTGATTGGCAATTATTAATTTTTAATTACGATATAAAATTAAATTTAAAATGTGGACTTCATACAATAATTATTAAAAACTTAGTGTAAAATATATATTTATTATTTATTACCTTTGGCACATAGTTTATAATCTTCATTAAAATTGTTAATTTAGTCATTAAGATAGTAGTACACATTTAAATTGAATAGTTTAGTAATCTTGTCTCACTTATAAATAAGAGTTTTTCCGAAAAGCTAAATAATAGTGCAGTTTTTGATATATAGACTTACTGTAAAGTATTTTCCCAAAATTTATATAAAAATAAAGAGATAAATAAATATTCATTGTTTGGTTTTCCTCGTGATTTTGGTTACCTAGACTTGTATTAGTAATAAACTTCACATGCCTAATTTCAGCTATGGTCTTTGTCATAAAAACTAAGACTTTATATTGCCATATTTAGTACTTCACAGAAAATGAACTACGATAAAGCAAGCATCACATTTCAATTGTGTAAGTAGATACCCTGCTCAACAAAACCAAATAAACAACACCATAAGAAAATTTAAGCACATCCAAATACTCGTCGCACTTTCCTCAAAAATTACCAAAAAATGGAGGAGTAAATATCTCTCGTGATGACTAAACAACCAACAAACGTTTTGTGCAAGTTATTTCTCATAAATGGAAGAACCATAGAGAAACAGAAATGAGTGACTGAGTACTGTGCGAGTTGTGTCATATCGAAAGGGGTTAAAAGAAGTGTTTCTCCTTTCGGTTGTGTCCAATGTCCACATCAGATTCATAAGAAATTGCATATCTTACTTCCTTCTTTGGCATGCTCTCTAAGATGCTAGGGCTAGATTTTGGAACCAAATATCAAAATCATGAAAGAAGACCGTAAATACAAATTAAGAGAATCGATAGAACTACGGTACCGTGCTATATCTGCATAGGGGAGGCTGGTAGTGAGAAGTGGAGATGCGTTCGGAGGCTTGTTGATGTTGTTGCTGTTTAGTGGTATGGTCATAGGAGAGCGGTGGCGCGTAAATAAGGCATCAACGAAGGAGGTCGCTTCTGGTAGGCTGAGGAGGGGACGAAGGATTTTTTTTTTCTAGCATATTTATAATTGAACAATCCTGAAGAAAAACAGACAAATACCACTTTAGTGTTGGTTGTGTTCAACTAATCTAATCATGTTGAAGAAGAAAAACAAATTGATAGAAAATTATGCTTCGAACATAGAGAATCAAAAGAATTAATATAACAACACAAAAAATTATACAAAAGAACAAAAGTAAACCTTTGGAAGATACGGCTTATCTTCATCATCAAAGGCATTGCGTAGCACCCATTTCTCTATCCTCCCGAGATCAGGCCTGATCATCTTCCACTCTGGATCAAGTTGATGGTCCTCTGGATGAGTGTAGACTGCAACACGTCAAGAACGAACCAAACATTTAGACATCAAGGTTTGTGAAATGCATAATTGAAAGAAATAAGAAACAGAAAGTTATCAAAGTTACTTGTTCATCGATAAGAAGCATGTCGACACTCATAAGCTCTCCACCTTTCCTGAGCTTCCCAGAACCTCAAAAGGCGCACCTGCGCCGTGTTTGAGAAACGGACCGCTCTTAAGTTAGCAAAAAGAACATAGGAAGACGATATATTTGAATGAGATGCGTCGGATTGTTTAAGCTATAAGATATCTCAATGGTGTAGATCTTCATCGCTCTAAAACCACTTATTTATAAGTTGACCTTGGATCTGTTACAGACGCCACTCGTTAATGGGAATAAATGAAACAGAGTGGGAAGAGAGGTGCGGTGGAACTTAATGATTGTTGTGGGAACCGAAATTCGTACTGTCGATTTCCGTTTAAACTAGGAAAGTAGGAGAACCCTAGTTTCCCAGAGGTCCCGGATATCTGCTAATACCACATGCTAAGCAATCAGAACACGAGATAACAATGATAAATTATATGAAATCGTAAAAAGAGAGCAAAGAGAAGTCTTATTCCGAATTTGCGTATGAGCGTTTACAACAAGGTATAAGCCTGGGCTCGAGAGCTGTCGGCGAGATTCCTAGTTCTAACAACCCTAAGACGGCTAAACCTAATTGAGTCACAGCTCGAATAACAAAAACGGAAAGTTGCCTAATTGCCCTAAGTGATAAGTTTGCTCTGAGAAAGTTCCTCCTCCATGCCTCTGGCCTAGGACTCCTTATATACTGGCTCCTAGGTCGGTTTACGCTTTTCCTCTTCTGCCCTTAGCCGCTATAGCATAAAAATGGAGATATTCCATTTTTTCCGATCATCGTAATTATCTTCAAAATTTCGTATTTATCCGCGAAACTTGACTTTTATCCTTCTTTGCGAACCAAGCGTAAACCGTCATGCAGTTTACAGGCTGTTGGTTAAGAAATCGTAAGTTGGGTCTCGAGTCATGTCTTAGGTCCCTTTGGGCCGTCTTCTGACTCGAAGCGTTTATTACGACTTCTTTCGATAAAGAACGAACTTTCCGCGGTTTTTACGGTAAATTTTCATCGATAACTTAGAATGGCGGGGAACGTGAAATGGTTTGCTATGGTCTTCGGGAGATAGCATCGAAGGGTAGACGAGAATGCATGGACTAATGTCGTATCGACGTTTCGGAAGAGCTCGGTTGCTGCGTAGCGATCGAGCGGAACAGACGCTAGGTCGCTACGTAGCGACCGAGCTTCGGCTTGGGCTCGGTCGCTATGTAGCGACCGAGCTTCGGCTTGGGCGCGGTCGCTACGTAGCAACCAAGCTTGGCTCGAGCTCGTTTGCTACATATCAACTGAGCGAAACGGACACTCGGTCGCTACGTAGCGACCGTGCTTTGGCTCGAGCTCGGTCGCTACGTAGAGATCGAGCGGAACACGCGTTTGGTCGCTGCGTAGAGACCCTTTTCGAGCTCTTGTCCGATGTCTCGTGTTTCCTCCGCAAAGCTTTTCGTAAGGAAGAATCTGTTCCGAAAAAGTATTTGTCGAAGAAGGTGTTTTTGTTTTCTTCTTCGGACGTTCTTGAATGTTAACTTCGTCGTAACCGTTTTTGACCCCAACAGTTAGCCCCCCAGCTCGTTAGAGTCGAGACTCTAGCGCGCGGTTTGACGATTTTGGCAAAGTTAGGCGTATTGAACGAAGTTTACTTCAAACTCCGTGGAAGAGAATTCTCGAGAAAGTGTTTATTAAAAAATATAAATTCCGAGCCCATACTTCTATAAGTAGTGAGCTCTTGTCATTCATTTGCTTCACACCTTCCCTTCTTCAAACCTCCAAAACCTCTCTAGCTCCAAATCTTTTGCCTTTAACATGGTGACAAGAGAAATTCCGATGTCGAGATGGGCAAGGCCACCTCTCCGGCTCCGATTCCGACTTCTCCGGTCGAAGCGCCGGCTTGCGTTGCCGACCATCTCTCCTTTCGAGAGAGACTAGTCCGTCGCCAAGCCGAGAAAGAACAGGTTCGAGCCGGCGCCGAGTTCCCGTCCTCTTCTGCACTGGCCATTGCTCCGGGTCATGGGACCAAGGTCGTAACTCCGCGAGATACGGGAACTCTCGCAGGGTCGGTCATTCCGGATGCTTCGGCTTTATCTGCTGGATCGTCCACGACTCCGATTCTCGTCGGAGATAAGGAGAGGGCTGCTGACTCTATGCCTCCTCCTCCGTCCAGGAAAGAAATCGTTCTAGCGCTGTGCGCTCCTAGTGTTGTTCCGGTTTCTCAGCCTAAGGGCCGGAAGAGGAATTTTACCAAGGGCGGTGACGGGGAATCTTCGCAGCAAGGAGACTCGAGCATAGCGTCGGGGCTTCACGGAAAGGTTTGTCGCTCGCTTACTCTCTTGATTGTTACATATTTCTCTGAAAGACAACGGATCCCTAACTTTCTTCTCATTTCGCAGTTCATGTCGTTGATCGACGGGATGATCAGCGAGTGCGGTTCTGAGACTAGTCGTCTCGCCGGGGAGTTGTTGGAGCTGCAGGGTAGATGGTCTGAAACTGAGGCCATGCTGACGGCTGTCAAGGATTCTCATTCCGTGAAAGTGTCGAAACTCGAGGTCGCGATAGGGGAGCTCGAGAGGAACCTCGGGAAGACGGCGAGTTCATTGCTTAAGGAGAAGAAAGCCAGGAAGGCCAAATCTTCGGGGGTGCGTCGTCTTCAGCGTCAGATCAAGGGCGATACAGGGTTAGCGAGCCGCGGGATTCGAGAGGCCAAGGACGCTCTTCATTCTGAGTTTCAGGCTCGCTTGGCGAAGATCTCCACCTTTCTGGGCTCCCTCGAGTGCATCCAGAATAGGGATTTAGCCTTGGCGACGATTGAGGGCGGGATGGCCGTGTTTCAGTCGTTCCAGAGTGAGACTCCTCCGACCTTATAGGCCGAAGAGGCCCAACTGTCCGGCTGCAAGGGAGATTTGGCAGTCGTGGATGGAGATTTTGATCTCATCCTAGCTGACCTGAAATCCGTGTGCTTTCTTCCGACGTGTTCAGAAGGCCCAGAAGGGAAAGATCCGGTGCTCGGAGAAGGCGGAGGGGATGCGGCTCCAGGCTTGGACGAAGCGACAGGTGAAGAGGGAGAGTGAGTTCTGAGGATGACTTTGGTTAGATCTCTTGTGGGAGATTTTTTTTATGTTTGATGTTTCGGCCTTAAATGGCCTCATTTCGTGTTTCGGGACTGGCTGTATGTGGCTTTGAATCCTTGCCTCTCTGCGGCTTTCTTTTTATGACAAGATGATCGAGTTGCATTTTTCATAAGCTTACGTATGGCATGGAAGAAGGGTGATGAGTTGTCGTCTCATATCCTTCTTCGATGTGAAATGTTTCGTTCGAGATCTGTTTCGAGAGTTTTTCCGCGGATATCGACTTCGCGGGATATCTAAAGATGTCGAATATAAACATAGAGGCATGGTTTTGGGATCTCGTATCTTTTGGATATCATGCCTTGAGATGTTAGAGACCAGTGCGCTGGGTTTAGGGCAAGACCTAGGTTTACTTTCGGTTTTAAGATTTTATGCGGTGACTAGCCAGCTATCGATTTATCTGTCGCGATTTTAACCTGATTCGTACCGATTAAAGTATGCAATAGGTTCTCGGATTATATGACTTGTTAGATATGAATCGAGCATCTCTCCGGAGACAATTTTTAAGCCAACCGGAAGTGTTGGACCAAAATTTTGGGTTTCTTTTATAGCGCTATTATCCTTGTGTCGGATGTACGAGAGTCATCTTCGTGAGATGGCTATGTCTGTTTAGGACGTTCAAGAGTTCGATGTGATCAGCACCGAACTTGGCGGTATATGCCGTCGTTTAGAGTTTTTTGCGCAAGATATGTGTTAAAATGTTCGTCATTTTTTGACGAAGTGTCCGTTTTCGTCGTTCGGAAGAAGTAACCCTCGAGGCATTGTGGGAACCAAAATTCGCACTGTCAATTTACGTTTAAATTAGGAAACTAGGAAAACCCTAATTTCCCAGAGGTCCCGGATCTCTGCGAGAGCCAACGGCAAGTGACCAAATATATGCGGAAATCATGAAAAGATAACAAACGAGTTTAGAGAAAATAGTAGATCTTATTTCGAGTCCGCGTAAGAGAGTTGCGATCATTACAAGAGATCATAAAAGCTTTGGCTGCAAAGGCTATCAGCGAGTTACCTAGTTCTAGCGGCCTAAAAGCTCAAACCTAGTTGACTAGCAGCTCGATAACAAAAGACGAAGAAAATACAGAAAAGGTTTTTGATTGATTTCGGACTGAACCTTATGAAAGGCTGCCTACGTACCCCTTTCCAGGATCAAGCCGAACGTAGTTCAAGAGTGAACCAAGAGATCGAACTGCTTGTGCACGTTCGTCTGGTAATCGGGTGCCAGTCATGGAAACAGACCATGTCGAGAATAATGCCTCAGAGTTTCTAAGTGCCGGGAGTTCCGAGTCTAAAAAGTTCTCCCCCGTGCCTCTCGCCTAATACTCCTTATATACTCGCTCCTAGGTCGGTTTACGCTTTTTCATCTTCTGCCCTTAAGCCATCATAAATTAAAAATGGAGATATTCCATTTTTCCCGATCTTTCTAATTATCTTCGAATACTTCGTATTTATCCGCGGAAACTTGACATTTATCTTTCCTTGCGAACCAAGCTAAACCGTCTTACGGTTTTTGGGCTTTTGGTTAAGAAATCGTAAGTGGGTTTCGAGTCACGTCTTAGGTCTCTTTGGGCCGTTGTTTGACTCGAAACGTTTATTACGGCTTCTTTCGATAAAAACGAACTTTCCGCGGTTTTTATCGTAAAGTTCGATTGATGACTTCAAATGACGAGAAACATGAAATGGGTTGGCTACGGTCTTCGGGAGATAGAATTAAAGAGTATACGAGAATGCATGGATTCGTGTCGTATCGATTTTTTAAGAAAGCGCGGTCTCTACGTAGCGATCGAGTCGTGTGCGTGCTTGGTCGCTACGTAGCGACCGAGCCGTGTACGTGCTCGGTCGCTACGTCCGACCAAACTTCGGGGAGAGCTCGGTCGCTACATAGCGACCGAGCCGTGTACATGCTCTGTCGCTACGTAGCAACCGAGCTTCTGTGAGAGCTCGGTCGCTACGTAGCGACCGAGCCGGGTACGTGCTCGGTCGCTACGTAGCGACCAGCTTTTGCGCTGGTTGCTACGCGGCAACCTTGTTCGCGTCTTTCTCTGATTTTTCGTGAATGTGTTTTCTCCGCAAGATTCTTCGTAAAAATAAATCTTTTTCTAAGATTTATTTTTCGTAAAAACGTTCATGCCGATTTTTACGGACTTTCAGACATTGATTCCGTCGTGACCGTTTTTGACCCCAACAGGCATCTCTTGCGACGTCTCGCGATGCCAAAGGCTGCTTCTCCTCACGGCTGATTTATTTTCGAATATCGAAAATGTTTTGCGGATAAAAGATAATTTGCTTGGTTAAGATATGTCGGAAAAATCGAAGGCGTGGTCGGATGTTTCCGAGTTTGATAGTATACGAGTATACATATCCACTCTCCTCCTTTTAATGAGGGGGACAGCTGAATTTGCCTTTCGACAAACTGCCTACGTACTCCTTATGGAGATCAAGCCGTCTCGTAATTCGGTTATTGTGAGTTGGTTTGTTTAGTGATAGTATTTTTTGAGATGTATCGCGTTCCAGGTCCTTGGAATTTTTATGCCTTACAGGTTGGCTATTTCGTAGGAGCCAGGTCGGACGACTTTTTCGATTTTATAGGGTCCTTCCCAGTTTGCTCCGAGTTTTCCTGCGTTTCGTTCAGCGATGTTTTGGAAGACTTTGCGAAGGACCAGATCTCCCTGATTAAATCTGCGATTCCGTACGTTGGAATTGTAGTACTTTGCGGCTGCGTGTTGGTAATTTTGAATTCGGCTGAGAGCTCGATCTCGGCGCTCGTTAATGAGATCGAGATCGTCGAGGAGCATTGCGTTGTTGAGCTCCTCTCGTTCGGGTAGTAATCTTCTTCGAACACCGGGAAACTCTACTTCTGCGGGAATCATCCATTCCGTTCCGTACACCAGAGCGAAAGGGGTTTCTCCTGTTGCTCGCCTCGGGGTGGTACGGTGGGACCAGAGGACTCCCTCGAGTTCATCGGCCCACCTGCCTTTTTTGGCCTCTAAGCGTTTCTTCAGTCCGTAGAGAATGGTTTTATTAATCGTTTCAGCTTGTCTGTTACACTGCGGATACCTGGGCGTCGACTTGTTAAGTCGTATCTTCCATTTTTCGCAGAACGCCTCGAACCGGGTGGAGATAAACTGAGATCCGTTATCGGTTACGATTTCGTAAGGAACTCCATGCCTACAGATGATGTTTCTCCATACGAAACTTTTGACTTGGACATCTTTTATACTTGCGTACGAATCTGCCTCTACCCATTTCGAAAAGAAATCGGTGAGGACTAAAAGGAAACGCTTTTGCTTTGAATTATGAAGGGGACCGACGATGTCCATGGCGCAGCGCATAAAAGGATAGGGCGATGTGATGGAGGAGAGAACTTCAGCTGGTTGTCGGATGGTTGGAGCATGCCTCTGGCATTTTTCGCATTTTCGTGCAAACTTCTCGCAATCTCCGATCATCGTTGGCCAGTAGTATCCATGGCGCTTGATTTTCACTGCCAGTGATCTTCCGCCGGAATGATTGCTGCAGGACCCAGGATGTACTTCTTCCATCACTTTTCTTGCTTTTTCCCCTTCCGGGTACGTCATGAGTTGTCCGGAGAATCTCCATTTGTAAATTTCGCTGTCCACTATTACGTAGCGTGCGGCCGGTGTTCGGACTTTGCGGGCTGCCCATTTCTCGGTGGGCAGGTGTCCGTTGATAATGTAGTCCTGAATTGTCTGCAGCCATGGGGTATCGCAGCCGTAATCAGATTGCTCCGATTGCGGTCTTATCGTAACTTCTTCTTCTTCTTCTATGAGGTTGACGACGACTGGTGGTCCGATGCTCGGATGTTCGATGAACTCTACCGGAATTACCCTTTTAAGTCCTGGGTCAGAACTTGATGCTAAGGCCGCGAGAGCATCTTCTTGGACGTTTTTGGAACGGGGAATTCGCGTAAGGGCAAGACAGTCAAACTTTTGAGCTAGTTTTTGGACTAGTTTGAGGTACGCGTCCATCCGTTCGTCCCTGGCATCATACTCTCCGCTGAACTGACTTGCCACTAACTGGGAGTCGCAGTATGCGTGGATGTTTCGTATCTTCAAGCCGTGAGCCAAACGCAGCCCTGCGACGAGTGCTTCGTATTCGGCTTTGTTGTTTGAGGCGTGGAATTCCAGCCTGAATGATTGCGCTAAGATCTCGCTCGTCGGAGATGTGAGGCGAATTCCGATGCATGATCCCTGTTTGGACGAGGATCCGTCGACGTGAAGGAGCCAAGTGGAATTTGGTTCCTCGTTGGTTATGGTCTCTGTCGGTAGTTCGACCAAGAAGTCCGCAAGCACTTGTGACTTTGCGCTTGTTCTCGGTTGGTACTCGATATCGTACTCGCTCAATTCGACCGCCCATTTGGCCAACCGGCCCGATTGACTCGGGCTATGCAGAATCGTCCGTAGGAGAAAAGTCGTGAGGACGACGATCGTGTGGGATTGGAAATATGGTCTTAGTTTTCGGGCCGATGTTACGACCGCGCATGCTAATTTTTCCATTAGCGGGTATCTAGATTCGACATCCAGCAAGGTTTTGCTTATATAGAAAATAGGTTTCTGTTCGCCGCGTTCTTCCCTGATCAGCACGCCGCTCACAGCTGTTGCCGATACAGCGATGTACAAGAACAAAGGTTCCCCCTCCACGGGTTTTGCGAGGACTGGAGGGGAAGCTAAATACTGCTTCAGCTGTTGGAAAGCGTTTTCGCATTCTTCCGACCATTCAAATTTTTTATTTCCCCGTAAGACATCGTAGAAGGGCAGGCCTTTGTCTTTTGATCGTGAAATAAACCGGTTAAGTGCCGCGGCTCTACCGGTCAGCCTTTGGACTTCCCGCTTATTCTTCGGTGAATCCATCTCGATCAGTGCGTTGATCTGTTTTGGATTAGCTTCGATGCCGCGGAATGTGACTAGGTAGCCGAGGAATTCCCCTGATGCCACGGCAAACCTGCATTTTTTCGGGTTGAGCTTCATGTTATGGGAATTTAACTGCGCGAAACATTCCTCGAGATGTGATACTTGATCCTTTGCTTGGAGGTATTTAACGAGCATGTCGTCGATATAAACCTCCATCGTTTTACCGAGTTGTTTAGAGAACATACGGTTCACGAGTCGTTGGTAAGTTGCGCCAGCGTTTTTGAGGCCGAAGGGCATTACCCTGTAGCAATAGGTTCCGCGATCGGTAATGAACGCAGTCTTCTCGTGATCGTCAGGGTTCATCATAATTTGGTTGTAACCTGAGAAGGCGTCCATGAAAGACAGAAGTTCGTTTCCCGCCGTTGCTTCTACTAATCGATCGATATGTGGCAGAGGGAAACTATCTTTTGGACAGGCCTTGTTTAGGTCGGTAAAATCAACGCAAACTCGCCATTTTCCGTTTTTCTTTTTGACTACTACAGGGTTAGTGAGCCAGTCTGGATAACTCACTTCCGTTATTGACCCGACTTTAAGCTATTTTTTGACCTCGTCGTTTTCTGCGGAAACCCGTTCAGGTCCTAGCTTTCGCCTTTTTTGTTTGACGGGTTTGAAGGTCGGATCGATATTTAATTCGTGACATGTTATGTTAATGTCGATTCCTGGCATATCTTCCGCGGCCCATGCGAAAGTACTGAGGTTCTTTTTTAGACAGGTTATGAGCTCTGTTCCCAAAGGCTCGCGGAGATTGGCTCCGAGACTGCCAGAAGAGTTCAGCCGAATCTTGACTTCGCGAATCCTGGTTGGAGACCTTTTTCTCCGTTTTTCTAGGAGTGGTCTCGAGGTCTGATCTTTTTCGTTTTTGTTCTGCGGCGTAACACACCTGTGATACTCTTAGGTTTCCCCATATTACCTCGACTCCATTAGGGGTTGGAAACTTGAGGCAAAGATGGTACGTTGATGGGATGGCACGCATGGTGTTCAACCATGGCGTTCCCATGATAACGTTGTAAGATGCAGGACGGTCAACGACTAGAAACTCTGAGACTCTTGTCACGGTTCCGGCTTTGACTGCGAGATTAATCGACCCGTAGGCCATGGTCGTTTCTCCCGAAAGTCCTAGTCGTGGGCTAGGGTATTTCACGATTTCGGATTGATCGATCCCCATTTTCTCGAGAGTATCTTTGAAGATGATATCGGCCAAACTTCCGGTATCGATTAGCACCCTAGCGACGTCGATATCTTGGATCGTCAGTTCGATAATAAGGAGATCGTTCCGAGGTTTGGCTTGATCGACAGTTGCTCCCCCCGTGAACGAGATGACGTTCACGCATGTTGAGTCTTGCATATCGTTCCTGATCGTTGAGTGGATTTTGCGGGTTAGATTGATCCGTACCCCCCCCCCCCTCCTTCTAGCGCCAAACTGTGGGAACCGAAATTCGCACTGTCGATTTCCGTTTAAATTAGGAAAGTAGGAGAACCCTAGTTTCCCAGAGGTCCCTGATATCTGCTAATACCACACGCTAAGCAATCAGAACACGAGATAACAATGATAAATTATATGAAATCGTAAAAAGAGAGCAAAGAGAAGTCTTATTCCGAATATGCGTATGAGCGTTTACAACAAGGTATAAGCCTGGGCTCGAGAGCTGTCGGCGAGATTCCTAGTTCTAACAACCCTAAGACGGCTAAACCTAATTGAGTCGCAGCTCGAATAACAAAAACAGAAAGTTTCCTAATTGCCCTAAGTGCTAAGTTTGCTCTGAGAAAGTTCCTCCTCCATGCCTCTCGCCTAGAACTCCTTATATACTGGCTCCTAGGTCGGTTTACGCTTTTTCTCTTCTGCCCTTAGCCGCCATAGCATAAAAATGGAGATATTCCATTTTTTCTGATCCTCCTAATTATCTTCAAAATTTCGTATTTATCCGCGGAAACTTGACATTTATCTTTCTTTGCGAACCAAGCGTAAACCGTCATGCAGCTTACGGGCTGTTGGTTAAAAAATCATAAGTTGGGCCTCGAGTCATGTCTTAGGTCCCTTTGGGCCGTCTTCTGACTCGAAGCGTTTATTACGGCTTCTTTCGATAAAGAACGAACTTTCCGCGGTTTTTACGGTAAAGTTTGATCGATAACTTAGAATGGCGGGGAACATGAAATGGGTTTGCTACGGTCTTCGGGAGATAGCATCGAAGGGTAGACGAGAATGCATGGACTAATGTCGTATCGACGTTTCGGAAGAGCTCGGTCGCTGCGTAGCGATCGAGCGGAACGGACGCTCGGTCGCTACGTAGCGACCGAGCGGGACGAACCCTCGGTCGCTACGTGTCGTGGGGCCCGCGAAACTTTTGATTATTATTATTTTTTTTTTCGTTTGATTTAAAAAAAATTAATAAACGAACCAATCGCGGGCCGTCACGTGTCGTGGATCCCGCGAAACAGTTGTTGAACCCGTCTCTTTCAAGAGACCTCACGTGACACGGGTTCACAAAAATCAGATTATTATAATAATTTGATTTTCTTGGGAATTGTGTGATTTGTGTTATAAACCTCTAATGGGGATGCTCTTATGGCTCTTAGTGAACGTTATTATACCTTTAGTCGACCATTTATCGAAAAATCCAACCAACAATAATGATATCCGGATAATTGATATAATACTAATTAACTTATTAGAGTTTGAGTCTACAATGATAATCGGCTACTGATCAAAAAATCCTACTAACAATGATAATGTACGGATAGTTATTTAAGTTAGCCGACCACTAACATAATAACCAGCTAATATTTAATATATCCGGATAAACTGGAATATAACTATGCTAATTTATGAAGGATATAGAATAGTCTCATTTTAACCGTGCTTATTTACATATCAACTATATGAATTTTATTTAAGTTAACATTACCCGAAATAAAATCAAGGAAGATGAAAACAAAAACATAGGGTTATTAGCCGGTAAACTAATTTATAGACTAATAGGTTTATTAGCCGGTAAACTAATTTATAGACTAATTTACCCTCTTTATCTTTCTATAGGGGTAACAGTTTCATTTTATCCTCTCTCTCTCCAACTTTTATTGTTTTTCCATCATTGCAAATTTAATGATCCCATATATATTAATAGAGAAACATTTAAAAAGTTATAACATGTAGTTTGTATTAATTAAAAAAGTGTTCTGCTGAGTTGTCACGTAATTATAATGCTAATTTTGCTTACGTGACAGCTTGAGAATCAATTGAGAATTTAGTTAGTCCAAAATAAAATTGCTAGGGAATGTTATATTTTATAGTATGTCCATCATAGACCATTCATTTATCAAATTGAAATTATTATATATTCTTTCTTTAAATAAAACCTACGAAATTACCTAATGTGAGTAAGATATATATGGCAATTAATGATTTTAAATAATAAAGATTTGCAAACAATTTGTATACTTTCTATCATCTTTGTGTAATTATTTATTATTAAAATAAATTACATAATTACATTAATCAGATAATAAAAATTTAGATTTTTTTTGTATATGTTGTACTTTGAATTTTTCAAAACGAGTATAAATTACTAAAACTGTTAAAAGTCTCGTATAAAATTTGGGAAATTGCCAAAATACATTTTTCAATGTATCACTTTTCAAGTTTACACTAACCACTTTTACCCTCATCATTAATGAAGGGT
Source organism: Brassica napus (assembly GCF_020379485.1). NCBI lineage: Eukaryota > Viridiplantae > Streptophyta > Magnoliopsida > Brassicales > Brassicaceae > Brassica > Brassica napus. Next base: position 28,631,969 of record NC_063452.1, read on the forward strand.
AAAATACATTTATAACCCTTTGATTAAGTTTCACATAAAAAACATAAGGTTAACTAATATAAATTTAAAACATCAACTCTAAACCCTAAATCATCAACTCTAAACCCTAAACCATGAAACATCAACTCTAAACCCTAAACCCAGAAACATCAACTCTAAACCCTAAACCTTCAAATCAAAACCCTAAAACATCAACTCTAAACCCCAAACATAAACTCTAAACCCTAAATCTAAACTTAAAACATCAACACTAAACCCTAAATCATCAACTCTAAACCCTAAACCAAGAAACATCGACTCTAAATCCTAAACCCTGAAACATCAACTCTAAACCCTAAACCTTCAAATATAAACCCCAAAACATCAACTCTAAACCCTAAACATAAACCCTAAACCCTATATTTTTCAGAAATTCGAACCCTAAAACCCTAAACTTTCATACCTAAACCTAAAATATAAACTCTAAACCGTAAACATTTCAAATCTAAACCCTAAAACATCAACTCTAGTGTTTTAGGGTTTAGGGTTTACGTTTAGGGTTTAGGGTTTAGAGTTGAAGGTTTAGGGTTTAGAGTTGATGTTTTATGGTTTAGAGTTTACTTTTTAGGGTTTAGGGTTTAGTGTTGATGGTTTAGGGTTTAGAGTTGAAGTTTAGGGTTTAGGGTTTAGAGTTGATGTTTTAGGGTTTAGAGTTAAAGGTTTAGGGTTTAGGGTCTAGAGTTGATGTTTAAAAGTTTAGGGTTCATATTTCAAAAAAAAAAAATTATGATTGATGGTTTAGGGTTCGTATTTTGAAAAAAAAAATAAGGTTTAGGATTGATGGTTTAGGGTTTAGAGTTGCGTTTTAGGGTTTATGGTTTGAATTTCGAAATAGTATAATTAAAAAAAAAATTTAAAAAAATTATTTTTTAGATTTTTTATTTATTTAAATATATATTTATAATATATATAAGGAACAAGGGCATAAGAGTCTTTTACCATTTAATACTTAATGAAGAATGTATTTTTGAAAATGTTCATTTAGTGGTTGTAAAGATGAAAAGTGGTAGCATGAAAGTGGTAAAGATAAAATTTTTCCATAAAATTTTGTGATCAAGGTTTAAATATTTTCTATAATAAGATACAATGATTATAAAATCGTATGAATAAATAATTTCATTTTAATAGGTGCTTTACGTTATATATATATATTTTCATATCGTTTAAGTTAAACTATACAACATATGAAAATACATACTTATATTTTGATATATGCGTTGAACATATATTCAAAAGATAATATTTTAATTTTGAATTCTTCATTGATTTTTTAAATGATTATAAATTATTGAAACCACTAAACATTCCACATAAAAAAAAAATCATTGGTGTAAAATTTTGCTACACAAATATACAAATAATCATAAAATCATATGAGTAGAAACCTCATTTAATAAATATTCATATTAAAAGTGTATTATATATCTATGTTAATATCATTTAAATTTAATTATATATAATATACGGTAGATAAGATTGATTGTTTTGAATTATTTACCCTAAAATGATTGTGAATAAACAAGAACGGTCGTTTGATTTATATGCGCACACCAATTTATTACATAATAGTAACTGATTTCTTAGTTATTTAATATATAATTATTATTTTATTATTTCAAAATATGCAAAAAACATAAAATAAATAATAAATATAAAATATTTATTCTGCTCAAGACGCGGATCTTAACATAAGTATATATCTCTTTAATAATTTTAAATTTTAAACATTTTCTAAATCTCAGGCCAAAACAAAATAACGAAATGAGATTAAACTCAAAAATAAATATTTTATATCGAGCAATAACCAAGTGTTTAATGTAATATTTATATCTTATCATGTATATTTTATTTATTATTTATTTTATATTATACATTTACTTATAAAAATATTTGGAAATAATAAAAATGTAAAATTATACATTTTTCAAAAAAATGTTTAATTTAGTTTTTCCATTTCTTATATTGTATATTTACATGTTATTATTATTTTGTTGAGAAAGAACTTTATTATATATTGTTTCTTATACATATTTACTTAATCTAATTTTCTTGCTTTTATATGTAATGGTAATATAATGATAAATGTTTAATGTAAGATTTCTATGTTTTATATTGTATATTTACTTTTCATTTATTTTAATATACAATTTTTTGATAGATGTTTAATGTAGTTTTATTTTATTTTTTATTTTTATATTTATTTTTAAATTATATATTTATTTATTTTAATATTATGATAGATGTTTAATGTAATATTTCTATTTCTTATATTGTACATTTATTTATTATTTTTTAATATACATTTTTAGATATATGTTTAATTTAGATTTTCTATTGAAATATTTTATATTTACTTATTGTTTTATATTTCTCATATTGTATATATACATATTCTAATTTTTTGCATAAAATCAAATTATAATATTATGATAGATGTTTGATATAATATTTATATTTCTTATATTATATATTTATTTATTATTAATTTTTCTTATATTATATATTTATTAATTTTAATATTTCGCTAGATGCTTATTGTAATATTTATATTTACTTACTATTTATTTTATTATACATTTTTCAGATCGATGTGTAATTTAGTTTTTTCATTTCTTATATTGTCTATTTACTTATTATTTATTTTTTTCTTGTTTTTATATTGATTTTCAAAGTTAGTTATCTAACTATTTTTATATTATATATTTATTTATTATATTTTATTGCTTTTATATCAAATGATAATATCATAATAAATTTTAAACATAATATTTACTTATAATTTATTTTTATTATAGATTTAGCAGATAGATGTTAAATTTAATTTTTATAATTTTTATATTATATATTTATTTATTTATTTTCTATATTGTACATTTACTAATTCTAATATTACGCTAGATGTTTAATGTAATATTTATATTTCTTATATTGTATATTTATTTATGGATTATTTTTCTTATATGGTATATTTATTTATTCTAATTTTCTTATTTTTATATTAAATGATATTTTTAAGATAGATTTGTAATGTAATATTACTTACTGTATATTTTATTTTACATTTTGCAGATAGATTTTTAATGTACCTTTTTATTTCTTATATTATATATTTATTTTTTTATTTTTTATTTTTATATATTGTATATTTACTAATTTTAATATTACGCTAAATGTTTAATATGATATTTATATTTTTTATATTGTATATTTACTTATTGTTTATTTCTTCTTGTATTGTATATTTACATATTTTAATTTTCTTGTTTTTATATTAAATGATAATATTAAGATAGATTTTTAATGTAATATTTATATTTTTTATATTGAATATTTACTTATTGTATATTTTTTCTTATATAAAATGATAATATTACCATACCAGTTTTATGTAATATTTTTGTTTCTGATATTATATATTTACTTATTATTTTTCTATATTGTATGTTTATTTATTATCTATTTTTAATACCTCATGGTTTATTTTGAAAAATAGCTTTTATATTTATGTGGACGGTCTATGAAAAACATTTAGTTTTTAATATGAAAAACACATAATTAATTGTAAAATGATAAATCCATAAAAATTTAACAAAAAAACTAATGCAATGTTTACAATGAAAAGATAATTCTTTCACATTTTTTTGGATTCTTGTTATTGATAGATTAATTTATACCAACTATGTTTTGACTAATGTAGTATTTACATTTTTTATATTATATATTACTTTTTAATGTAGTATTTTCTTTTTCTCTTAAGTTATGTACTTGCTTATTATTACTTTTTGTATATTATATATTTACATATTTAAATGTATATTTACATGTATTTAGTTTTATATTTTAAGATACATGTCTAATGTAGTATTTTTAATTTTAATTTTTTTATTTACATTTTAAGATAGATGTTTAATGCTTAATGTACTTTTTCATTTTTTATATTATGTATTTACTTATTAATATTATTTTTGTATATATTATATATTTACTTAATATCTATATTTTACATTTTAAGATAAATATTTAAGGCTTAATGTACCTTTTCTATTTTTTAAATTGTTTATTTTTATTTTAAGATAAATGTTTAATGATTAACATAAACATTTTTGCGCTACGCATAACTTCTTTCTCTAAGACATTTCATAAATGATTAACATAACTCAGACTTCAAAGGAGTACATGTCTGAGTTAGGTTTAATTTCAACTTTTTCTACATCTTCTTCTTCTTGTAAAGCTTCTTCTCAAAACTACTGTTTCGTTTGTAGTAATAGTGTTTGTTGTTGTAGATATCACAGCTCGTGCTTGCTCCATCAAAAAGGATATGCACCATCACTCTCAGTGCAAGCAGCTGGCTCTGTGCAGCATTTTTGCTTGCGTCTACTGATAGTTTCTTACAGTCCAAGATTCTGCATAACCTCTTTCTCTTAGTCTTATCAATCTTCTGATGAGCCTGAAAATAGAGAGGGTGTGAGATATAACAGTTACCAGTATATTTTAAAGTGGTTAAAAATTATTCCTAATTCCTAAATGTCGGAGAGATGAGAATGTTATAGTTTTCTCACCTCCAACTATTTTGGAATTTATGTTGGTAGCTAGTAAAACTTTGTGATCTGACCTGTAGCTCTCCAGTTTTCCTTGGAATGCAAGAGTCCATCAAACAGACTAACACACAAAGTATTGAATCATGAGGGGCAAAATAACATACAAAGTAGTAGAAAATGACAAACACTATAGAATCAACCGTGGAAAGTACCTTTCGATACGTAGAGTTACCATTATACCGTATGTCCCGTATGAGCTGTCGTTGTTGTGCTTTTGATTGCACTTAGCTCACCAATAACGCTTTCCCAATATGAAAGTGGAGCTATATTAATTAAGCAAAGGGAGACTTAAGCATAGTGTAGCTTGTTTGTTAATATCACCTCCGCCAAGGGATTGTCTTCGAGAAGACCCGTTGCTAATACTTCTTCCTGGAAAAGTCAAAAGCAGCAATTCTTACTAAAGACTTGATACAAAGAACATAAAAGAAAACTTAAAAGATATGGTTCATAGCTAAGATTTTATACCTTCAGTGCTTCAGATTTTGCAGCTGCACCACCAGCAAGAACAGCTCTCGCACAGTCTGTAAAGCAGTTCTTGAAGCACGGCTCTCCGTTACGTTGTTCTGTGAACCTTCAGAAAGCTAAGAAGGGTAACCACAAAATCCAAGCTTCAAGTTCGGTGCTTTAAGCAAAAGCGAAAATGGGTTTCCATATACCTAGTGGGTGAGACGTTGCTGCAAGGGTTTTTCAAAGAGAGATAACCTAAGCGATTTGTTGGGCAATGGTGTGAGTCGATGTTGATGTTGTGTTCGAAAGGGAGGTATAAGTCTCTTTATATATAGATTTTTGCTCTTTTAATTAAATGGGAATTTTACATTATGGAGATAAACCTTTTTTAGTGAAAAATGGTAACTTTTTAATGTAAAATAGTAATTTTACATATGTTTAATGTAGTATTTTCCATTTCTTTTGTTGTATATTTACATATTATTTATTATTTTGGAAATTATTTTTAGCAGTGATATTAAAATGTATACTATACATTATATCAATATTCCAAAAATGTAAAACTATACATTAGATCAATATTTTTGGTGATGTGATTTTTTAAGTAAAAATTGTAATTTTTAAATGTAAAATGGTAATCTTACATTCTTAATGTAGTATTTTCATTTCTTATGTTATAGATTTACATATTATTTATTATTTTTGAAATTATATTTATCAGTAATATTAAAATGTAAAACTATACATTATATCAATATTTCCAAAATGTAAAACTATACATTAGTTTAATATTTTCGTGATATGATTTTTTAAGTAAAAATAGTGATTTTTAATGTAAAATGGTAATCTTACATGTTTAATGTAATATTTTTATTTCTTATGTTATATATTTACATATTATTTATTATTTTCGAAATTATATTTATCAGTAATATTAAATTGTAAAACTATACAATATATCAATATTTCGAAAATGTAAAACTTTAGTGATATGATTTTTTAAGTAAAATAGTAATTTTTCAAAAGTAAAATAGTAATCTTACATTTTAATGTAGTATTTCTATTTCTTATGTTATATATTTACATATTATTTATTATTTTTAAAATTATATTTATCAGTAATATTTAAATATAAAACAATACATTATATCAATATTTAGAAAATGTAAAACTATACATTAGTTTAATATTTTTGGTAATATGATTTATTTATGCCACGTTGCTTCTTTCAGAAGAAGGATTATACGATGATGTGGACACCTCCTAGAGCCTCAGATAGTCTCTTTTATTGGTATAGATTACTTTATTGTGGTTTCTCCTAGGTCTGGGCATAAAATCCATAACCCGAAATCCGAACCGAACCCGAACCGAAAAACCTGATCCGTACCCGGTCCGAAATGTAAAAAATATCTAAATGTGTCTTGTAAGGTGGTACAAAACATACCAGAACCCGAAGTGTTATTAACCAAACCCGAACAGGTAACCCGAAAAACCGAAAAAATTGAAAAATCCGAAAAAAAATCCGAAGAAATCGATCCGAAAATCAAAAATAATATACAATATAATTACATGAAACAAGAATATATACTTCAAATATTCAATTTCATATTTATTTTGATATGGTATCTAACAATAAGTATTTAAAATTTAAATAACTACCTTAATTACTTAATTATATATAAATAAATATATGTTTATTATGTTTTGCTTTTAAATTTTAGATTTTATTTCGGGTATATCCGAACCGATCCAATATAACCCGAATCCAAATGATATATGATTACTTTATGGGTTCTATGGTGTGATACAAAACCGACCCGAACCGATGTGTTATATCCGAACCCGAACCGTACTTGCAAATTTACTAGAATGAGACCTATGAGGTATTATAAAAGAGAACCAAAATCCGAAAAACCCGACGTGAATGCCAACGGTACCCGAACGCCCAGGCCTAGTTTCATCTTTTCACTTACACCGTACACAGCAGCTTGATGCCAGAGGCGAATAATGACGTTAATGTTATTATCTGAGGTAGGGTGTTTCATCCATCTTACACAATCATGGAACAAAAATGGAGGTGAAAGGTGTACCTTAGTGAGGAAGAAAGACCTAACACTCGAGCTGAAGTCGCATTCAAAAAAAAACAAATGTTGATGAATTTCATCACTTGAGCCACGTAGGATACAATATGAGGGCACTGCAACGCCCCATCTGTGCATTCTATCTCTGGTTGTTAACCTATGCCTCACATTATACCTAGGTAATAAAAGCATGCTTCGATATTCTTTCCTAAAACCAAACTTGAGAGTACCAATATAAAGGAGGCTGATGGAGATTTAGGTAGTCCCAAATGTCAGCTGTTGAGAATCTATCAGTTGGTACAAATCATCTACTTCAAAGGATCTGATAGCTGTTGAATCAGGAAGACAATCTTTAAGGAGAGTGATAATAAGGTGTCGGCTATGAAAACCACTTAACCACCACTATCCATGTTCTATTAGAGCACCTGCCACTAGGGATGTCAAATAGGCTTAGTGACCATGAGTTAGCCAAGACTAAACCCAAATGGTCTTACCATAAACACAAGAATCTAGGGTTTTCTAATTTTGGGGGTAAATCACATTTTACCGCCAAAATCGCAAATCACATTTTTCTAACAAAACTGCAAAATCATATTTTTTTCACCAAAACCACAATCATGTTTTCCACCAAAAGCGAAAAATCACGCTTTCTCGCCCAAACCATAAAAACAAAAAAAAAAGTCCCCCACATTTGTAAAATCATGTTTTCTCGCCAAAACTGCAAAATCATGTTTTCCCACCAAAACCGCAAAATTACGTTTTCCCGCCAAAACCACAAAATTACGTTTTCCCACCAAAACCGCGAAATTACGTTTTCCCGCCAAAACCGCTAAATTACGTTTTCTCGTCAAAACCAAAAAAATGTTTTCCCGCCAAATTTGTAAAATCATGGTTCCCGCCAAAAGCGCAGATCACGTTTTCTCGCCAAAACCGCAAAATCACGTTTTTTCGCCAAACAACAAAAAAAAAAAAGTTTTTCCGCCAAATTTGTAAATTATGTTTTTCTTTTTCCAAAACTGTAAAATTTATTAAAATCATGTTTTTTCTCAAACCGTAAAATCATATTCTTTTTGACAAAACTATGAAGTTACATTTTTGGTAAAATCACTAAGAAAATTATTTGTCTAACAAAACTATAAAACTCATATTTTTTAGGTCTCATGGGTAATCCATCTGGTTATGGTCCTATTTGGGATTGGTCTTATTTGGACGGTGTTTATTTGGATTTTGACAATTCATGTCCAATAGACGAGATTGTCCAACTGGACAAACCCATTTGGACATGGACAGCCCAATTGACATCCCTAGTACCTGCCACAACATCGTCTATCTTGTCACATTTCTTTCTGAAAATGATTGTAGGGATAACAATCTCTTAAATTTACTTTGCAATTAATACTAAGGGATATTACATGATTTAGTGTATTGTATTAGTGGGATTTTTGCTGTTGTTGATAATTGTGTTATAAGGAAATTGACTAATAATTAAAAGTAGTTTTAAAAAGAGTAGTTATGTTTTAGAAAATGACGGTATATATGATAACAATTTTAATTTGACCTCACCCCGGAAAGATGGATCAAATGCTAGAATAGACCACAAGGGGTCAAAAAAATCTAATATGGACCTCTTGTTTTTTATTTTAAAAATGAATTAAAAATAAATGGAAATTAGAGAGAAAAGACCATAAGACCTAAAAACTTAAGCATATTTACTAACCTATGCCATACTATCCTACCCAGATTCAGATCCGGATCCAGACCCAAACCCGACCCAACTTTAACCATAATCTTCTTCTTCTTCCTCTTTTCTTGGACCAAAATCTGATATAGACCAAAAGACTAAAAAATAATCTCTTACCGCCTATTTTAATCTATATGGACCAATTCAAGTGAATTTATATTTATGTCCTTAATGAATTTTTGTCTTTTACTTTCCCAACCAACCAATCAACAAACATTTGGGTCCACTCATTCCTCTTCTTCCTCATCAATAAACGTTTCTTTTTCTTTTTTATAAATTATCAACCATGGTTTCTTCCTCCTACCTTCTAATCTTTCTCTTTGACCCTCTCCATTGATGTGTTCAGTTTCTTCCTTCGACCATTGGCTCCGGTGATGTAGCTACTTCTCCGGTAGCATGAGATTGTTGTTCGGTGGTACATGTTGGTGGTCGGCAGTGACAGCTCCGGTTCGTGTACTTCTTCTCTCCACGTTAAAACTGCTCGGCTTCATTGTATATCACATCACCAACAAGAGTATCAATGATGGCTTCAGATGGCACGGCTCCTCCCTCAAACGGTCACTGTTAAAACTTCTCTTCATTATTGTATATCACCAGCGAGAGCATCAATGATGGCTTCCGATGGCACGACTCCTCCTACGGTAATGTATGACGACTCCAGTCCGGTTTGATGGTCTGGCTCTCCGGTAGTGAAGAACGACGACTGTGGTGATAAGATGCGATAACTCCGAGTCGTCTTTTCTTTCATTTACTAACGAAGAAGAAGAAGAAGAAGAAGAAGAAGAAGAAGAAGAAGAAGAAGAAGAAGAAGAAGAAGAAGAAGAAGAAGAAGAATGAGATCAAGAGGAAAGAAGAGAAGTACAACAATAAAACCATCTAATCATCCTTGACAAAAGTGGTGCGGCTAAGTTAGCGTAGTAAGGGAGATGCATACATTATATATATAAATGTTGCACGGTTTGACCAAAAGAAGAGAAGAGGATTTTACTTAATTGTAATTAAATAAACTCGTATAACTCAAAAACTAGTATAACTATGCAAGTTCTAAAATTTATCCTTGTGTGAATTCACTTATTGTCATCATTAAGCGTGGAAAATTGCTGAACATTATTGTTCTAAGTAGTATTGGATAGATCAATAGACTTTGGCATATTACTATCCAGTGCTTCATCATTCATCATGGAAAAACTATATATCAAACAATACATGTTTGACTAGTATAACTCGTAAAACTATTTTTTATTTACCAAACTAGTGATACTGGTATAACTAGTACAACTATGTAGGTTCTGAAATTTAAATATTCCTTCGGGTATTCCATACGAAAAAAATCAATAAACTGGCTAAATTGGAAAGTATTTAGAAAGGTTCCTTATGAAAATTTAGTGTTTTGTTTTTTTTTTCAAATCCAACACAATCACATAAATTTGCATGATCTACCTTATACTCTTAAGGTTTGTTAACTTCTTTGTCCACATAATTTTTGAAAAACATACATGAAATGTATTTTAACAAAATTTATGATTTCGTTTTATTGGGGCAAAGGCATGTACACATAAAGAAGTGGTACAACTGAGGTAAGTTTAAAATTTATGTCATACAACTAATTTTTTCGATTTCACTGCCAAAATACAACTATGTACAAACCGGTACAACTCAAAAACTAGTACAACTATGTACAAACTGGTGCAACTCGAATACTAGTACAACTATGTTATTTCATTTTGTATTGTGCATCACATTTTAAACGTGCATCATGTTACATTATGGTTGAATATTAAATCAAGTAGTTGTACCATTCTTAAATATTTTGTGTAGTTTAACCTGTTATCTATTTTTTTGGTTAAAATACATTAAATCAAAGTCTATAAAATTAAGAATTATTTTTAGGTACACAATTATCAAAACATAAAACTAAATAATATTTCTAAAATTTGTAGATTTTAAAAAGAAACTAATGGTATTGGGACTTTTAAAATTACAATTAAAAAAAAATTTGATAAATTTTTGAAGATTTTTTAGTAAGAAAAATATATAATTATAAAATAAAATTAAACAATATTTCAAAAAATGTAAAATATTATCTATTTCTATTTCTAAAATTATTTTATGTATTGTTATCTTAATGATGTTGTGCATCTCTCTTCTTCACAACAGTCCTTCTTGTTTATGAAAATATATACTAATGATGGAAATTATATAGATATGATTACAATTTCTCTATTTCTTATATTATTTTCATGTCCATATCAAGAAAATGAACATTGGGGCGAGAAACCTACCAACCAGCACTAGAAAAATGCAAATCAAGTGCTGCCAATATTAAACTAGTAATAGTACTACTGTAGTTAAACTATTATTGTTGTAGTCCAAATATCAAACATTAATGCTTATGCATTCTTTTCAAACTCGTGATGGCTTATGCATTATCTTCTGGAGTATACTCTTCCAGATCTTAAACTACAATTTTTTTTCTGGCTCGGCAATTGTCTTCTTTGCCTTTGGGAGCAAAAACATGAAGATGATTTTCCCCCGTATATAGTACAACTAGTACAACTAGTACAAATGGTACATCATCCCTTTCTATAACACCAGTTTGACACATACATGAAGATTGCACCAATATTTTCATTGGTTATACATCATCATTTTATATAACATCATTCATACGCTGAAAACAAAAATCAAATATAATCATATTAATTGTAAAGTTGTAGTAATTATACATGTTCTAGTTGTTCTAGTTATACATGTATTTAGACAGATGCAAGTGGGAAAGAGTAGAGTAATATGTATTATTGGTTCAACATCATCTTTTTGTATATCATTAATACACTGAAAACAAAAACTAAATATCACCATACTAGTTTCAAAGTACTATTAATTCGAGTTCTAGTTGCACCAGTTATATTGATTATACTCAATTTAGTTGTACAAGTTATACATTTTCTAGTTGTACTAGTTGAACAAGTTGGAATTGTACTAGTTGTACTAGTAATACTCTTCGTTCTTATTTTTTATGAATCTCGTATGTATATGATGAGATCTGGTTTCGAATAAGACATAATGGATTAAAGAAGACTATGGGTTGATCGAATTTGGGATAACAGAAAGAAAATCCATAAGTGATTGAAGAAAATTTTGACTTTGCTTTAAAATTGAAGAAGTATCAATAAAGAAGACAAGAGAATAAAAACTTAGGGTTTAAATCTGGGTCGGGTTTTGGGTCGAATTTTGGATCTGGGTCTGGGTAGGATAAGAATGGCATGAATTTGTAAATATGTTTGAGTCTGTAGGTTTTTTGGTTATTTCCTCTTGTTTTTGAATTAAATTTAAATGCAAAATGTAAAAGAAAAAGAGGAGGTCCATATCAGATTATTATGAACCCTTTTGGTCCATACTAGAATTTGATTCTCTTTTCTTCTCCATTAATGTTCTTTCACCTTAAAACAAAATCAAAAAAATTCTTCAAGCATCTACCAATTTTCTCATTCTTAACCCAAATTGATCAACCCATAGTTATATTTAATCAATTATATCTTATTTAGAATCAAATTTCATCTTTTACAAACGAGATTCAAAATAAAGAAGAACGCAAAGTACAACTCCAACTGGTACAACTAGTACAACTCCAACTGGTACAACTAGTACAAATAAAATTAGTACAACTAGTACAACTAAAAAAAGTATAAGTATATATATATTTAGTATAACCAATATAACTGATACAAGAAAAATGGTATAACTAGTACAATTTTACAATTAATATAGTGATCTTTATATTTTGTTTTCAGCGTATAAAAATGCTAGAAAAAAAAGATGATGTAGAACCAATAAGACATTTTTATACTAGAAAAAAAAGATGATGTAGAACCAATAAGACATGTTGGTCTAATTTTCCCCCGTCTACATGTATCAAATACATGAATAGTATATTTTTAATAATATCTAATTTGGATAATGATTTATTTAAAAGTTGTACTAGTTATACTAGTTGTACTATTTTCGAAAAAAATCATTTTCAACTTTTTGTTCTCAAAGGTCAAAAAGGTATATGTGGAGCTAGAAAAGTATTTAAACATGGTTCCAAAAAACACGAGTCACTGGAAAAAGAAGGAGGGAGCGTCGGCGATGAATAAGAGTGACCACCGTCGATGAAGAAAAAAAGACCTCTACTGTGAAGAAGAGAGATGCCGCAGCGAAAAAGAAGAAAGATGCAGTGAAAAAAAAGAGAGATGTGACAAGGAAGAGTGAAGTCGTGGCGAAGAAAAGAAAGGTCGATGGTGGTGTTCACGGTGGGTCTTCGTCAAATCCAAACAAGCGGGCTCAGAATTGCGAGAGAGAAACCACATCTCCACCGGACCCTCAACGCGATCTTTTCTCGGAACTCACAACGGCTTCTCCATCTCAGCCCACTAGTAAGCCCCATAAATTAAGTCAACCCAAAAATTTAGATATATTTTGGTATAACTAATGCAACTACACAATAATAAATAATAATGGTACAACTAGTCCAACTACTCGACATTATTGTTTCAACCTAAATGTTTAAAACATGATACACATTTAAAACGTGATGCACATTTAAAACAATACTAAAAAAATAACAAGTAGTTGTACCAGTTTTCTTGTTGTACCGGCTGTGCATAGTTGTACTAGTTTTTGAGTTGTACCAGTTTGAGCATAGTTGTACTTTGGTACGTAGTAAAAACAAAAATATTAGTTGTACCACATAATAAATATAGTTACTTCATTGGTACCACTTATTTATGTTTTCATGTCTTTGCGCGGTTACAATGAAATCATCAATTTTGTAAAAATACATTTCATGTATGTTTTCCAAAAATTATGTGGACAAACAAGTTTAACAAACCTTAAAAGTATAAGGTAGATAATGTAAACTTATGGAGTTGTGTAATAATTTTTAATTTTTTCCCAAAATTTCAAATTAAATTAAGAGAAACTTTCTAAATACATACCAGTTGAGATTTTTTTTTTCTCATATGTAATACCAAATTAGTTTTATCAATTTCTGAAATGTCAAAGTTGTACTAGTTGTACCAGTAATACTCGTCTAATATATAATAAAAAATTATATCAATTGTTTATATATCTAGTTTAAGTGGTTGTGCCAATATTTTCACATCATAGCTTTGTAAGAATATGTTCGATGTTTGTTTATCACAATAATATGGCTAATATAGTTAATATATCTTAAAAAATATAAAGTATATAATGTAAAATTAAGAATGCAATGTAATAATTTAACAAAATTTTAAAAAACGTCAAATAAAATAGATGAAATTTTATCAACATATTTAATTAGAATATTTACTTGTTTATTTTATGTGTAAATTATAACATTTATATACCAATTATATAATTTTTAATATATTTAGTTGTATGAGTTATACTAGTTGTATTCAGTCGGATGAAAGAATGAGATAAGAAAACTTGTGTGGGTGTAAGTAGTTGAAATTAAAAAAAAAAATGAAGGGGAGAGACTGAGAAAGAAACAAAGTGTTGTAATTAGAGAGTTTAGAAACTGAATATTTATGTGTTATTATTAATGATCAATGGGGTTCCTTTATATAAGGATTACAAGATAAAGATAAATGGAAAGTATCCAAAACCTAAACTCATTAGGATTAGGAAAACTACTAATACATAATAATGGAAAGATTACATCTACTAGGAAAAGGAAAGGGTTTCCTTTTCTCCAAGCTTTGTGGCCGCCATTCTCCCTCATGAAGTCGGTTCTCTCTCTCCTCTCTCTAGGGCTTCGGCCGTCTCTCCATCTTCTAGGTATTGGGCCGGTCTTGGACCAGGCCTGGTTAATGGCAATCCACTCCATGATTTATAACACTCCCCCTTGGATGCCATAACCATACAGGATTTGTAATACGCTACATGTTGCCTCATTAAAACCTTATCAGGAAAACCCAGTGGGACAAAACCATGATGAAGGAAAAAGAGTACAACACGCACTACTCCCCCTGATGTGAACCTCAGTGTAGGTTCTACATTCTACGCATCTTGGTGTGTGATATTTCTTGTATGTATAGGATGGGAGTAATCGGCCAGTTTCATTACTGAACCGTAATTAGACCACTTCGACTTCTTAGGTCGTTTCTCATGTCCTATGACATTGAGTGTCCCGGTAAAGCATGTGTGCTAAACAATGTGAACCATATTGTTCTCGGGGATCACTATTGGGTCTTTGCAAATCATGTTTGCATGTGTCCATAGTCTAGACGTGATCGTCTACTGTTAACTCTTTACTATGGTCGGATAAACCAAGTACTCATGGACAATGTACTAAACATGGTTATCATGAACCTATGTCTTGATCTGGCCGATCCATGTCTGGATCATAGACCTCGTCTATACATGTCCACTACTTGTCTCATGAGTGTTCAAGATAAATGATCGTTGATGTGAGTTTATAATCTCTTATTATGGCTCTGCGGCCGAACACTCTCATGGATGTGGACATAGATTTCTTTGCCTTAGGCAGTACCATATCTATCTCGGACATTGTAGTCCTTTATCCATCTCTTGATGGTGTCTCATGACCTCTGTTGCTGTGGATTATATCACACACTGAAATATATATTATTAGGTCATAGATCTCGGCTCTCACAAGCTTATGGACTACAATACATTTGTATCCGGTTGATCTTTTGTCTCTACTAGTCCGTGATCAAGAAGAAGGGCCAGACGCCTTTTAGTCTTAAAAGCCGGACACGTCTAGTAGAAGAGCCAGACGTTCTTTGTTGAAGAGTCGGACGCCCTTAGACGGACATAGTCGGACATATTTAGTTTGAAGGGCCGGGGCCGGACTCTTTTGGTCGGACACCCACATAGATTTATTCTATGCCTACTAACCTCTTTAAGGTTTAGTATAAGCACAAGGAATTTCAAATATATATGGACTGTATTGGATTGTCTTTTATATAACTCCAAGATCAATGATCATGTGATCAATTTCTTTTACATACTATATGCAGCTGCTTTATGTTTCAGTCCATGAATCAGCTTAGGAATGAAGCTGTTCTTTCATCTTATCCAGTGATCCATATCCTGCATACTACATCATTTGTATCTAATTTCTTTCTTATGACCAGACCATTGTCAATTTCGAAAATATGTAGCAGCATCCACCACATAGGAGTTTATCTCCTTATAATCTGTTCCTTTGATCTCTGTGAGTACCTTGTGTAACAAGCTATGATCTAATGATGTTATTAGGAAACATGAACACTTTAGGCCTCGTGAGCATGTGTCTTTTCTCACGGTTTCTTTATCTCACAAGATCCATCTATTTCACTTGTTTATCAGATGGCGTTTTTGTATATGTATATGGCCAATACACCCATCTCTCTTTTAGATACTTTGAACCTCCACGTTTTATCTTTTCTAATCTCTATGATCTTTTATGATTGTATGAGTACTCTTTCGTGGGTTCATGATCCTCGTTGATTCCTTTATGTTCAAGTGCTATAACTTTATGTATCTTTATACAAATGTATGTGTGTGTCGACACATTCATGTGGTTCCATTATGTTCCAGACATGATCTGATCACATTGAGATTTCATTATCCAGGACCTTTGTTACCTAGTAGCTTGGCG
Organism: Brassica napus; assembly: GCF_020379485.1. Taxonomy (NCBI): domain Eukaryota; kingdom Viridiplantae; phylum Streptophyta; class Magnoliopsida; order Brassicales; family Brassicaceae; genus Brassica; species Brassica napus. The sequence continues at coordinate 28,648,508 of NC_063452.1, forward strand.
TCCCAAGCCACATGGTTTGGTACCTTAGATGTGTAGCTGCGCAGCCTTTTCTCAATGTCTGGTATGGTTTCTCTTATAATCTCGGATCTGTATTCTATACACCATTCTTTTCTATCTGAGATTCCTTTATCTTATGGAACACTTAGTCTATCTTGTATAGACTCTATAGCAACCTGATTATGTCTCTTCTAGGACACTCATTTGGTGCTAAGCTGGTTAGTCATTTCTCGGGTCGGTGTCTGGCATTTCGATTAGCTTCTCAATTAGCTAGCTTTATATAATCTTTCTTTGGACGTCTTAAATTATAATCTCTAGTCCGAGGATCTTTGCCAAGACAATGATGGTTAAAACCATTCTTATCATTCTTTTACTTTTTAATCTTTCTTTGTCCAGCTTATAATCTTTCTCCTTTAATATTGAATATCCGGATTCATTTGTTTCATGCAATCCGTACCTGGCCACTATTTTAATCACCCATGTTTTGGCTCACGGTCCTTTGAATTCGTGGAGAAGATCTTATTCTTATATATTTCCAATCCTTTTCTGAGGTTCCATCTTTAGACGGCACATGTATGTAAGTGGTGGTTTATTCAAAATCTTTTAAGATGGTGTATGTCTGGTTTTATGACCCGTATATAATCTGAGATGGAAATATCTATGCTCACTTATATGGCCTGATGCAAGTGATCATATTATCATTCTATACATGTAAATTCATAATGTCCCCAAGCTTATAGACTTTATAGTCTTATCCTTATAGATAATAGTTTACATGGCCGATCATTTATAGGTAATAGCTTACTTGGCCAAACCTTTATAGGTAATGGAACGTGTGCGGCCAAGCCTGCACTATGCGGCCAAGTCACGGCCAAGTCACGGCTGAGCCGTTTATTCTCATGGTCTCTTCAGCCGGGTAATGGCCTCTTTGGTTTGGCCGTTTGTATCATGGCCTCTACGGCCAAGGAACGGTCCTTTATGGCCGAGTAATGACCGAGCCATATAACATGGTCTTAGACCATAGTGGTACACGAACTTGTAGTATTGATCGTGGGTTTATCCTCTATCCCCCTCATGACCATACTATAAGGTCGTGGTGCTTGGGACGATTAAGCCTAATGAGTTTTCCTTTGTGTACATGTTTCACAACGTGAGATCTTTTATGGGATAACTCTGTGCCTTTTCAATCTTTGCATCAAGTTTAGACTTTAGGATGGTTAATCTTATCATGCCATATAATGTAAAATTTTGTGGTGTTATCTCAATATGGTTACCACATCTCTTGCCTCTTTATCATACTGATCTGTAGCATAGTTTTGATCAGTAGAGATCATAGGTATAGTCTCGACCACTTTCTTTCATGGTCTTAGGCATTTTTCTTCTTAAAATCTAAAGGAACTTGTTTCCTTCCTTACCCATTGTTTCTACTTGGAAACCATACATTATAACTTCAATGGGTCACATGTTCTTTTGGGTGTGTATAATGCCTTTTAAGGCAATGCCTTAGCCATAGTTTCTTTACTATGCTTACTATACCCATTCATGATTTCTTACTTGGTTTTATGCCCTTTAGGCAATTCTTTAAAATCATTTATATGTTCAAGTAAGATCAGGCAAGACATAATGAAGTCAAAACAAACTTTTATTTATATATATAAACGTGAATGCCAAATTAGGTTAAAGCAAAACACAAATCAAAGACTTAATAAAAATTATCATGTCGAGATCTTTTTAGTTAAATAGATAAGCCGGCCTGTCCATCTATTGCATTGGACACGGCTGCCTTGGATTCATCTTGATCAATTTCCTCAAGACATTTCATCTCACTGTTTTTCTTTAGTACCTTGTCATTCTCAATCACCGTTAGGCAAGAGATCAGGTCATTGTAAGTGGTAGAACCTCTTTCTATGTAGATATGTTTTGACAACAAATCTTCTGGATGGAATGTGGAGTATGTCTTGAATAGACAATCATTATCTGTTACCTCTTCTCCACATAATCTCAGTTGGTACACGACCCTGGACAAGGCAAAGTGAAACTCGTCCACTGTCTCAAAGTCTTGGAATCTGAGACTCATCCATTCATGTTTGACCTTTGGTAATAATACCATAGTGTATCTGGACTTTAATTATGTCCAAAGGTCACGAGGATTCTCAATATGTAGATACTGATTTCTCAGTTCCTTAGTGAGATGATTGCGCATTATTGTAATGGCTCTTAACTTTTCACTTCTAGTTGCATAATCACCCTGAATGATACTCCTTCCGAGTCCTCTTGATTTCAGGGTAACTGAAGTGTTCATTGCCCATTCTAGATAATTATCTCCAGAGAGATTTAGAATGGCATAATCCATGGGTTCAAATCTCGGCATCTGAAATCATATTATCAATCAATTCACTGATTTAGAATTCTTGCAACCAATTTAAATAATCAGTGCACATGATTTCATAAGTCTCTCTATAATGCTTAGGCCATACGGCTTTGCATTGTGATGCTTATACCTCACGGCCATTATAAGATACAACGATCTTAAGGATCAGATCATGATGCAATCTGGTTTATATAACCATCCGGATACTAGGCCACACGGCTTTTAATCAATCAAGGGCACAAGGCCGCAAGTATGAACAATGTATTAGGCCACACGGCCATATACAAAACGAGATCTAGATGCATTCAATCCTATTTCTTAGTTGCATATCTATTAGGTTTTAGAATTAAATAATCTAGCAACCTAACTCTCATTCAATATGTAAATTCTTTAAATCAATCTTTCAAGCTTTAAGTAATGAGAGATTTAAGGTTTCAAGGCCTTTAGAAATATCAATCAAGATTAAGGGTTTCAAGGCCATTAGGAATTTTAAAATTCGAGATTAGGGTTTTAGTTTAAACAAGATTCAGATTCAAGTTTTAAAACAATCTTAATCATAGCTCTAGGCGATCAATCAAATACTCAAGTTTCAAATCGATTTTCCAAAATTAGGGTTTTAGGGGATTTTGAAAACTTTGATCTTTGATCAAGGGGATTTGATTTGAGATTCAAAAACCTTTAAGGTTCTGATTTTAATTGATCAATGGACCAATCTCGTTCTTAGGTTTAGATCGAACTTATAGAGCTTCGATTTACTCATAGGGGATTGATCTATTTAACCTATGGCTTTTAGTTTTAGAGATTATCTTTTAGGGTTTCAATCTTTACAAAACAACCAGGTTCGATTCATGTTCTCAGAATTAGGATTACCTTTGTTTTGCAAATTGTAGAAACCGGACCTCCAAAGATCAATGGATGAACCTCGGACGCGAGCTGCGACGCGGACGCGAGCTGTCTTCTTCCTATCGGGTCTCGAGTCGAGACGGACGCTTTCAGTCGGGGTCGCGAGATGAGGCTGAGACGGACGCTTGCAGTCGGGGTCGCGAGTTGAGACTGAGACGGACGCGTGCAGTCGGGGTCGCGAGATGAGGGCTATCGCGAGCTGTCTTCTTCCTATCGGGTCTCGAGTCGAGACGGACGCTTTCAGTCGGGGTCGCGAGATGAGGCTGATACGGACGCTTGCAGTCGGGTTCGCGAGTTGAGGCTGAGATGGACGCGTGCAGTCGGGGTCGCGAGATGAGGGCTATCGCGAGCTTGTTTCTTCTCGCGGACGGTTGCGTCTGATCATGGATTTGGTCTGAGCTGGACGCAAGCTGAGCTGAGGCTGGAACGTTGATCACGGACAGGGAACGTCTGAAGCTGAGCTTGATCGGAGTTGAGTTTGATCGGAGTTTGCAAGCCGGAACGCAAGCAAGAACAATTTAGGGTTCTTCGGGATTAGGGTTCCAAAAGACCAAGACGGCGCCGTGTATTGTTCCTGCGAGTGAGAGCGCGTCTGAGATCTGATCGACGAACGGTTTGCGCTGGTGGATTCGTCTCGTCAAGAGCTTCAAGAGGATATGTGGCTCGTCGTCTGGTTTCTCAGGGTTTGAGAGATAGATCGATTTTAAGCTGCGCTTGATTTAAGGTTTATGTGTGACGGATTTTAGGTTAGGTTTTGTCCCAAGGTTTTGGAGTGTATCGTGCTGATAACGTGTCGTAATTAGAGAATTTAGAGACTGAATATTTCTGTGTTATTATTAATGATCAAGGGGGTTCTTTTATATAAAGATTACAAGATAAAGATAAATGGAAAGTATCCAAAACCTAAACTCACTAGGATTAGGAAAACTACTAATACATAATAATAGAAAGATTACATCAACTAGAAAAAGGAAAGGGTTTCCTTTTCTCCGAACTTTGTGGCCGCCATTCTCTCTCATGAAGTCGGCTCTCTCTCTCTCCTCTCTGTAGGGCTTCGGCCGTCTCTCTATCTTCTAGGTATTGGGCCGGTCTTGGACCGGACCTGGTTAAAGGCAATTCATTCCATGATTTATGACAGAAAGAGAATAAAATGGTGTGGCCAAAATTAAAACATAAATGAAATGATTTAATGACTCAAGTCATCTTTCATTAATGGTAAAATTATCATTTTACTCACTTTGGTCTATATAGATTTTTTTAAGTGGTAGTAGATTTTTTTTTTTTTTGAGCATTCTGGGTCCATAATAGATTTTTGTCCCTAAAAGATACGCTTGAAATATATACAGGTTTCCCAAATTGGTTCAACCAAATCGTAATGGTCTAACCAGAGTCATGTTCATAGATAAGAAGATAGCCAAACGAAACCGAACCAATTGGTCTGTTACACTGTTCTTCAAATAACTTGGCGGAACAACACGTCTTCTGGTTTGTACATTTAAACTGATAACCAATAGCATTTAAATCATACCGAATTTTGGTTTGGTACGTGCCGATTTGGTTATGTTAAACCCTCTTCCAGAAAAAGTTCTTCCTCGAAATATAAATTAAAAATCATCTTCCTCTTCCTCTTCCTCTTCCTCGCACGCTCTCTCTCTCTCTCTCTCTCGATTTGGATCAGAAAATTTCTTCGATCATCAAAATGGCGACCACCGCTTCAGACTCTCCGACACAGACGATCCAGGAAGCGATTCAGCAAGAGGATGTTGTTGTTAACGAAACTAAGGAGGAGGTGACGACGTACAAGACGAAATCGATTCAGTTCCTTGGCCGAAACACGCCTATCATTCTCCAGAACGAGAATGGACCTTGCCCTCTCTTAGCCATCTGTATGTTCTTCTTCCCTTCCCCCCCCCCCCCCCCTTAGGGTTGGATTAATGATGGATTGTTTAGGTTTCCGTTTCTAGGATTGTAACGCTAGTTGGAGGATCGGTGTTAGGGTTTGTTGGTTTTGGTAATAATATAATGAAAGGTATTTGTCTAATCATTGAAATGTTCTGTAGGAGATGAAATCTTCTGCTAGTTATTTGTATCCGGATGTCTTTTATTAACGTGTATATTGATTTTGGGATCTAACAGGTAATGTTCTTCTTCTGAGAAACAACTTGAAGCTGAGTCCTGACTCTTATGAGGTTTCTCAAGAGAGATTGATGTCCCTTGTGGTCGACAGATTGATTGAGTCCAATAGTAAAGTCAATGTAATTTAATCAAAGCTTCTTCTTTATATTTATATTTATATTTATGGACTTAATCTTTGTGGATAACTTTTGTTTAATGTTTCTCATGGCAGGACAAAGAGGAAGAATATATTAAGAATCAGCAACAGAACATTGCTGATGCTATTGATCTTCTTCCACGTCTTACTACTGGAATCGATGTCAATATTAAATTCAGGAGGTTCACAGCTTTTATCTTTTGTTATTAAGCTTCTACCATTGTAGAAATTTATATAATAACCATTTAACGTGTTTGCCAGGATTGATGATTTTGAGTTCACCCCTGAGTGTGCAATATTTGACTTACTTGACATTCCTTTGTATCATGGATGGATAGTTGATCCCCAGGTATTACCGTGATTTTGTTTTAATTTCCATTCTTGTGATAGGATACTTTATTCTGTATATCCATTGTTTGGCTCGTTATGGATAGATCACTTTTCTTTTTTAGAATGGTGTCTTTATCAATCCTGGCTCTGTAGTAAAAAGATTGATTCCGTGTTGCTTTTGCATACCTCCAGGATGTTGAAACAGCTGATGCAATTGGTAGCAAGTCATATAATGCGCTAATGGGGGAGCTCGTTGCTCTGGAGACGCAGAACGTAGAGCACGAAAATCCCGGAGAGGATTCTGTTGATTTCGTTGCGGCAACCACAGCGGCTCTAGGGGTTCCTTCGCCCTGTCTCTCGAAAACTAGCTCTTTTCAGGATTCTCCACCTGCAGCTGTTGAGCTTCGTAAGCTGAGAAAGGGTGACCTTGAGGAAGAAACAGAGTTATTGCAAGCCTTGCAGTTATCACAGGGGAACGGTCCAGCACCAAACGCTCACGGAGACTCGGCCAACCTGGACTCTGCTTTCACATTTTCAGACGCAAGTCCAACTAGCACCCTTGGTGATAATATCTGTCACCTAGAACAGTTCAAATCTGATGGTGATAAAGCATCAGAAAATGATCAGTTGTCTCCTAAGAAATCTGGAGATGAGACGGGCCCTGCTGATGTTGAAAGTGTTAACAGTAACGAAAAGGCTATCGCTGAGGTAACTTCAATGGAGAAGACTGATCTGGAGTCGACCAAAACTGACTGCACTTCTGAGAGTCTGCTCAAGTCTGATGCAGCTTCTGTTAATCCAGGTAGTCTTTATTCATATTCTTGTACATCTGAAGATATTGGAGATTGAATTTCTTACTCAAATTCCCACTCCATCTCCAGATCTTACTTACAAATCCCGGCATGACGATGTATCCGCTGCTTTTACTTCACCCGTATCTAGTGATGAACCCATGTATGAAGGTGAGGAATGCGTAAACGCTGTGGCTCCACCAGTTTGTGCAGACAAAGAACCCGTTTATGAAGGCGAATCACTTCTTGGGAAAAGGGCTGAGAAGAATGTTGATGATTGTTCTTCTGAAGGTAACGGGCTTACAGCAAAAGAGGGTAATATAACGTACCCTTGGGCATGGAGACACACTTATTGTTGAGATATTAATACATTATCGTTGAGTTTTGCCAGGTGAAGTAATCAGGAACTTCCTGAAGAACAGTGCCAGTCAATTAACCTTTTGCGGGTGCGTGGTGTTATCATTTGTTGACAAGTTATATTCTCTGGTATTAATCTTACATTCGATATTTTGATTGTATTTTACAGACTCTTTCGCTTGCAAGAAGGCCTTAAAGAACGTGAACTCTGTGTCTTTTTCCGCAACAATCATTTCTGCACCATGTTCAAGGTTTAGTTTAATTTATAGACATTTTCATTTTTATGATTGCAACATATTGATTTTCCAATTCAGTACTCTTCGTGTTGCTGTCATTTTTCAGTATGAAGGTGAGCTTTATCTTTTGGCTACAGATCAAGGTTACCTAAATCAGCCTGATTTAGTTTGGGAAAAGCTAAACGAGGTATCAGCTTACTGATCATTTGTTTTACTTGCTTATTTAGCAACTCTTAAAGAGATATATATTATAACTATATCCAGTCTGTTTCCTGCTATGGCTTCTTGTGAGTTGTGACCACTCTTCACATGCAATATGGTTTCAGGTTAATGGCGACACTGCGTTCATGACTGCTACTTTCAAGGAGTTCAAGATTGACAGCAGCACAACTGGTGCAAGTGGCACATGGGATGAGCAAAACGCAGTCACAAATACTGCTGTATGTTGTCCTGATAGCATAATCACTGTTCAAGATCTCCTTGTTTTATCATTTTAATCATTTTTTTTTATTATTTTTCCTCACAGGATTATCTTGCGAGCATGCCAGACACAGGCATAGAAGTCAAGTAAATATCTACTATTACTGTTTCTATCGCCATTGTTAAATTCATTCTTGTTGTTTCAAAACTTCATTGTTTCCCCTCGTCTGTCTCTTTGTGTGTTTCTTTCATAAGTAAACGAGAAGACAGATGTCTTTTCTTTCTTTTGAAACATGCTGCTTATGATTTGTTTTGATATTTATGCAGCTCTGATCTACAACTGGCGATAGCTTTGCAACAACAGGAGTTTGAGGACCAGAGCCCGCGGAGTAACCCAACTCCACAACCACCAACAAGTATTGGTGCTTCACGACTGATCACTGGTCCTCAGGTATTTGATTTCTTCTACTCATAACTCTATCTATAATCATAGATAGCAACCCCAAGTCTGATTGTGTTACATGACATGATAATGAGCATTAACGTAATCAGAATCCAATCGCTTCTTTTACATATTAATTAGTAGATACACTGTGTGACCATTGCAGGTACCAAGGAGCAGCCACAGGCCGCCATCATCAGCTGCAGCGTCAAGACAGGAAGGCAAATCCTCTAAAGATAGCAAATGTAGAATCATGTAAATCCTCATCATGTCGATTTTGTAAATCTCCAACCTATTTTTCTTTCCTAACTTGTTTTTTTTTTTCCTTTGAAAAAACTTTTGAATCCTTTTTAGCATAAAAACGTTACAAACTGTAATTGTGCTCTGCTGAAAAAAAAAACTAAAATAATTTTGTTGCGCATAAGTCAAATCTCATTAAATGCAATAGATTAATAATTGTTTTTATATATATATACATAAATAAAAGTGATTGAGAGGAAAATCTAGGATAAGAGATTAAATATCATCAGTTAGCTCGTCTGTGTGGATCATGTCGGGGTGATACACCATTTAGAGTGTCGTACAAAGAACGAAGATGGTGAAGGATTGAAGGAAACAGAGCAAAGTGACGTGGAAGTTAGTTGCAAGTTGCAAGTGATTGGTAATTGGGCCGTAGTATAAATAAGAGAAATGATCATAGGGCTGTTCGTTTGGTTGCCGCAAGTACCAGCGGCAGCGTCAACATTCTGCGTCAACTCTTGTTCGTTTCGTTGACGCAGGAAACTGCGTCTGACGCCGCGTCCAAACGCCGCGTCCAAACGCCGCGTCCTGCGGCTGACGCCGATAAAATCTGCGGTCGCGATATAGTATGCGGCAACGTCAGCGTCTGCGAAACGAACAACAACTGTCCTCATTGACGTTGCCGCCGCCGCTGACGCTGCCGCTGCCGCTGCCGCCGAAACCTGCGGCAACCAAACGAACAGGACTCATAAAGAAGACAAAAATTGATTCGCAATTAGCGACGATGATCAGAAAAGGCTTGGAGAAGCAAATCGGTGATTATGAGAACTTAAACCCTAATATTCATGTACGCATTTCTGATCTGGAACCTGGCCGTAGTATAAGGGGTTGGTGAAATGGTGAATCGTAGCTCGATAGCTGGTAGTAGAGATCTCACTTGTTGAAACAAATTGAATTACCGGTGTGGTGTTTGACGTAACAGATACGTTTGGTTGGATAGCGTTGGCAGAGATATTGAAGATGGTGAGTGTTATATATATAGAGAGGTGATCTACGCTATTGATCAAGATGATCAATAGTTAAGGTTTTGGTTCCTAAAGAAAAACTTGTGATTTCTATTTTTGTTCTTGTAAAGTTACTCATTGATACTGAAAAAGGAAAGAGTTTTGATACTAATTTCAATTCAGCACTAAGAAAAGGTTTTAAAACCTAACAATGATGTATTCTTGTCCATCTTTTTATGTACATTATTTTAGCATAATTTTCCAGCATTAAAAATTAAAAAAACTTTGGTAATGCTTGGAAAATAAACGACATTAGTTGGCTGAAAAGAAGAACCTCTTAATGTCTTTGTGATGAGATTACGAGACTTGATTATAAACACTTACTTATAATTTTCTAATAGAGATGGTTTTGGAACACAAACATCTCATACATAGATTTTCTTTAGCGTAAAACGATCTCAAGTTCACCACATTCATTAGATAGGAGAACTTTTCTGAGTTGATATGCATTTGGTGTTAATTAAAGATTCACGAAGGCTCTTTCACTTTTACGAGCGAACCAATTTCCAGCTAGTCAATCCATAAACAAACAACAAATTCCAAAGCATTTTTTATTACACAATGATAAGACCATCTCCAATGGTTTACTTTATTTTTACTCTAAAATAGAGTAACTCTATAATATAGTTTGAGTTTGCTTTAATGGTACTCTATTTTAGAGTATAATATAGAGTGATAAACAAAAAAAAATTACTCTAAATCTTTGGAGTAAACCTATTTTTCACTCTATATGAGAAATATAGTACCATTGGAGCATTTTTACTCTAAACTCTATTTTAGAGTGAAAAATAGAATGAGGTTGGAGATGTCCTAAGCATTGAAATCACATCAGCTAAAATGTTAATCGAACAGAGAGAAAATATGATGATAAAAATTCTAATACAAAGATCTAGGCTACCAGGAACGGTAGCAAAAAAAACTATAAGTGTGACTGGTAACTATCGAAGAACATTAAGAATGATTAGGAAAAGAATGAATAGAAATAAAATTTTGGGAATGATGAGAAATGAGAGTTCCTTATCAAAACAAGGAACAAATTTGCATTATAATTCTCTACAAAAAAGGAATGAGAAGGAATGAAGAGGAAAAAATATTCCTCATGAATAGTAACATTTTTGAGGAACGTTAAAGAATGTAGTGTTCCTCTTCATTCCCTTGGTTGCCATTCAAACCCTGAGTCACAATAGTGGTGGTAGCCAAAATGCTCGGGCTCATCAAATCCATTCACCTAAAGAGATAGTCATAACCACCCCAGAGAAAAGGGTATTCTTAGTTTGTGTTTTTGACAAATTCTCTTTGTTTTGAAGAGACTTTGGCTGCAACTAGAATGCATTTTTTTGGAATTAAAACTTCCAGAATGCTTAATTCATGTGCATTCTAAATTTTTTTCACGAGTTATAATTAAAAAATGGAATGTGTATTTCATTTCATTCTATAACATTCCATACCATTCCAGAAAAAAAAATTAACTATCATTTGAAAAATCATTCCAAATCAAAAACGTTTTGGAATAAGTGGAATGCTGATTTCATTCCATTAAATTCCAAAAATAATAATTTATATCATTTTACATATTCTTTTTAATTGTCACTAGTTACACTCTTTAATTGGTACTAAATCATATGTTTCTACGTAAACAATAGATGATCCTATAACTGAGACCTATGAATTGCTATTAGAGCATGTTTTGTTTTTGATCTGAACTACTTTGTTGTAACAAAAACTTTATATTTTTCACCTTGTTATCGGCATTCTTCATGAATAACGATTATTAAAAATCTTCGACAAACGATCATTTTTCTGAATCAACGATCATCGAGATCTATCCAGCAATTTTTTTCTCTCTCAGTTATTTTTTGTTTGAAAACATAAAGATAACTCAAATTTTATTTTGTACCATCTGCCATTCTTCCATCGTTTTAAACCAATAAAAAAACAAATTGTTATTTTATGTGTTTTCTTCTTGTGTTTCTAGTTTCGATATCTCAAAAAGAACAAAAAAGGGTTTGTCATTTCAATAATATATAGAACAAGAGTTTTCACATACGTTTTCATTCATTGCAAACGCATCCTTATTTTTTTTATTTTCTTTGCTTGTTACTTCAAAAAAAAGAAGAAGAAGAAGGTCAATAAGGGTTAAGCTTCAAAGTCTGACATTTAGCTTCGTCTAAAAGTGCATGAAACACTCTGATTTCTCGTGACAAACTCTCCGTGGTCTTACAGCTATCATGAAACAATGCTAGACACTCCAACCATCTTACTTCCTAAAACAGCAACGTTTTGCGACTAAAACCGGAGTGTGCGATTCGTTCTTAAATAAGAGTTTTCATGTCTTGAACCCCTCTTCTAGTTATGTCTTCTTTCTGCTCCTCACGTTTTGTTGGGCTTTTTACCATTTTTACTCTCTCTAGCCGACACTAGATGGCCAACACTAAATAAGACACTCTGTCTTGTTATTTTGATATTCAACTAGAGATGGCAATTATGGATCTGGACCGCGGATCTGGCCCGTAAAGGACTGTCGCAGTACGGCATTGGGATGAGGTTTTTAGGCCCGTAAATTTGCGGGCCTCGCGGGACGTGTCTTTGCGGGACTGAGTCTTTTGCGGGATGGGCTGAAACGGGTTATGCGGGATTACATGAACCCGCATTTTTTTATTCATTTCTTATTTTACCTCAAAAAACGAGAGAGAGAGTGAGAAGGAAGCGATTTTTGTGACTTTTCTCCCAAAAATACATAAGGAGTTCCGGTGATAATGATTCGAGCTCCGGTGATGATGATTCGAGCTCCGGTGATGATGATTCGAGCTCTGGAAATGACGACTCCAGCTCCAGCATGACGATTCGAGCTCTGGTGGTGTTTTGATTTGGTTTTCTCTTTTTATTACGCACAACTATGAATTGCTTTATTACAATGTGATATTCTTGTTTAAGTTGATTGGTTTTGTTTTCAGTATTGTGAAGTGGTGTTTTTCTTAAATTAAATTTGGTTACAGTGGTGTTGTTTAGGAGAAAAGTTAGTTGTATATCACGTCATTTGTATAATTTGGCAAAGTGACTCACGAAATTTTTTGCAATTCAAATAATTAAAAAGAGAGATGGTTTGATGAAGACATACAACACTTAAGCCAAATTATTAGAAAGACAACAACTCAATCAGATTCAAACTCAATAAAAGTTTATGTTGATAACAAAAGAAGGCTTTTAACTCAAGAAAGTAAAGCACAAACAGAGCTTTGTGGCATTGATTTTAATAAGGCTTTAGTGAAGCTTAATGAGCTCTCTTCAACTCTCTTACACAACTCTTCTACTTGAACATTCATGAAAGAAGCTGTAGGAGGCGGTTTGATAAGGAGGTGTCCTGCGGGACGGCCTGCGAAGGCCTATATATTCTGCGGTATGGGTTTGGGCCGGCATTTTGAAGACCGCAGCCTGCGCGGGACATGCCCGCTGCAACTCGACGACTAACCCACCGCGGTACGGGACGGAACAGAATGGGTAAACCTGTTTGACATCTCTATATTCAACTGCCAACAAGTTGCGCCCGATGATGGTGGTTTATAAGTATTTTTGTTTAACTATTGTTTTGTTTTAAGATGATTTTGTGTTTTTTCAACGGGTGATGAAAATTTTAGATTATTTATCTATCGAATAGCCTATCTAACGCTGCAATATTTATCATTAAACACTGAAGTTTTTCAGTTTATTTATTTATATTTAATAATAGTTTTGTGTTTACATACTGTCTGGCTATGTACTTTTCAACACGGTATTTGATATTTTCCAAACCTTTATTCAATTTCAAAGTACATCCGTTTTGATGTAACTTTTAGTTCTTTATAAAGTCTGTTGTAATTAGAGAGTTTAGAGACTGAATATTTATGTGTTCTTATTAATGATCAAGGGGGTTCCTTTATATAAGGATTATAAGATGAAGATAAATAGAAAGTATCCAAAACCTAAACTCACTAGGATTAGGAAAACTACTAATACATAATAATGGAAAGATTACATCTACTAGGAAAAAGAAAGAGTTTCCTTTTCTCCAAGTTTTGTGACCGCTCTCTCTCCTGAAGTCGTCTCTCTCTCTCCTCTCTCTAGGCTTTGGCCATCTCTCCATCTTCTAGGTATTGGGCCGGTCTTGGGCCGGGCCTGGTTAATGACAATCCACTCCATGATTTATAACACTCCCCCTTGGATGCCATAACCAAACAGGATTTGTAGTACGCTTCATGTTGTCTCATTAAAACCTTATCAGGAAAACCCAGTGGGACAAAACCACGATGAAGGAAAAAGAGTACAACACGCACTACTCCCCCTGATGTGAACCTCACTGTAGGTTTCTACATTCTACGCATCTGGTGCGTGGTCTTTCCTGTATATGTAGGAAGGGAGTAATCGGTCAAGTTCATTACTAAGCCGTATCTAGACCACTTTGACCTCTTAGGTCATTTCTCATGTCTCTTGACATCGAGTGTCCCGGTAAAGCATATGTGCTAAGCAATGTGAATCACATTGTCCTCGGAGATCACTATTGGTTCTTTGCAAATAGTGTTTGCATGTGTCCATAGTCTAGACGTGATTGTCTATTGTTGACTCTTTACTTTGGTCAGACAGAATAAGTACTTATGGACAATGTACTAGACATGGTTATCATGAACCTATGTCTCGATCTGGCCGATCCATGTCTGGGTCATAGACCTCGTCTATACATGTCCACTACTTGTCTCATGAGTGTTTAAGATCAATGATCATTGATGTGAGTTTATAATCTCTTATTATGGCTCTACGGCCGAAAACACTCTCATGTATCTCACATGTGGACATCGATATTTCTTGCTTTAGGCAGTACCATATCTATCTCGGACATTGTAGTCATTTATCCATCTCTTGATGGTGTCTCATGACCTCTGTTGCTGTCGATTATATCACACACTGAAATATATATTATTAGGTCATAGATCTCGGCTCTCACAAGCTTATGGTCTACAATACATTTGTATCCGGTTGATATTTTGTCTCTACTAGCCCGTGATCAAGAAGAAGGGCTAGACGCCTTTTAGTCTTAAAAGCCGGACGCGTCCAGTATAAGAGCCAGACGTTCTTTGCTGAAGAGTCGGACGCCCTTAGACGGACAGAGTCGGACATCTTTAGTTTGAAGGGCCGGGGACGGACTCTTTTGGTCGGACACCCACATAGATTTATTCTATGCCTACTAACCTCTTTTAGGTTTAGTATAATCACAAGGAAATTCAAATATATAGACTGTATTGGATTGTCTTTTATACAACTCCAAGATCAATGATCATGCGTGATCAATTTCTTTTACATACTATATGCAGCTGCTTTTGTTCCAGTTCATGAATCAGCTTAGGAACGAAACTGTTCTTTCATCTTATCCAGTGATCCATATGCTGCTTACTACATCATTTGTATCCAATATCTTTCTTATGACCAGACCATTTTCAATTTCGAAAATCTGCAGCAACATCCACCACATAGGAGTTTATCTCCTTATAATCTGTTCCTTTGATCTCTGTGAGTACCTTGTGTAACAAGCTATGATCTAATGCTATTTAGTAGGAAGACATGAACACTCTAGACCTCGTGATCATGTGCCTTCTCTCACGGTTTCTTTACCTCACAAGAGCCATCTATTTCACTGGTTTATCAGATGGCGTTTATGTATATGTATATGGCCAATACGCACATCTCTCTTTTAGATACTTTGAACCTCCACGTTTTATCTTTTCTAATCTCTATGATCTTTTATGATTGTATGAGTACTCTTTCGTGGGTTCATGATCCTCGTTCATCTTTTTATCTTCAAGTGCTATAACTTTATGTATCTTTATACAAATGTGTGTGTGTGTCGACACTTTCATGTAGTTCCATTATTTTCCAGACATGATCAAATCACTTTGAGATTTCGTTATCTAGGACCTTTTTTACCTAGTAGCTTTGGCGTCCCAAGACTACATGGTTTAGTACCTTAGATGTGTAGCTGCGCAGCCTTTCCTCAATGTCTGGTATGATTTCTCTTATAATCTCGGATCTGTATTCTATGCACCATTCTTTTCTATCCGAGATTCCTTTATCTTATGGAACACTTGGTCTATCTTGTATAGACTCTATATCAACTTGATTATGTCTCTTCTAGGACATTCATTTGGTGCTAAGCCGGTTAGTCATTTCTCGTGTCAGTGTCTGGCATTTCGATTAGCTTCTCAATTAGCTAGCTTTATATAATCTTTCTTTGGACGTCTTAAATTATAATTTCTAGTCCGAGGATCTTTGCCAAGACAATGATGGTTAAAACCATTCTTACTTTTAACATTCGTTATCCAGCTTATAATCTTTCTCCTTTAATATTCAGATTCATTTGTTTCATGCAATCCGTACCTGGCCACTATTTGATCACCCATGTTTTGGCTCACGGTCCTTTGAATTCGTGGAGAAGATCTTATTCTTATATATTCTCAATCCTCTTCTGAGGTTCCATCTTAGACGGCACATATATGTATGTGGTGGTTTATTCAAAATCTCGTAAGATGGTATATGTCTGGTTTTATGACCCGTATTCAATCTGAGATGGGAATATCTATGCTCACTTATATGGCCTGATGCATATGATCATATTATCATTCTATACATGTAAAACATTATGTCTCCAAGCTTATAGACTTTAGAATCTTAGTCTTATAGATAATGGCTTACATGGCCGAACCTTTTATAGGTAATGGCTTACTTGGCCGAACCTTTATAGGTAATGGAACGTGTGCGGCCAAGTCACGGTCGAGCCGTTTATTCTCATGGTCTCTTCAGCCGGGTAATGGCCTCTTTGGTTTGGCTGTTTGTATCATGGCCTCTACGGCCGAGGAATGGTCATTTATGGTCGAGTAATGACCGAGCCATATAACATGGTCTTAGACCATAGTGGTATACGAACTTGTAGTATTGATCATGGGTTTATCCTCTCTCCCCCTCATGACCATACTATAAGGTCGTGGTTCTTGGGACAATTAAACCTAATGAGTTTTTTTTTGTGTACATATTTCACAACGTGAGATCTTTTTCGGGATAACTTTGTGTCTTTCCAATCTTTGCATCAGGTTTAGACTTTAGGATGGCTAATCCTATCATGCCATATAGTGTAAAATTTCGTGGTGTTATCTCAATATGGTTACCACATCTCTTGCCTCTTTATCATACTGATCTGTAGCATAGTTTTGATCAATAGAGATCATAGGTATAGTCTCGACCACTTTCCTTCAAGGTTTTAGGCGTTTTTCTTCTTAAAATCTAAAAGAACTTGTTTCCTTCCTTACCCATTGTTTCTACTTGGAAACCATACATTATAACTTCAATGGGTCACATGTTCTTTTGGGTGTGTATAATGCCTTTTAAGGCAATGCCTTAGCCATAGTTTCTTTACTATGCTTACTATACCCATTCATGATTTCTTACTTGGTTTTATGCCTTTTAGGCAACTCTTTAAAATCATTTATATGTTCAAGTAAGATCATACAAGACATAATGAAGTCAAAACAAACTTTTATTTATATATAAAAATCGTGAATCATCAAGTAGGTTAAAAGCAAATCACAAAACAAAGACTTAAAATAAAATTATTAAGTCAAGATCTTTTTAGTTAAATAGATAAGCCGGCCTGTCCATCTATTGCATTGGACACGGCTGTCCTGGATTCATCTTGATCCATTTCTTCAGGATATTTCATCTCACTACTTTTCTTTAGTACCTTGTCATTCTCAATCACCGTTAGGCAAGAGATCAGGTCATTGTAAGTGGTAGAACCTCTTTCTATGTAGATATGTTTTGATAACAAATCTTCTGGATGGAATGTGGAGTATGTCTTGAATAGACAATCATTATCTGTTACCTCTTCTCCACATAATCTCAGTTGGCACACGACCCTGGACAAGGCAAAGTGAAACTCGGCCACTGTCTCAAAGTCTTGGAATCTGAGACTCATCCATTCATGTTTAACCTTTGGTTATAATACCATAGTGTATCTGGACTTTAATTTTGTCCAAAGGTCACGAGGATTCTCAATATGTAGATACTGATTTCTCAGTTCCTTAGTGAGATGATGGCGCATTATTGTAATGGCTCTTAACTTTTCACTTTCAATTTCATCATTTCTTTCAATGATACATTTCCCGAGTCCTTTAGACTTCAGGTCAATTGAAGTGTTCATTTCCAATTCTAGATAATTATCTCCAGAGAGATTTAGAATGGCATAATCCATGAGTTCAAATCTTGGTATCTAAAATCATATTATCAATCAATTCATTGATTTAGAATTCTTGCAACCAATTTAAATAATTAGTGCACATGATTTCATAAGTCTATTTATGATGCTTAAGCCACACGGCTTTGCAATGTGATGCTTAGGCCATACGGCCATATTAGTGATACAACGATCTTAAGGATCGGATCATGATGCAATCCGGTTTATATAACCATCCGGATACTAGGCCACACGGTCAGTTAGATGTGCACTAAGCCACACGGCTTTCAATCAATCAAGGGCACAAGGCCGCAAGTATGAACAATGTATTAGACCACACGGCCGTATACAAAACGGGATTATTAATCTAAGTGTATTCAATCCTATTGCTTAGTTGCATATCTATTAAGTTTTAGAATTAAATAATCTAGCAACCTAACTCTCATTCAATATGTAAATTCTTTAAATCAATCTTTCAAACTTTAAGTAATGAGAGATTTAAGGTTTCAAGGCCTTTAGAAATATCAATCAAGATTAAGGGTTTCAAGGCCATTAGGAATTTTAAAAATCGAGATTAATGTTTTAGTTTAAACAAGATTCAGATTCAAGTTTTAAAAACAATCCTAATCATAGCTCTAGGTGATCAATCAAACACTTAAGTTTCAAATCAAAATTAAAACCGATTTTCCAAAATTAGGGTCTTAGGGGATTTCGAAAACTTTGATCTTTGATCAAGGGATTTGATTTGAGATTCAAAAACCTTTAAGGTTCTGATTTTAATTGATCAATGGATCAATCTCGTTCTTAGGTTTAGATCGAACTTATAGAGCTTCGATTTACTCATAGGGGATTGATCTATTTAACCTATGGCTTTTAGTTTTAGAGATTATCTTTTAAGGTTTCAATCTTTACAAAACAACCAGGTTCGATTCATGTTCTCAGAATTAGGATTACATTTGTTTTGCAGATTGTAGAAACCGGACCACCAAGACGAACGGATGAACCTCGAGCTGGACGGTACGCGAGCTGGGGCTGAGCGCAAGCTGAGGCTGAGACGAGGACACAAGCTGAGCCTGAGAGCGTCAGACGCAAACGGGGAACGCCTAGGATTAGGGTTCGTCAGGTTCGTCGGATGGTGAGCGCCTCTCGCGAACGGGCTGAGGCTGAACGTTTAATCGGGATCGAGAGCGGAGGCTGAGACGGACGTAAGACACGATCGAGTTTAGGGTTCTACGCGATCTGAGTTGGAGCGGGACGCGTCTTCTTTCTATCGGGTTCGCGGGCGTCTGTTTTGGAACGCAAGCTGACTGTGATGCCGAATGTGAAGCTGAGGACGTCTGGGATGCAAGCTGAGGATGTAAGAGATCGTCTGAGCTAAGATCGTATCAGGCTGAGACGGTAAAGCTTGCTGGAACGCAAGCAAGAACAATTTAGGGTTCTTCGGGATTAGGGTTCCAAAAGACCAAGACGGCACCGCGTATTGTTCCTGTGAGTGAGAGCGCGTCTAAGATCGGATCGACAAACGGTTTGCGCTGCTGGATTAGTCTCGTCAAGAGCTTCAATTTGATATGTGGCTCATTGTCTGGTTCCTCAGGGTTGGAGAGATCGATCGATTTTAAGTTGCGTCTGGATTAGGGTTTCACTACAAGAAAACACAAATTTAACGACGGCGGTTTTCCTCGCTAATTGTTCGTAAAATTGGGTTTACAAGGAATTAGCGAGGAAACACATTTCGTCGTTAAACGTTCGTCGTAACGCATATTTCCTCGCCAATTCGTCGTAACTTAGCGAGGAAATGATTTCGTCGTAAAGATGAAGAACAATATTTCGTCGTAAAGACCACGTAAATATTCCACGTAAGGACGTCGCTTCATTTCCTCGTAAATACCTCGAAAGGTGCCCCTCGTAAATTAATACATGGAGTCTATCGTGCTGATAACGTGTTGTAATTAGAGAGTTTAGAGAGTGAATATTTCTGTGTTCTTATTAATGATCAAGGGGGTTCTTTTATATAAGGATTACAAGATGAAAATAAATGGAAAGTATCCAAAACCTAAACTCACTAGAATTAGGAAAACTACGAATACATAATAATGGAAAGATTACATCTACTAGGAAAAAGAAAGAGTTTTCTTTTCTCCAAGCTTTGTGGCCGCTTCTCTCTCTCCTGAAGTCGGCTCTCTCTCTCCTCTTTCTAGGCTTCGGTCATCTCTTCATCTTCTAGATATTGGGCCGAACCTGGTTAATGGCAATCCACTCCATGATTTATAACAAAGTCATATTGGTTTTTTCCGTATGATATTTGCTCGGACCACAAGTGATTTAATTTGAATTCATTATATATACCATCTGTAGAGCTGTTTGAAAACTATGGTTCTGACTTAAATAAAATTATCAACGATGAAACTTTCTTTCCCACTAATAGAAAACCTCAAAATTTGTAATCACTCTCCTTATATGATTTTAACTTAGATAATGATGTAGTAATCAAAAGACAACTATCATCATAAGCAGCCGAACCAAAGTTGAAAGTCTTCTTCGTCGTCACTCACTCGTCAATTAATTAAATTTAATTAATTTTTTTTTAAAAATTAAGAGTAGTGTGAAGTAGTCTTTAATGGCTAACTAGATTTTAACTAAATTATTACAAATGTTTTAAATATATAATTTCTATTTTGGCATTATGTAACTATATAATATTATTGTTTATATTTTTTATTCGGCATTATTAATATATAATGATTTGTTTGATACATTTTGATTTGTTATTAATTTTTATTACTTACTAATATATTTTCGAGTTAGGTACAATAAAATAACAATATGAAATAATCAAATAGAAAACCTCTTTCAAAATATGTTTTTTTTAATTTATACATTTTGCATATACTATATTTTTAAATTTTATTTATTTATATTATAGAAAAGAAATATGCTTAAGATAAGAGGGGTAGCAGCATCTTATTCTCTTCGCGAGAACTTCCGGATCGAAGAAGCATTCGGAACGGGCTCCACGTTCATTTCATTGGTGGAAACGATCCAATCCATTCGGGTCTTCGGTTAAAAACGAATTGATAATCTATATTTACATGTCGTGTTTAAAAAAATAATTTTAGTATTTTACAGAATTCATAAGTAAAAACACTGTTTTGATACCCTTATTGTTTTAATAAATTTTATATATAGTAGTATCTATCATATTATTTTAGTAAATTTTACTGATATAGTATATTTGGGATGTTATGATACTAAGTTTTATTATTTTTAAATTAAGACTTCAAAATATTAGATTGCTTTAATTTTTACAATATATAGTTAGTTTTTTCGTAGTGCATTTCAAAAAGTTATTTTTTATTATTATCATTTTGACTTTGAATATGTATTTTCAAAATTTTATATTTTGTCAGGAAATTTTGAAAATTACACAATTATTTTTGAGTTTGGAACATTACATAAATTTTGAATTTTTTTGGTTACTACATTAATATCTTATTTTTAAAAAAAAATATTAAAATTTTTGGTAATATTTTTAAAAAGTTCTAAACATATTTTGTTATTATTACAATAAAAATAAATTTATAATTAAAATTTGATTTTTCATTAATATTTTAACTAAATTACTAAAATTTCATAGTTTTCTAATATGTTATTTTTTAAATAGTATATGAAGTAAAAGTTATTATATACTATTATATTTTGTATAAAAACATATTTTACACCATATATATTGTTGAGAGTTTCAAAATAAATAAATAAATAATATATATTTGTAGATTTAAAAGATTTTTTTTGCCAACAGATATAAAAGATTAACATATGTTAATTCATTTATTTTTGTAGAAAATATTATATAGTTTAATTTTAAACCATTTTAATGATGAGTGATAATTTATTTAAATAAAAAAATATATAAAATTTGTTAATTTACCTATTTTAGTATATTTTTCATATCTAATTCATATAGCGCTGCTATTTTTTTTATATAATACATATTTAATTATAGAATTTATAAAAATAGTATAAAAATTTTATTTACTTGTTTTATAATAAAATTTTAGTTAACAATGATTTATATAATAATTTTTTATAAAAACATTTTTATTATTAATGTAAATAATCAAATATGTCATATTAATTAATTTTGTAAGCATGTTTTATAATGACTTGTTAATAGTTGATACAAATAGAACCCTAAATTAATAAATTAGAAGGAAAGAACGGGTCAGCAACGGCAGCCAAAGATCTTAAGATTCACAGCTCACTTTTTCCGATTCTTCCGTTTCAAGTCAACGCTCCCCTTCCTTTCCTCTCTCCTTCTTTCGCAACTTTTTAGATCTCTCTCTCTCTCGTTAAAGCTTCAATCTTTCAATCACAATCTTGATTACCCGCCAAGTGTTTGATCTTTTTGTGTTATCTTACTACTGAAAGTCTCAACCTTTAGTGATGGCGCATCATCCAATTTACACCGAGACTCTGTCAATGGGAGGAGGGTCAAGCCACGGTTTCGGCCAGCAACCCGTGCCCTTTGCCACCAGCAGCGGATCTTTGCGTGTAGAGCTGTTGCACGGTAACTTAGACATTTGGGTTAAGGAAGCTAAACACCTTCCCAACATGGACGGCTTCCACAACCGTCTCGGTGGGATGCTGTCCGGTCTAACCAGGAGGAACAGTAGCAAAGATGAGAAGCCCTCCAAGATCACGAGCGACCCTTACGTGACCGTCTCCATCTCAGGCGCTGTGATTGGCAGAACCTTCGTGATCAGCAACAGCGAGAACCCTGTGTGGATGCAGCACTTCGATGTCCCCGTGGCTCACAGTGCTGCTGAAGTTCACTTTGTGGTGAAAGACAGCGACATCATCGGGTCACAGATCATGGGAGCTGTCGGAATCCCAACGGAGCAGTTGTCTTCAGGGAACAGAATCGAAGGTTTTTTTCCGATACTGAACAGTAGTGGGAAGCCTTGCAAACAGGGAGCCGTGTTGAGTTTGTCAGTTCAATACACTCCGGTGGAAAGGATGAGGCTTTACCAGATGGGTGTTGGTTTTGGTAACGAGTGTGTTGGAGTTCCCGGTACCTACTTCCCTTTGAGGAAAGGCGGTAGGGTTACTCTGTACCAGGATGCTCATGTTGATGACGGTACGCTTCCCAGTGTGTATCTTGACGGTGGTGCGCAGTATAGACATGGGAAGTGCTGGGAGGATATGGCTGATGCGATTAGGCAGGCGAGGAGGTTGGTTTATATTACTGGCTGGTCGGTTTACCATCCGGTTAGGCTGGTTCGTCGGAATAATGATCCAACTGATGGTACATTAGGGGATTTGCTTAAGGCCAAGTCTCAGGAAGGTGTTAGAGTGTTGGTTTTGGTGTGGGATGATCCTACTTCAAGGAGCCTTCTTGGATTCAAAACTGTAAGAATCTCCCTGACAACAAGAACATGTTATATGTTATATATCCTTTAGCAGCTAGTTGTTAAGCCTGTTGGAGAGTATGGTTTTGCTTTGACTATAGAGCATTGTTGACATGTTTTTAGTACTAACTGAAGCAACTGTTCATTTATTTGTTTAATGAAAGATGGTGTTTTGTTGCTATGTAGCAAGGAGTTATGAACACAAGCGATGAAGAGACTCGCCGGTTCTTCAAGCATTCGTCAGTGCAAGTTCTTCTTTGTCCTAGATCTGGAGGGAAAGGTCACAGCTTCATAAAGAAATCTGTAAGAATCTCAATAGTTACTGCATTACTGCTTAAACTCTTCATCATATGAATCTCGAGTGCCATTTTGATGAACAGGAAGTTGGAACTATCTACACACATCATCAGAAAACTGTGATTGTAGATGCTGATGCAGGTCAGAACCGAAGAAAGATCGTAGCCTTTGTTGGAGGTCTAGACGTGTGCAACGGACGTTTTGATACTCCCAAGCATCCTCTCTTCAGGACACTAAAGACACTCCATAAAGATGACTTCCATAACCCAAACTTTTTGGTAAACCATTCAAGATTTGGTTTTGCAATGTTAGTTTTAGATTCAATGTGAAAGAAACTTTGTTTTTTCTTTTCTTTTGGTAATAGACTACTGCGGATGATGGACCAAGAGAGCCATGGCATGATCTGCACAGCAAGATTGATGGTCCAGCTGCATATGATGTGCTTGCTAATTTTGAAGAACGCTGGAGAAAGGCTTCAAAATCTCGCGGATTGGGGAAGTTAAGATCGGCTTCTGATGATTCGTTGCTTTCCATAGAGAGGATTCAAGACATCGTAGGACTATCAGAAGTTTCTTCTGTTAATGAGAATGATCCAGAGACTTGGCATGCTCAGGTTTTCCGTTCAATTGATTCAAGTTCAGTCAAAGGGTTTCCAAAGGACCCAAAGGAAGCTACTGGAAGAGTAAGCAAAACTCTGAACATTTTGTAACTTAAGTCTTCTTTAATCACCAACATGTTTCTACTCTCTACTGATTATATATGCTTGTGGTCACAGAATCTACTCTGTGGGAAGAACATACTCATTGACATGAGCATACACGCGGCTTATGTTAAGGCCATAAGATCTGCACAGCACTTCATCTACATTGAGAACCAATATTTTCTGGGATCATCATTCAACTGGGATTCAAACAAGGACTTGGGTAAATAACTGTGAGCTTTTAAGGGCAAGTTCAGTTACTCAATAGTTGCTGTAATAACAAGGAGTTTTGGCAATGCAGGTGCTAACAATCTGATCCCTATAGAAATCGCGCTAAAAATTGCTAACAAAATTAGAGCAAGGGAGAAGTTTGCTGCTTACATTGTTATTCCAATGTGGCCTGAAGGTGCTCCAACAAGTAACCCTATACAGAGGATTCTATACTGGCAGGTAAAAATTGTTTGTCCATTATCTGCTAAATGATCTAATCTCGATTAATACTGACATCTTTTCATCATATTTTGCAGCACAAAACCATGCAAATGATGTATCAAACCATCCACAAGGCACTTGTGGAAGTTGGTCTTGATGGTCAGTATGAGCCACAAGACTTTCTCAACTTCTTCTGTCTTGGAACCAGAGAGGTTGCTGATGGAACAGTTAGTGTATATAATAGTCCTCGCACTCCACCTAAGTCAAACGCAAATGCAAATGCTATACAGGTATGTGTATACTCCCTCCGTTCCAGATTAATTGTCGTTCTAGAGTTTAGAACTTGTTTCATTTTAAGTGTCATTTTATGCTTTTTTATTGCATATATTTGCTAGCTTTTCTAATACCATCCATATTCTTTTAGCTCATCAGTTAACATAGTCAAATAAACAATGTAATTAATTAGTGGTAAAATATGAAATTTAATGATTTTCCTAATCTGTGAGAAAATCTAAAACGGCAATTAATCTGAAACGAAACGAAGTGAGTATTATTTTAAATGGATGACTCATGTTGAGATATTTGTTCTCGGTTTAATGAACTCCTTTTGTCATTAAATCCAGGTGCAAGCTTTGAAGAGTAGGAGATTTATGATATATGTTCATTCCAAAGGTATGGTAGTGGATGATGAGTTTGTCTTGATCGGTTCCGCTAATATCAACCAGAGATCCTTGGAAGGAACTAGAGACACTGAAATCGCCATGGGAGGTTATCAACCACACCATTCATGGGCTAAGAAAGGTTCTCGTCCTCGTGGTCAGGTAAAAGAACAAACTCAAAAGCTGTATGTCCTTGAAACGTGTCTTAACCATTTGGTTTTGTTGCGATTTCTTGCAGATCTTTGGATATAGAATGTCGTTGTGGGCAGAACACCTAGGGTTTCTAGAGCAAGGTTTCGAGGAACCGGAGAACATGGAATGCGTGAGACGAGTTAGGCAATTAAGTGAGCTGAATTGGAGACAGTACGCAGCAGAAGAGGTCACGGAGATGCAAGGTCATCTTCTTAAGTATCCAGTTCAAGTGGATAGAACAGGGAAAGTAAGTTCTCTCCCTGGATGCGAGACGTTCCCTGATCTCGGTGGCAAGATCATAGGCTCGTTCCTTGCGCTACAAGAAAACCTCACTATATGAAAGACTGAAGCTTGCCTTGTAGTATCAACATTTGTTTCTTTTTATTTCTTCCACTCCAAGAAACCTCTCCGAGTGTGATCTGAATGAAAGTGTGACTTTAGGGTTTAGTTGTGCTTTGAAAAAAATTTACGAGATGTAAAGATCTTCATTACAGTTGATCATAGTGTGCGTTTTGGATTTCTGCACTAGTGTCCATCCATCTCTAATCTCGTTAGCTTGCGTAACATTTTGGATACATTTTCGTATTCTCCCTAAGACCATCTCCGATGGTTTGTTCTATTTTTTCCTCTAAAATAGAGTAATCTATAATAGAGTTGGATGTTCCTCAAATGATACTCTATTTTAGAACGAAAAATAGAATGATGAACAAAAAGTAAAAAAATTACTCTATATATAAAGTAAAAAATAGGTTATACTATTATAGAGTAGAAAATAGAGTACCATTGGAGCATTTTTACTTTAAACTCTATTTTAGAAGGGAAAATAGAATAGCGTCGGAGATGTCCTAATAATATTTAAACTAAACCATATTCTTTTGATTCTATATGATGTGTTAGTTAAACATGTGGATATACACTAATAATTTAAAAGATCACTAAAATATCATATAAGAAAAGGAGGATTTACAATTTGATTCAAATTGTTTCTATCCATTTAGTATTACTCATTATTGCTTCAAAAAATTAAAATTTTAACTTGTGCTAAATTTTATAAAACTATATTGAATTGGTAGTATTTGTATCCCCATCTCCTGCAAATATCATCAAGTTCTTTATACAAAAACTACAGATTGTTTTTTTTACAAAAAAAAAAACTACAGATTGTGATGACGTACACAGTATCGAACCTACCTACTTTCATCACGTGTATAAACCACAAGTCTTGTGTACTATCGATCGTTTTATTTAAGTTGGGTCCAACAAAATCAAAATGTAATCCGTCGGTCTCTAATTGGTAGATAGTACATTCTTAATAATGTTTCAGCATTTTTGGTAATTAAATCTGACGATAGAGGTATGACAAATCGTAATCGGACGGTGACGGAGATTCCAATGTCAAGGGAGATCGTTAGCTTTAAGAAAAGGACATTGTTTCACTTACTCCAAGAAGTCATTGGAATCCCACCATGCTCTGTCTGATCTGGTAAAACACCTAATTATCAATAAAAAAATAAACTTGTCTGTTTCTTTTTAAAATTTAAAGTATTGTTTTTACTGAAACAAATGGGGATTCAACCGGTTCACCATTATGAAACCGCATGAACGAATAAAAAATAAACGTAAAAGAATAAAATTGTAGAAATGAAAAAGAATGGTTATTTTATTTCATATTTAACAAAGAATCGTTTTGTTCTTTATTTCTCTACCAAAAAAAAAATGGTAGGAAATGAAATTTTTTTTTTTATTCTTTATGAATGGTGATATTTTTTAGAAATGTTACGAAATGCATTATTCTTCGCCGTTCACTGGTCACCATTCATATCCTAAGTATTGTTGTTAAAATTGACAAAAATATAAAGTTATTAAAAAAAATAGAAATTTATACCTAAACACATTTTATCATGTCAATTACACTAAGAAAGTGTATTCAAATTTCTAGAAATGATGTTTTTCATTGAGGTTGAACCAACTCTCGTGGACTGCTCTACATTCAGCCAAGCCACAAAGTATTTGGAAATCCAATATTATTGATTTTTTAAAAAATTGTAGATTTTCAAGTGTTTTTGGTGTTTCTGGAATGTTTTCGTGGAAATTCTTTGTTAAAAAAATTAAATCATATAATTTCAGATGAGATTCTAGAGCATTTTTAAACTCATACTAAAATTTCAATTTTATCTAAAATCATCTTGAAACTCATTAAAAATCAACCACATTAGATTCTTCAAATTCTAAACTGAATACACACAAAATACAAATTATACTTGTAAGATACTTTTTATGAGTGATTAGCCTATATTCGTTCTAACTAAGTGACAAAATATTAAAAAGTAAATAAATAATAAATAATAACATGTGCTAAAAACAGTTACCATTTATTCCATTTTCTTGCTTCGCTGTTAGAGATGAATTACATCTCTTGTACAAGGCCTATCGAGTAAATAGAACTCAGCCTAATTGATTTGAAGAGGGCATAAATATAGGCCGACTTGGGCAAAAAAAAGAAACAAGGAGGAGACCTTAGACCAAGAAAAGACATTCACAAACACTGTTTTTCGGCGCAAGAACTATATTTTCACCTTTTCTTGTTCTTGCTGACTTCATTAAATTATTTACGATTTCATAGTCTTTTCTTGTAAATGATTTATTGTATTTTTACCTTTTTAACAATCATTTTCATTATATTTATGTTCATTTAGATTGTATTTAAGAGTATATATTGCATTTGCATATGAATTTATGTTATTTCAGGTTTTTGAGAGATCATATGCAGTTTTAAGAGGTTCTATCGGTTTTGGAGAGGATTAAGCCATAAAGAGTTTAAAAAACAGCTTGGATGAAGGTCTTAAAGATATATTTTGAATCTTATATTTACCCACAATATAGAAAATTGACTTATCTTTCGGATGGAAGTGGTCTCAATCAATTGAAGCTATATTCTAAGAGCTGTGGCCAAATTACTGAACACATGTCATTTATGCTGCTGCAAAGAATGAATGACAGCAGATGGAAATCGCGGACTGAACCCGTCCATGGAATCAAGGCAGGACGACTTTTGGAGAAGTGTCTCACCGCGGACCAAGCCCGTCTGTGGTCTACATCCATAGTAGTTTTTATCTATTTTCCTTTGGGTTGATTCGGGCTTGTTGGGTTGACCGGAATCATTTTAAGGCCTATAGAAGAGCATTTTAGGGGAAAATAAACCATAAGCTACCTAAGCATAGTTGCCCCTTAGTTTTCTCTTAAATTTAGACCTTAAACTTGTGAATCTTACTTTTGTTTAAGATTTTCTTTTGTTTATCTTGTTTACACCTCTCTTAACTCTTTATTTTGCATCTATTTATCTTGAGTTTGTGTGATTTAACGAATATTAGTGAGTGTAATTTTTAAAGCTTTTGAGTTTGGTAGATTACAGTGAAAGATGGATGATTTGAGATGCCTAGTTCTAGATTAAGTTTTTTTTGTTGCTTGTTAGATGTTCTTAATGCTAGATTAACCTTGATCAAGTTGATTTAGAGCTTAAATAATTTCATGCTCAGAAAGTGTTCGATGAAATATTTGAAGTAACCTAATATTATCCTTTACATGTTTAGCCAATGGAAATTGATGCTTAGTGTTTAGTAAACTTGCGATTTTATTCATTCTTGAATGTGTTAGGCTATCAATAGTTGATGTTTGATGCATGATTAGCATATGGATTATTGTCACGGAGGTGAATTAGTCTATTTGGATGTGATATAGATCTATAAAACTAGTTAGTTATGTTTGGCATCCTTAATTTTAAATTTACCATCTCTAGTAAATTGCCTTGCCAAAACCTTGTATTTCTTGTATTTTCGTCAGTTTGACATTTGATTGACTTTCGTTGACTTTTTATTTTGGTAATGTCGATCAAAAACCTTTTTTCTATTTTCTTAGATTATATTAGTTTGTGTATTATTAATGTTAATAGGTCTCTATTTTCTATGGATTTGATCCTATAGTTTCATTATAACATACAATTTGATTGTGGTATTGCTTGCATAACATGTTAATTGGTACGTGTGTAAACGCTTAATCAGTAATCTCTTTTGACCAATCAATAAGGGTTTTTCAAATAAATCTATCAAAATTGTTCATAGATTATGTATGTGTCAGATTCAAGTTAAACAATTGACACCGTCTATGGAGACTTAGAAAGAAACACCAAGTAAGATCAAAGATGACTAGAGATAAACCAATGGCACAAGGATTACCCTACAGACAACATATCTTACCACCATGATGAAGGAAATGCTAATCGAAAAGACGCTGCAAACAAAGTAATTCTGAATCAGCGAGGGGGCAACTCTTTCACACCAATTCACAGCTCAAGGAGCTGATTAAGAAACAAATCTGTAAATCGCTATCCACAAGTCAAGATATTACCTTGAAAATACACAAAGTAACAAGTTCAGCTCTGAAAATCAAACATGTCCTTGCTGAAACCCTAAAAACCCCCTTCACAAAGTTAATACCTAACATCAAGATTCATCACGCAGACAAGCTAAGAATCATCCTTCTCAGGAGACTCCGATCCTAGCGATCATACAATGCGTTTAACATAGCCATGGGACGAGCACACTTCACCGATGAGGAGAGGGATTCTAAATACTTTCAGTTGTGTGTAGAAATTCTCAACGGACCTGCTCTAACCGGGTTCTCCAGGCCCTTTGAAGACTCCTTTAATAATTTACGCGATCTATCCACCAAATAACTCAAGCAATATTCCATTTTCATCTGACAAGCAGCCTCAACAACCGGCATATGGAAGATGTTTCACAGTCCAAAGGAAGGGCCAAGGGAATTTTTAGAGAAATTCAAAAAAAGTTTCTAAAGTGCATATTCCAGACAACACAATAATTGAATAAAATGTCAGTCTATAGCCGATTAATATCACTTGCCAAATAATCTAACTATATTACAACTAATAATTTAAGGTAATTGTGCAAGTTATAGAAGAGTAATAATGTTTGATCAATTCTTTTTTTTCTGTATTTATAAACTATATACAATAATGAATGACATTTTTTTATAGATATCTATATAATTATTTTATATTTTTACATACATAGCTATATGCGTATATAAAGTATATATTAACTATTAGTGTCTTAGAAAATTCATCCATGCTTTATAAATTAATTATAAATATTTTAAAAATCATTTATAAAATTATTTATCACGGTTTACAAAATCACTTATACAAAAAAATTTCATATTAGAACGAAGTCACTTAAGCGACTTTTGCTTACATGTCAATTATTGGTGAAGTCTGAAAATTGTTATTTGATTGGTCAATGTCTTTTGATTTTAATTTATTTTAAATAGATTTAAAAATAAAATTAAGTCCATAGCCAATTAACCAATTGTTATAGAAAGAGAAATAATGTTTGATCAATTCTTTTATATATATTTTGTACATAAAGTATACAAATCAATAATAAACTATTAATGTATTATAAAGTCTATACACGCTTTACAAATCATTTAGAAATATGTTCAAAAACAATTATAATATTATTTAGAATGGCTTACAAAGTCATTTTATCAAAAATAATTTAAATTATTTATAAAATAAATATGGAATATTTGAAGAACAATGAAAAATTTGCAATAGAAATTTTTTATGTATTTAATAGAAAAGTTTATGAAATATGATTATATTATAAAATGTATAATACTCAACATTTATATGTAAATTTAAGTCAATAAAACAAAAAAATCTAAAATAAACACTAAAAATACATATATATGTTCTTCCAATTTTTCAATTGATTTAATTTTTTAATTTATATACATTATATTGGTGATTTATACTAATTTTTACGCATTTGTTTACATTTAAAAAACAATTATTAGATTAAATTACGAAGTGGGCTTCTTGAAGTATCTACTTAATTAGTATACTTCTTCAGAAGTCTCCACATAATAGACTTCTCTTGTGGACAAATGTAGACTTCAAAAAGATATAGTAGTAAAGTAACTTTCTGATTTTTTTTTCTTTGGTCATAAGGATAAATGGTAATATTACTAATTGTTTAGGCTAATTTGTATTTGATTAAACATGGAGTATACTTTTGCACTTCAACTTAATTTTTTGGTTATAACTCTCCAATTCCAACCATAACACTAAATTTAGTATCTTGGTGTTCAACTTTATTTTCATCTCCAACCATTACACCAAATTCTACACTAAAACAATACTAATGTTATTAACTTTTTAGTTTTTGGTAATTTAATACATTACATATTTATATTGAATAATTTCATTTATCTCATTTTGATTTTATATTTATTTATTAAAATTTGGTAATTTTATCTTTTTGCTGTTTATATCCTATTTTTCTTTTAATTAATTTGTATACTTATTTATATTATTTAAAATATTAGTTGAAATTTAAAATTTATACATTCAAAAATGAAAATAATTTTATTTTGTTAAAATTTGATATAATTGATAATACTCATTTATTTATATTATTAATTAAAATATAAACACAATAATATTTTACTGTTTTAGTAATGTAGAAATAAAATAAAAATACAATATAGTCTAATATAATATATTTATTTTCAAATATAGGTTAAAAATAATTAATAAATTAAATCTATCTATAATTAAATGAAAAGTAATAAAATATGTTTAATATTTGATATGATAAATAGTATTACAACAAATTTGGTATAAATACTATTTACATTACACAAAATTTAGAGGAACAGTATCTTTTTAATGTTTTACCAAATTTACCAAATTTAATTTTTTGATGTTTTATTGGAATTGGTCTTATTAGCTATGTTACATGGAAACGGAAGCTGGTACGTGGAAGCGGAAGCGTAAAGAAGCGCAGAAGCGAGATTTTTTAAAAAAATTAGGAAGCGGGTATGTATTGGAAGCGTATATCCATTTATACATATATATACATACATACATATATATATATATATATTAAAATATAAGAAATTTTTTAAAAATCTTGGACTAAAATTATATAATTTAAACTTATAATTAAGTATTTATTCATTTATAATAATTTTGAAATGATTTCATATTAAAATTGTGAAAATACACATAAATTAAGTTTAAAAAAATCATTATATTAATTATTTTTAATACTTCTAAATGATTGACACAATATATTTGAATCTATGCTATATCTTTAGTAAAAACCTCTATGCATAAAGATACATCATAGTATTAGATTTAATATTTATATATTTTAATTCTCTCTATTTCATTACTATTAAAATTTAGATTTTATATAAATTAAAACTATGAATTTAATTTTCTATTTATTTATGACATTGTGTTTTTAAGAAAAAGTGGAAGCGTGATTCCAAAATGGAATCGTAAGCTCCCAACGTGTTTTTAAATAGAATATTTTAGAAGCGTTTTGGAAGCGAGATTCCGTAAGCTTCCACAAGGTTCCGATTCCGATTCCGGTTCCGAAGTGGGAAGCGTACGTCCGATGAAGCTTCCGTGCAACCTAGCTTATTAGATGGTTGGACGACATAGTTGTTTTCACCGAAAACTAATATGAAAGGTTAGAATTTCTTTCATTAAATAATTATTCAATTCTTAATCTTATTTATACATTTTTATTTTTAGTTATGCATCTTAGTTAGAATATTTTTCAAATAATTTATTAATAATTGTCAATTGGCTATAAAAAAAAGATAATGTTTTACTGAAAGTTCTACCAATCAAGGTTTAAAAATCCATATCTTATGTGCTTCAAGGCTGATCCGGTTACGTTGAACTTGGTCAAACATCCCCTTCAATCCATGTGTATTATTTGAATTGAGCGAACCGGTCCTTCATCATAGCAAAATAAAACATTCATCTATTTATAACTTATTTTTTTATATGACTATTTATAACTTCTAAAACATTAATGGTTAATATGTATGTAACTATATATCATTCGATTTCAAATGATTAAAAAATATATTTTAATTGTATTAAATTGGACCTACTCTGATCGGGCTGCACAAATCAAATCGGTTCAACAAATACCGTATAAGAATCTCTTGGAAAACCGTAACGCTACTCTATCATATGAAAACTAAACGCAATGGCAAAGTTATATATAAACTTATAACTTTGGCATTGCTATAATAAATTAAGGAAAATGGAAAGGGATAAATAATGAAATAAAAAAGAGAAGCACGAGGGAGGGAGGTAACTCACGCGGTCTGCGTTGTCCAGATTCCGGAGGAAACAACTCCTGCCCCCCAACCTCTCTCTCTCTCACGCACACATACAAACACACTTTATCTTATTTTCCATTTATTTTTCGACACATAAATCTTTATTTTTTTTAATATACAGATAAATCTTAATTGTATATTTCAGATAGCTATTTATTCTTTTTGACGTGTAATTGTCCCACACGGAGGAAATTTTTTTTTTAATCAATTAATATATAAGGACATATTAGTAATTAATTATCCAGAATTTTAATTTTTGAACACAAAAAAAAAAGATTTTAAAACACAAGTGTACAAGAGTATTGTGTTTGACCGAAACAAAACATACAACTAATTATTAAATTATTTAGGAAAATAAAAAGAGAAAAATCCACCTAATATCTCTCCTGGATTTGTTATTAAAAAACAAATTAAGTTTCGTTTCTATTTTCAACCGATTCATATACTATTTCTTTTATAGAGCTTCAAATCTCTCTCTCTCATTCTCTTCTGCTAAGATCAAACCTTTAGAAGAAGAAGAAGAAGAAGTCCTTTCGTTTTCATTCAACAATGGCGAAGAACGTCGGGATATTGGCTATGGACATCTATTTTCCTCCCACATGTGTTCAACAGGTATATTCCCCCCCAAGCTTTTTTTAATGGACAAGAGCTATTGCATTGATACTCTGTTTCTGTCTGAAAATCTGTTTTCAGCGTCTCGGATAGAGTTGAAAAATTAGACCGAGTTTGTTCTTTGTCTCTGGGTTTTGTAATGTGGCTGAGTTTGGTATTTAGATGAAGTTTTTTAAAAAAAAAAAAATTTATATAATTAAAATAGGAGAATTCTAATTAAAAAGTCTCAGACTTGAGATCTCTGCTTCTTGGTCTGAGATTTGGTGATGATACTTGAGATTGATTTTATTAAAAAAGTGTTTAGTTGATTGAAGTTACCCTTTGATCCTGAGATTTTGTAATTAAGTCTCAGTTGAAAGAATTTTAAAATCGATTTTTACAACTCTAGTTCTGTTCAATCTCTCTCTTTTTTTCAATTCTTGAGTTCATGTCTGAAACGATGGTGTTTATGATTGATGAATTAGATCAATGTTTTGTTGTTACATTAGGAAGCTTTGGAAGCTCATGATGGAGCTAGCAAAGGCAAATACACCATTGGACTTGGCCAAGATTGTTTAGCTTTCTGCACTGAGCTTGAAGATGTCATCTCAATGAGGTCATTATTAATTATTTTTTTGTTTTGTTTGCATTTAAGTATATTCTCATGCAATTCTATATGTTGATCTGTGTTCTTGTTTCTTAGTTTCAATGCGGTGACATCTCTTCTAGACAAGTATAAAATTGACCCCAAGCAAATTGGGCGTCTTGAAGTAGGAAGTGAGACTGTCATTGACAAAAGCAAGTCCATCAAAACCTTCTTGATGCAACTCTTTGAGGTATTATCCTTTGCTCAAGCTTCTTTGTGTAAAAAAGACAGTTAAAATTTTGCTTTGTTTTGTATTTGTGAATGATCAGAAATGTGGAAACACTGATGTGGAAGGTGTTGACTCGACCAATGCTTGTTATGGTGGAACTGCTGCTTTGCTAAACTGTGTCAATTGGGTTGAGAGTAACTCCTGGGATGGTCGCTATGGACTTGTCATCTGCACTGACAGTGCGGTATAACATCTGACACATAGAAAATATAATCTTTCATGGCTAAGAGTCTTTTGCACAAAGCTTTATACATTTTTTGGATGACTTCAGGTTTATGCAGAAGGACCTGCAAGGCCCACAGGAGGAGCAGCAGCCATTGCTATGTTGATAGGACCTAATGCTCCTATTGTTTTCGAAAGCAAACTGAGAGGAAGCCACATGGCCCATGTCTATGACTTTTACAAGCCAAATCTTGCTAGCGAGTACCCGGTAAATCTTCAGTGCATAATCTCAAGTGGTTCAAATTCTTGTTTGCGTGGCCGTGGCCGGCCCTCGGATTTTGGAGGGGGTTGTAGGCGATTTACTAAATATTTCAATAGTAAAATAGTTTTTGGGGGCCAGAGGTCAATGTTTCATTCGGCTTTGCCCAAGACCGGTCCTACATGTTTGGTTAATCGTTTTCTCGTGTTCTTGTAGGTTGTTGATGGTAAGCTTTCACAGACTTGCTACCTTATGGCACTTGACTCCTGCTATAAACATATGTGCAACAAGTAAGTACATTGTGCTTATGAATTGAAAACTCTGTACCTTTCTTTCTTCCTCTTCTGATGTTCTGTGTTGGCTCATTACACTTCTTTGGTTTCTTACTAGGTTTGAGAAACTGGAGGGCAAAGAGTTCTCCATCAATGATGCAGACTACTTTGTATTCCATTCTCCATACAACAAAGTAATCTCTTAACCCTCCCAACAACAGTTTTGTTCTTTGCCTGAACCGTCTCTGACCAGTCATCTCTTCTTTGCTGTTGCAGCTTGTACAGAAAAGCTTTGCTCGTCTCTTGTACAACGACTTCTTGAGAAACGCAAGGTTCTTGCTCTGGAGTGAAAGATTCTTAAACTTGTTTATATTAATTGAGTTAAACATATCTGTTTCCTCTATTTCAGCTCCATTGATGAGGCTGCCAAAGAGAAGTTCACTCCTTATTCGTCTTTGCCACTCGACGAGAGTTACCAAAGCCGTGATCTTGAAAAGGTTTTCATCTTTTGTTTTTTTGTGATACTTGGAAAAAGCAAAACCAGAGTTATTATAGCTTTGTTGTCTTTTGCAGGTGTCACAACAAGTTGCGAAAACGTTTTATGATGCTAAAGTGCAACCAACGACATTAGTACCAAAAGAAGTTGGTAACATGTACACCGCTTCTCTCTACGCAGCTTTTGCTTCTCTCATCCACAACAAACACAGCGATTTGGTAAACTAAAGAAAACAAACTTTTCTGAGTCTCTTGAAATTTATTATTTACATTTTGTGTTTTTTTGTATAGGCGGGGAAGAGGGTGGTTATGTTCTCATATGGAAGTGGTTCAACCGCAACGATGTTCTCATTGCGTCTCTGCGAAAACCAGTCTCCTTTCAGCCTCTCAAACATTGCATCTGTGATGGACATCGGTGGTAAACTGAAGGCTAGACATGAGGTTGAACATCCCTTAGCTGAGTTTATATCGGGAATGTTGAATCATTGAAATCTCATCTTGGACTTGTTTTGGTTTGCAGTATGAACCTGAGAAGTTTGTGGAGACAATGAAGCTGATGGAACATAGGTACGGAGCAAAGGAGTTTGTGACGAGCAAAGAAGGTATCATAGACCTTTTGGCTCCGGGGACTTATTATCTGAAAGAGGTTGATTCATTGTACCGGAGATTCTATGGCAAGAAAGGAGACGATGGATCCATAGCCAATGGACACTGAAAGGCAAAGAAGCATAAACTACTCTAGAAGATGGTCTCTACTCATCACTTTTATGTTACTTTCCTATATTTAAAACGTTTTTATAAAGTTTGTTTTTACTTTGATCTAGGGACAAAGTTTGTATTCTCTGTTTCTTATTTATTTACTATTGATTTGCTCTCTCAAACGTCTTATATAACTAGACTCCTCTTGGATGATTAAAGCTAAAATAGTAGAATCGAAATAATTTCACAAATGTAACAACTACTCCAGCGGTTCGGTCAGTTTGGATTTTTCTGGTTGGATGGTTCGGAATTTGGTTAGATCGAAATCTCGACAAATTGAACCCAAAAAGTTCAGCTTGGTTTTCGGTTAGTTGGGTTTTAAAAATTTTTACCCAACTTAATACTAAAGTTTCTGAATTCGGTTTAAGTTGGTTAAAAATTCAAAATAGAAAGTCCAATAAGTTTGGTTATCTGTATTGGTGACCAAGGGAATGAGAAATAACATTCAATTCCTTAGGGATCCCATAAAAATACACCATTCATGAGGAATTAATTTTTCTTTCTATTCTTGTAAGAAACAACAAGAAATAATGAATTCCTAACATTCCTAAAAAAAATTCATCATTCACAAGGAATAATTTTTATTTCTCATTTTCTATCATTCTTTTTTTTTTTGTAGAGAAATAAAGAACAAAGTTATTCTTTATTAAATAAGTTATTCTTTATTAAATATGGGATGAAACAACCATTTTTTTTCATTCCTACAATTTTATTCCTCTACGTTCATTTTTTATTCGTTCCTCTTTGTTAAATTATTCCTCATTATTTTTGAGGAAGAACAATCATTCCCACTCATTCCTTTAATTTTAATCTTCTTCGTTCCTTTTTATTTGTTCCTAGTATTCCTCAAATGGTCACGAGTCACACCTTGATTTTGGTTAATTCGCTTAGTTCGGTTCAGAATTTTGGTATAGCTTGGAAGAAAACCACCTAACTGGTCTACAGATTTCTTTTTTATCAAGTGTCCGAACAAACCGAACCTCCTAACCTAACTGAACCAAAAATTGAACATTTCGTTTTGATCGGCAGGTGCGGTTGGGTTAATAACCACAGGTCCACAGGCCTAGGAACAAACCAAATCACGTCACAAGTCAAAAAGGGCTTTGCCCATGGAAAAGCAGAATAATCAAAAGAAGCAGAGTATAGAAATGAAGTCACAACTCACAATCATATAGTAGATAAAGAAATGTTACTAGATAAGTAAATACGAACGGTCTGAAGTACAATCTATATGACCAAACACTAAAGTACACAAAGATAAGCATGTCCATAACCACAATACTACAAACCGTCCTTGCAATGCTGCTACAAAGCTCAGAAATCTGGAGTTCTATGCAGAAAAGAGTTGTGAAAGAAAGAAACACTAATACAGGGAGTTGAAAGTAAAACAAGTAGCTACAATAGACCCAACACATATAATAAAAGAAGGAAGCAGAGTAACATTCAAAAGCATACTCTGCCCCAAGAACCCAGCAACGGTGATAGTTGCATCAGCAATCACACGTGCGATCGTTCCAGCCTCCGTCGACAATAAACCTCCATTGTACGTCCCACGTGACAGCCTCGATGACATTACTCTCGATAGTAACGATAAGTTCACACCTACGGACAAAAAAAAACATTTCAAGAAAGCTGACAGATTCAGTGAAAATATTAAGATCTTGAATCAATCTTATACCTTCAAGAACTTCAGCAGAAACAAACATGATGAACCCAGAGATAACGTATTGAGGCACGGTGTAAGGGACTACTACATGGAAGCTGAGAAGTATTCCAACACAGACCATAATCTCTGACGCCAACAGAATTTGCCTGTGATAAGAAAATTCACATTTTCAAATAAACCGAAAAAACAAGAAAATAACGTATGCATGTATTTTTACCGATCTTCAAACATGTTGCTGATATAGCTTCCAACAACGAGGTTAACCGGTAAAACAGTTAGACCAAGACAGAACAAGAAGATTGAAACAGAACTCATGGACCAACCAAAGTAGTATGTGGTAACCACACTTGATTCTGATAAAAGAATCTCCATTGCATACTTGAGCATGAAGTATATCAACAACTGAACCTAAAGGAAATTAAAAAAAAAGTTGTCATGTTTCATCACTCTTGTGAAAAAAATATGACAATCTTGAAAAGTTATAGATGTTTCTACCTTCACTGAAGGAGTGAGTAGCTTGTATGCAGCTACAAAGGAGTTAGCAGGTTTACGTGAATCTTCAGCAGACTCTTCACTTCCATCGCAGTCATCTTCATCATCATGTTCTGTTTCGTCTTGTGCAAGTAAAAGCTGTTTTGTAAGCCCCTTCTCCATGTTTCCATCTTGATCAGCTTCATCGAACATTAAAGATTCTTAAAATTAGATAAGAATATGCAAAAAAGATAACAAACCTAAATTCTCTTTAGTGCCATACCGGAGTTAGATTCTTGTGAAGTATGAACCTCTTCAGGCTCACGTGCTGGTTCCACGAAAGAAATAGCTAACCAGACCAAGTACATAAGCCAAGCAACAGCCATAACCCAACCGGGTAGTGTATCCTGGTTAAAGGTAAGATTGTAGATCTTGAAATTGGTTTGCAGTAAACCGGCAAGAGCAGGACCACAAGCCATTCCTAAAGCACTTGCACTAACAAAACCGGCTGAAGCCTGCATCCGAATCTTCAAAGGCACACAATCGCTTATGTATCTCCGGTTCACTGCTCTTGCTGAACCAAATCTACAAAATGAATATACATAACAATCAAGTACAGTCTCGCAATAGCATAATCATCCGGCGTTTAAAAAAAACAAGGTCTCATGAAACCTAATGTATATATAACACAAAGCTAAAAGGGGACTTACCCACAGAATAACCGGCCAATCAAGAGAAGAGCTAGTGAATTGAAGTCATAAGCCAAAGCATAAACTAGGTTCCCAACAAAAAGAACAATGCTGCTGAAAATAAGTGGTTTGAAGTATGACTTGTTGGACCAGGCGCTGAAGTAAACCGAAGAGAAGAGCTGAGCCACAGCCATTGCACCAATTACAACTCCACAAACCGTTGCTGCTGCTCCAAGGCTCATGGAGTAATCATCTGCTGTAGGAACAATGATATATGTATTGACCATATAGAGAAACGTGTTTGCCAAGTTTAACAAGAGCGACATGAAGTGATATCTCCCTTCTTCTTGATCCGCTTGATCTTCATGAATCAGTAAATCTTCGTCTTGCATGATTAGAGCGTGTTGAGCCATGAAATTAAGGAAGTTTGTTGAACGTGTTAGCCTATCCACTGCATTCTTGATTGAATCCACCACAGGATCCTACAAGAAAGAAACACAAAAGATCGATGAAACATAACCATTTTAGAAAAACTCGGTATGTATACATATGTCACACAAAAAGAACCTGAAGAGGAACAACAGGCTGATCATAAATTGATAAGAAGCTTCCTTGATTGTTTTGAAGCTCGTGAAGGTTTCGAGATATGGCTCCAACAACAGCTCCAAGACCCTATAAATCATTCAATATAATCAAAACGTTAGGCTTCTACTATAGTGACAGATTAAGCTGCGTGAGATTTTAAGAGCTTACCACATGTTTGAACACTTGCTGGAGTTGAGAGTAAGGATGATCAGCACGAGTCTTGACATAATAGTTTGTGAATCTATAGCCAAATCTCTTATCAAACTTCTTCAGTATCTTACGGATACCAATAGCATTCGTATCGATGAAAACAAGAAGCTTGAGAAGATCTTGTCCCACTGATCTATAGGCCTCTCTTAGATTAGATATCTGAGATATGTCAGGCTCATCTTGGAGTGCATCATGACATTCCCTTAGCTTCTGCAACCTACTTGAAAGCAAACCTTGTTGCTCCAACATGAAAAGAGAGATTTTCTCTATCTGCAAGCATTTGGAAACATGTTTTTTATTATAAAGTTTGATGCATATGATTAAACAAGTGAAATTTTGTGAAGAAAAAAGAGAAAAACCTGATGATCCAACATCCTTGAGAAATCTTTAAGAACATGACGACGATCTAGACTTCCTACTTCGATTTGTCGACCATATTGCTTCACTTTCTTCTTCATCAATTTGTAATTGATGTAATATCTATATAGAAATAGAACAAAAAAGGATGTACATGAATCACATTGCTTTAAACATTATACCAACCAGATCTTGAATATAGAAACATACTCTTGCCATTCTTCAATGCTTCTTTCCTTGAGCTTCTTCCCAAATGCGACCATTTTCTACAACAAAATTAAGATTAATTACATTAGAATAGACTTGTTGTACAAGTATCTACAAAGCATCTTTGCTTACAAATTGTGTATCACTGAATTATGCAGATGCTAGCTAAATTTTCAATAAAAGTTATTTTAAGTTGATCTTTTCTAATTTCTTTCACTAAGCTAAAAACTAAACAGTTTAAGATTTAAGAAGATGTATGTACTACCTCTTGTCACCCTCCTCGTTCTTCTCCGTACCGTTTTTTTTTTTTTTTTGGCTCAACAACAACTTTATATTAATCCAAACTTCAGAGACTTCTACGTACCGTTTTGATGAATCAAGAAACACAGAGAGAGATTATTGAATTATAAGTTTTTAACTATTAAATTAGAATTTTGAGTGAATATATATACAGCTAACAGAAATTGAACTTTTGCAAAACGGCTATGATATAACTCCAAATATCCAACATCAGATACACGTGATGATGACACATATTTCAAAAAAAATTATATAACAAAATTGAATGTCCGAGCTTGGAATTTATTTTTAACATAAGTTAAAACTAATCTCACAAAAAATGCAAATTAAAGAAGGCGAAACGCCTGGTTTTCTCTCGCTGTTTTGTATACCATGTCTAAATTCAGGAATTAGTATAAATTTAAGAAATTCGAATTCCAAAAATCATAATATTGAAGAAAAACATTTAAACTCCTCCTCTCTCTTTTTTTTATAGGAGAGAAAGAAAGAAAAACAGAGACAGTAATGTACCTCAAAAGTTTTTGTTTTGTACAAATGTACCTCAAAATTTGAATATGAAAAGCTCAGATGATAGAGACAGGAACAAAGAGAGAGAGAACAAATATTCCAGATTTTATATGTTGCTGAAAATCCTACGTAACGCTGAAACTTCGGGACTTTCTCTTTAACCCTATTTTCACCAAGAATCCAAATATGATTTACTGGAGAAAGAAAAAAAAACAATGAGGAAAATATAATAAATAGTGGCTCTGGTGAGCTCTGTATATTTATAAAATTGAGGTAGATATTTGGATATAGATTAGAGATTCATGTTTTGGTATTTTTTTATTTCCTCTTTGGGACTGGAAAAAAAAAGATTTTGTTGAGTACAGTATTATTAA
Source organism: Brassica napus (assembly GCF_020379485.1). Classification (NCBI taxonomy): domain Eukaryota; kingdom Viridiplantae; phylum Streptophyta; class Magnoliopsida; order Brassicales; family Brassicaceae; genus Brassica; species Brassica napus. The sequence continues at coordinate 28,690,878 of NC_063452.1, forward strand.
GTTTTACAAAGCCTGAAAAAGTGTAACAAGATAGAGATTCATGTTTTGGTTTTTCTTCTTTGAAATCGGGAGAAAAAAAAAAGTTTTTCTGTTGAATACCATCTTAATTTTTATAAGGGAGGATTGTTTTTTTAAAGCAAAAAATGATAACTATGTCCCTTTCGACTAATCTATATTTTGTGCCATTTTTTCCTAAAACACCCTTTAATATATTTGAAAATAAATTTAATAAATAGTTTTACAAACAAAAAAAATTGAAAAAATAGTAACTTTTGAAAAAATACCTATATGAACTTAGTGGTATTTTTTCCAGTTATAAAAAAGTTGAAATCATAAATTTCAGATTATGTTATAAATAAAGTAGAAATGACATTCTATGAAGTAGAAAACGAAATCTATTTTTTTTATTGAATCTACAATGTTTAGAATACGTGATCTACGTAAATATGAGTATTCTAAAAATATTTAGAATACACATTCTGCGCTTAACCTACCGTTCTAAAATCTATAAAAATCAAAATCTACACATTAATATAAATCTAAAACACGTAGAAACCGACTTCTACAGATTTACTATAAATCTAAAATATGTAGAAATCAAAATCTACACATTACTATAATTCTAAAAAACTGTAGAAACCGATTTCTACAGATTAGCTGTATTCTACGGATAAGAAATCAGTTCCTAAAAATATGGAAACAAAATATTTGGGAATATTCACTTTTATATTTTGTAAAAAAAATTGATTTTAAAAAAAAAACGAAAAAGGAACTAAACAAAACGAAAAAAAACCTTGGTAACCTTCTTCGTCGTCTTCTATATTCCATTGATTGTTCACAAAATTTTCACAAAAATTTTACATTATTTCTACCATGATTCATGTCTATGCTTCATGTGGTGTTTGGGAATTGGTTGTATCTTCAGGTTGGAGTTTTAATGTTGATAAAAAGAAAGGGGGAAGGTTACTTGCTTTGGAATTGAAGTCCTCTCTGGAACAGTTACAGAAAAACGTTATAGAGGATTTTGGTTTTGAAGAAACGGAAGCCGATTTGGAGTTGAGTTACCTTCCTATTGGGTTGATCAATTCATCAGAATGTCCACCGGTGATCATTGGAAACTCACGGCAAGTTCAAAATTTTCTAGGGTTTTGTAAGAAGCATCAGTCAACTCAATTGTGTGTTAGCTATAAAGCAAAGCAAGGAAATCCAAATAAGGTCGAAATTGATCTTAATAAGATGCCAACTAATGCAAGTACTAGTGAAAAGAACGAGCGAAATCCTTGTGACATTGGGGCCGCTTCAAGTATTGTTAAGGGGGCTAAGCATAACGAGAAGAAGAAAGGGAAGATGAAGCAAAGTGAAGTTGATGGAGATGATTATGATGCTGACAAGCATAATGAGAAGAAGAAAGGAAAGATGAAGCAAGACGAGGTTGATGGAGATGATTATGATGCTGACAACATCAACTCTGAAAAAGAAAACATAGAAAAATTGGCAAAGAGTCCGGTGGTCGAATTGGTTAAGACGGGAGATCTTTTCCTCAACAAAACAGTTTTGAAAGCGAGTTCTGAGTTATGTGCAATGAAGCATAACTTTCACTACACAGTTACCAACTCCAATAAATCAGTTTGGTGTATTAGATGCACTGATAAGGTGTGCTTTTGGGGTGCTCGAGCAGAGTGTTTGAAGGGCTCCACATATTTTATTATTAAGAAGTATGTCGGTGTACATTCCTTCGCACCTTCAAGCAAAACCAGTGCTGGAAAGACAGCTTCAGCGAAAACTATAGGCGGTCTGATCATGCATAAATATGAAGGTATCAAGGAAGGGCCTAAAGCGAAAGATATTGTTCAGATTATGCGTAATGATTATGGGTGTGAGATCTCTGATTCTTTAGCATGGGATTCCCGTGAATATGCAGTCAACGCTGTTAGAGGTATTCCAGAGGAAAGTTATGGGAAAATACCAAAATACTTGTACATGCTGCGAGAGGCCAATCCGGGTACACATTCCCCTTATGAGACTGACGTCAATGGTAGATTTCGATATCTGTTTATAGCGTTTGGTCAATCGATCAGAGGCTTTAGCAAAGTCATGAGGCGTGTAATTGTTGTCGATGGAACATTCTTGAAGAGTAAATTCAAAGGGGTGCTACTGGTTGCAACTGCTATAGATGGAAATTCAAATTTATATCCTATTGCATTTGGGATAGTAGACTCTGAGAATGAACAGTCTTGGGAATGGTTTATGAGACAGTTAAAAGTTGTTGTTGCTAATGATAATGGTTTGTCTTTTATTTCGGATAGACAAGTGTCAATAGCGATGGCACTGGAGAAAGTGTATCCGCTAGCGAGACATGGTATTTGTATTCATAATTTGTTGAATAATGTGATATCATATTTCAAGGGGAAGGGATTAGCTAGGTTGATTTCTAAGGTTTCGAAGGCTTATAGAGTGGTTGATTTCAAGAAGACGTTTGCTCATGTTTGCAATATCAGTCCAGCAATTGTAAATTATCTTATGGAAGCGGATGTCAAAAAGTGGGCTAGATGTCAATTTCATGGATACATGTATGACATTAGGACAAACAATCCTGCAGAGTCGATAAATTCTGCGTTGCGTTCGCCGAGAGAGTTTCCCGTAATTCCTTTGGTGGACAGTATTAGAGAAATGCTGACACACTGGTTTTTTAAGCGTAAGAAGTTGATTTCAAAGCACACCCATCGTTTGACCATAGATGTGGAGGAAAAGATCGATAGGAGAATCGAAAAGGGGAAAACTTTCAGAGTTTACCCTGTAACCGATAGCCAGCTGCTTGTTAAAGGCGATACAATTGACTGCTTTGTTGATTTGGACAAACGGACTTGTTCTTGTGGGAAGTACGACCTCTAGAAGATCCCTTGTAGACACGCAATAAAAGCCGGTTTCTTTGTTGGTATATAGAACCATATACATTGACTGATTTTTTGTATACCACGGGAGCTTGGAGAGAAGCTTATCAAGAAAGCATAAATTCCATTTCAGTTCCTGCAGATGGTTGGTCCGTCCCACAAGTTGTGGAAAATTCCGAAGTGCTACCGCCTGAGAAAAGAAGATCTCTTGGAAGAAATAGAAAACACAGATATGAAACTGTTGAAGACAAAATCCGATCATCACAAGGATCACAGGGGGGTCAGCTTCGCAAGTGAAGTAGATGTGGTTTTCGTGGTCATAATAGAGCAACTTGCAAGATGCCAATATAGTCGATTTGTTTGTTGTGTTCTTCACAATTTAGTGAAAGTTTTTCAGACTTCATTTGCTTGATTTCTAGTAACTTTGTTTCAGTTTGTGACAACTTTGTTTCAGTTTTTCAGATTATATTTGCTTGAATTTTAGTAACTTTGTTTCAGTTTGGGAAAACTTTGTTTAATTTTCATGATGTATTAACTTGGTTAGAAGATCTGAGTCAATCGATCCCTTTAACAAACTGTGATGTTCGATCCGTCGGGATCGATCGATTTGTAGACTAACCGGTCGATCCAGCCGGTCGATCCTGATCAATATGCAGAACAAACAAAAAACATGGACTATCTTTTGATCGACCTGGTATAGTTCTCTCGATCGGCAAAGCTCGATTGGCAAAGCTCGATCTCGTACCGATCGATCGATCGACTATTTGGATCGATCGATCCCAGACTCTGATAAATCTCTACGACAGATTTCCCCACTTGATTTGAACCGAATTTAACTCATCAAAATAGAGAGAATAGGATAAAAACCTGCATTTATCTTCTCCTTCATGACTATACTTAATAGAATGGTAACTCACTATAGGTTATATAATAAATAAAAGTTATAATCCAAACAGGGTATATAAAACATGAAAACACCCAAATCCGAATTCGAAATGCACAGAAAATTAAAAAAAACGGTGGAATACAATGGAAAGATATAACTGATACTGATCATTGGTGGTCGTCAGGACTGCAGCTCCTACTCTGTCCTGGTGCTCGTCTGCTCCTATGGAGGTGTGAACCTCGCTCTGCATCGGCTGCTTCATCAGATGGTTCATCTCCTGCGTCGTCTCCAGTCATACCAGCAGCCTCCGAAGTCTGTGGAGCGCGGCAGCTGGAAGGAGTAGGTGGACATCTAATCTTTGCAAGTGCACCCCACACAGTCTGCATCATCGTTGAGAGCTTGAGAATGGTGGTGCGTCCAGAATCAAACTGACTAGTATAGGGTGGTAACAAATACTCCATGGAAGGGTCTGGAGTATGATCGACTGAGATATCTGGAATGGTGTCATCCTCACATTGTGTCTGCGCAGGACCCGAAGAAGAGGAACCACGACGACGTTTTGAAGCTGGTGGAGGAGGCGTGTAAAGAACTTCAGTAGGAGGCATGAACTTCATGTTCTCCACAGACGTCAGAGATGTAATAGCGGGCTATGGAAGCTTGCAATGAAGGATTGTCCCATCAGGCATGGTAAAACGGTAAATTTTACCAGAGTGGAGGATCTTGGTGTTTAGGAAGAACTGGGCATCAAATCTGTCAATCGTATCCACACATGGAGTATCCGAAAGATCTATATCATGATGTTTGAAGATCCGAGTAAGTAGACTGCCAATAGACTCTCCCAAAGGCTTCTTGTCAAGAGGACGAAGACCCCTAAACTTCCCTTCAAACAACATCTGAGCAAACAATGCTCCCATGTTTACCGAAAGCTCTGCTGGAGGTTCATCTGTAACGTCATACGTCGGCCTGAGAGCTAATGGCAGCCTGTAGTGAATAAGCTGCGCTTCATCCTCAGTAAGTGCTCCTGCTTTTGACTTTCCTAGTAGAAGATGATCCAGATATTTTGCTACCACTCGCAAGACCAGGTTTCTGAGCATTGCAAGTTTAGCTTCCCGGGATACATAGAACTGTCTGCAATCTTGCCCCATAACAGGTAAGCACAAGGGAACTTGGGCAAAGAGCATGCCTTATGTCGGGTCTCAAATCCGAATAGTGTACACAGCTCGTGTATAGACATCTCATAAAGCAGTCCTCTTCATAGGAATGTAAGTTTACCTTTGCTAGCAACTTTGTTTACCTCGGACTTGTAGTGCAACTCTACTAAGAGAGGAACTGTATAACCAAGTCTGGATATAAGGGTTGAGGATCGTAGCCAAGAGTCTCAAGACCCATGTTTTTTCACATCTTTTTGACATCACGCATAATTCCCAACTCCTTTGTAGTGTAATCACAGATGAACTTTGTTGGTTTCAATCTCATCCGCTGCAAACCATTGTAGAGAATGCAGTGGTAATCACTCCAACCAGCATAGTAATCGCGGTTTGCGTAGGATGCAAGTTCTTTCAGCATCTTCTTACTTGAGATATGTCGGTTATGAATTGTAGGGAGTTTAGAGAATGGAGTCAATGGGTCATGAGGCCAAGGGGCTGCTTCGCGAGGCTCATCACTTTCGGGATGAGATGAGGTCGAAGCAGCTGTTGTGTCACGTGTCTGTGTTGTCGCTGGTGCTGCTTCCTTGGTCTTTTTCGGTGCTCCTTTTTTCACCATTTTCTGCACACAACCCTTAACAAATGAGTTCTCAAAGGTAAAACCGAGTAAATTGGCATGGACAATGATTCAACATCAATGCAACTCAACAACTAACTTTAAAGCATCAGCAATCTCACTCTATTAATTCCAAATTTCGAATTTTTTTTTTTAAGAAATAACCATAATTTCTTAAATCAAACTTAAAACTATGAATTAAGGCATGGGCTATATGGAAAATCGTCCCTAATCATCACCCTAACACACGGTTTAACCCAAAACAACTTAAAAAACTAAAAAAAATAACCTTTTACTATCTGAATTTCGAACTATAGAAGTGGAGATAAAGTTTTATACCTTTGCAGATCAACCGAAAGAGTGGTAGATTCGGAAATAGCTCACGAAATCGTGTGGGTTAGGCTCAAGAATCGTCCAAATCGGAGTTAAATCGAGAGAGATAGGGTTTATGAACTTGGGTTTGATCCCATTCTCTCAAGAACAATTGGGGAAGGAGATAACAGTGAGGGTTTGATCTAAGTCTCTCATGATTTTATTCATAAAATCGTGTTAGTCCGGTTCAAATTAAGTAGGTATCAAACCGGATTTAACCGACGAAAACCATGAAATCGATTTGAGAGACTTATCTGGGTGCGGGATCGATCGATCTCAAAGACAGATCGATCGATCTACACGAGATAGAGCTTTGCCGAACGAGCGTACTGGAACAGGTCGATCATAATATACTGTGCATTTTTTGTTTGCTCTGCATAATGATCACAAACGACCGACTGGATCGACCGGGTACTTTCAGAACGATCGATCTGTCTAGATCGAGCTTTTCCGGATCGACCAGTTAGTTTCGATCGATCGATCAAAACTAGGCAGACCGGTTTTGCAATTGTTTTTTGAGTTTAGGGAACGTTATGGTTTCTCAATTGATAATGTTGTCTTTCATTTTGTAAACTCAAGTACTGTATATAGCAAAAAAACCATTATAACATAAACTTTGTATGTTATAACATAAACTCCTAAAACAATTACAAAATAAGTCTAAAAAAGCATAACCAACAATAAATCATAAATCATAAATCATCAATCTCAACATACTCGGCAGGCTTACTACACTTAATAGGCTCATACTTTGACATTCTCTCAATCAATTCAAGATCATTAGCTGCTTCCCATAAATCTCACACAATCTTTATCCGAGCTCCCCAGATGTTATCATCACTCACCAAAGATATGTCCAACCCAAGCACGTGGCATTTGATGTGTTTTATAGTGTACACACCACAATGACAGTTAAGTCGATTAAGACCACTCATAGGTACATAGCAAACATTGTACGGAGTGATGGTGAGATGCTTCTGTACTGTCAATGACTGAACGGCCTTGACAATCCGAGGAATAAGCTGCGCGAAAGCTTCCACTTCCTTGATTTTTTCTACCCGTGCAATCAAACACCTGGATATTCCTAGTCATAAAACTGATGCATAAAGCAATCCAATGGTTGCAATTGACCCAGACAGGAACGTACATCCGATCCACATCGACATTCCACAACATCCGTTTTCTTCCATGAGAAGACAGTTCACCTTTACCGTATTCCAGTAATAACGGATCCATAGTGTACTTCTTAATACCCTTACTGAAATTCTGGTAATCCTTAGCGATGAGGTCGCTGAAGACGGATGTCATGAAAGCAACACGGTCTACGTTCCATCGTTTCAATGTTGTTCTTTCCCGGAAAACGTACATTACATCATCAATTTCCTACAAAAACAAAGACAAATCTGTAATGTAAACATTTATATAATAGCTAGCATTTTATAGAAATGAGCGGTTGAATGCTTACGTAGTTTTTAAGCCAATTGCTTGCAGACATACATAATACGTCCGGCTAGATCATCATCTAACATAGAAGGACCAATCTGTATAGCTCTGTAAACAAAATACAATGGTAGAGATGTCAATTACTAAGAACATCAACTGAATGATATATACAAAGGAATAACATGCGTTCGTGTATTTTGCCAGTCCTGCATCTTCTTAAAATCTGCAGGATGCACAAACACCAAGCAGCGATAAGGGAAATCTTCTCCGTCTAGCTCCATATCTCGGTCATCTAATCGGACCGCTGGCTTCTTCAATGATTTTGGAAGTTCCAATGAATCTGCTGGCTTCTTCAATGATTTTGGAAGTTCCAACCAATCCAAAGAATCTGCTGGCTTCTTTAATGATTTTGGAAGTTCCAACCAATCCAATGAGTCTTCGACTTTAGCTTTAGAAGGATTCAAACCTTTAACAAATGTGACTATGGAAGGTTCTTCATGCAACTTTCCAAAAACTCTTGTGTACCCATATGAAGATCACTAGCTGATGATTGAGTAACGTTTGCACGCGGTAAATTAACACACGAATCAGCAGTCTTTAACTCTTGTTTTTTTACATCTTGTTGACAAACACATAGAAATACAAATTACACATACAAATTTCAAGTTCAAAATAGAGCCATTACATAAACGTCAAGTTCCAAATCCATAATAAACATACAAACTTCCAAATACATATTACATTAAATAGAGCCATTACATTAATGTCAAGTTTCAAATACATATTACCGCCTAGTTCCAAGTTCCAACAACCTAGCTTCAAAGAACTACATTCCATCGCCTAGTTCCAAACTTTCAACAACTTTTTTAACGCTTTCTCTTAGTAGTTACGTTTTTCTTTGATGGAGCTGTGCCTTTTTTGCTCGTGCTAGGACCAGTATTGATTTTGGTCATGCTACGACCGCTTGCTTGATCACTCTTTCCCACCAATTCAATCACCACTAAAGTTGTCCTGAGCTGTGTAACCTCAGCCTCAATTTTCCCCAACCTGTCGGTTACAACTGTCTCAAACTGCTCAGTTCTCTCCGAAGCTGTCCTGAGTTGTGTAACCTCAGTCTCAATCTTCCCCAACCTGTCCGAGAACTGCTGACAGAATTTTTCCCCAAAAGTAGTAAAAGAAGCTTGTACCAGACCCTCCAAGAAGTTTTTCATATCTTTGTCAATATTCCTTTTTGATGAAGCAGCTAGCTGGCACAAGACATTCTTCTTTCTTGACTCTGCTCCTTGGTCCGCATGCTTTCTCTTGTTTCTTCCCGAAACATCAGTTGTGCCATCAACATTCTCTGCAACATGACTATTCTCACCCCTCTCAGTATCAGCTGCTTGATCCTCTCTTTTTTTCTTCGCCAGCTTCCTCAAATTTGGAGCTCATAGCTTCTTTTACTCCCCAAACATGATTGTTCTAATCATGTTTTCTATTGATCATATCCAAAATGCGATCCACTCTTTCATCTTTCTTCTCATCCTTCTGTACAAAATCAGTTGCCAAAAGGACCACTCCATCTATGTGGGATTCCATGAATGAATGCAAAATCCCCTAAAAACAATCAAATCATTAGTAAAGTGAACAAGACAATAAACATTTTTATTAGAAAAATATATGCATAAAGTTGATCACTCTTTCCCACCAATTCAGTCACCACTAAAGTTGTCTGAGCTGTGTAACCTCAGCCTCAATTTTCCCCAGCATGTCGGTTACAACTGTCTCAAACTGCTCAGTTCTCTCCGAAGCTGTCCTGAGTTGTGTAACCTCAGTCTCAATCTTCCCCAACCTGTCCGAGAACTGCTGACAAAATTTTTCTCCAAAAGTAGTAAAAGAAGCTTGTACCAGACCCTCCAAGAAGTTTTTCATATCTTTGTCAATATTCCTTTTTGATGAAGCAGCTAGCTGGCACAAGACATTCTTCTTCCTTGACTCTGCTCCTCGGTCCGCATGCTTTCTCTCGTTTCTTCCCGAAACATCAGCTGTGCCATCAACATTCTCTGCAACATGACTATTCTCACCCCTCTCAGTATCAGCTGCTTAATCCTCTCTTTTTTCTTCGCCAGCTTCCTCAAATTTGGAGCTCGTAGCTTCTTTTACTCCCAAAACATGATTGTTCCAATCATGTTTTCTATTGATCATATCCAAAATGCGATCCACTCTTTCATCTTTCTTCTCATCCTTCTGTACAAAATCAGTTGTCAAAAGGACCACTCCATCTATGTGGGATTATGAATGAATGCAAAATCCCCTAAAAACAATCAAATCATTAGTAAAGTGAACAAGACAATAAACATTTTTATTAGAAAAATATATGCATACTTTTTCTGGGAATAAGTTCTCAACGCCAATGATATCTTCATAAGAACATTTTGCACATCCTCTCCAATTACCACACAGAGGACCTGTAAATTTTTTGCTGGCTTTTGTGCCACAAATCTCTCCTAAAGCAGGAACAGCTTCCATTATCCAAATCTGGAAACCAAACAAGAATCCTTCCATCAGATACCTCTCCTTCTGCTCCAATTTATGCCTTGTTTTATCAAGCTGCTTCAGAAGGAAATCAAACGAGTACAGACCCCATGGGTAATTCCGAAGCTTCTCCAAATCCATCGCCAACTTCATGTACAGATGCGGGATATTCACCTTCTCATCCTTCCCCATCACCACACCCATAATAACGCAAAGATATATCAGTCTCACCCTATCACCCCAAGTCCAGGTATTGCTCTCTTCCAAATGCTTCTTTTTTATGATCTGCAAGTTTATTTTTCCATTTGTCTTTATCCGCTTGCTCCAAAAACCATCATCATCTTTCCATGTCACTAACCCACCGTTCTTCTCTCGCTTCACTTTCAGACCAGTGACCATGATACTCTTGCAATCCAAAACGCAGAGGCCTCCTAGCGAAAGTGAACCACTTCTCATGTCTCTTGCTTGTCATCAACTCCTTACACAAGAAAGAGTGTACCAACCTCGCCGAAAACTTTATATCATTCTTCTGGATAACCATAATATGCGAAAAAATGGGATCTTTCATAACTTCATCGAATTCTGGCTCCATTTTTTCCTTCAGCAACTCGAGAAGTTTTAGTCGGCAGCTGTTATTAATCTTCTTAACTTGAGGTTCCGACCCCTCACCGTATAAACGACTAGGCAACTCCAACTGCATACCTGAAAATTGAACACAATACAACACAATAGTTATTAATAACTAATATCACATCTCAGTTAAATAATGTCTCTTAATAATCTATCAATAACCAATGCCAACAAAACCAAAAAGAATTAGCATTCTCACTGTATCAATTCCAATTTTCGGGTGTTTTGATTTTTTTTTTTTAAGAACAAAACCTAAAATTCCTAAATCTATCCAAAAAATACTATTTAAGCCATGGGTTGTGTACAAAATCGTCTCTAATCATCACCTTAACACATGATTGAAGCCTAAACATCCTAACAAACTCAAAAAATTACCTTTTACCTTTCTATTTTCAAACTCTAGAACGAACTAAAGAGTGATAGATTCATAAAAAGCTCACAAAATCGTATGGGTTAGGCCGAAGAATCATCCAAATCAGAGTCAAATTGTGTGAGTTAGGGTTTATGAACTTGGGTGAGACTTTGATTTTCTCCCCCTTTGTTCGTGAATGAGAAATTATGGGTTTCATCCCAAAGAAATCGACTTTAAAGAGTTGAAATCATGCTTGGTCGGTTCAAATCAAGTGTGAATCAATCCAGATATAATCGAAGAAAACCAAAAAATCGATTTGGGATACTTTCCTGGGCACATGATCGATCGATCCGTGTTGAGAGATCGGTCGATCTATATAAATCGACCTTCGCCGATCGAGTGAAATGGACCAGGTCGATCAGTATATACTCTGCGTTTTTTTGTTCTGCATAATGATCAGGATCGATCGATCCGTTGGACCTTCTAAATTCGGATCGATCAGTCCCGCATGATCGAACTCATTATATATATTTTTTAAAAGTTACAATTTTAAGGGCATTACTGCCATTTTGAAAAAAAAATTAGTCTAATGGAACATAAAGTAATAGAGATTAGTCTAAAAATATATAGTTACCATTTTTTTGCTCTATAAAAACAATTTTCCTTTTTTATAAAGCCTGAAAAAGTGTAATAAGATACTCCCTCCGTTGTCGTTTTGGGTATATGCACACAGATTAAAAAAATAATTAATTTTATATATTTTCTATATAAAAAAACAATTACCTATACACCTAACCATATTTCAACCAATAGAAAAATAAATTACTGAATAAAATTAATAAATTTTGCATTGAAAATCGAAAACGACATTTATTTTGTAACGAAACAATTTCTCTACAACGACACTTAATATGAAACGGAATGAGTAAATCACAAGTTAATTGTTCTGCCACTGCTCGTCTAGACATACCATAATTGTAAGAAAAAAAATCAAAATTTTCGTGTATTCTTTTGAAATTTAATTTCATTTCATAATTTCAAAAAGACTTCACTAACTAATAGTATTTTGTTATTTCATATTTGATATTTTTTTAAAAAAGAAGCAAAATATTGTCAAGTTATATTACTTTTTTAAAAGAAAAAAAATAAAAAAATAAAAAAAAATAGTAGTAAATACAAAAAAAAAAATTGTCAGCAAAACACTAAATCCTAAATCCTAAACCCTAAACCCCTCTTGGATAAATCCTAGATTCTAAATAAAAAACATTAAACACTAAAACACTCAAGGGTTTAGGGTTTAGAGTTTAGTGTTTTTGATTTAGAGTTTATGATTTATCTAAGGGTTTAGGATTTATCCAAAGATTTAGAGTTTAGGATTTATGGTTTAGGGCCTAGTGTTTTGCTAATGATGTTAAAAATATATATTTTTCAAATTTTTTTTTTTTTTGTAACTACTATTATTTTTATTTATTTTTTATATTTTTATTTTAAAAATATAATATAATTTGATAATATTTTGTTTTTTTTTTCAGAAAGACAACAAATATAAAATAACGAAATTTTATTGGCTGGTGAACCTATGAATTAATTCTTTTGTCAATTTCGATATTCTTTTGTCAATTTCGATATCAGTTAAGACATAAATTACTTTTTGATTTTCCCCATACACAAGTGCTAACCATTTATGTACAGGTCAGTAGATGTCATGTGAATCATGTCAGTGGTTTATTTGTAGAAGTAACACAGTGACAAAACGATACTAACTGTGTGAGATGTTATAGCGTTACTATTTATTTTCCGGTTCTGCAATTATAAGAACAGTTTGAATATTTGTAAACATCGGTTTGGTTTTGGTTTGATTTGGTTTGGTTTTTGGTTGTTAGTTAATTTACAAGCCTGGCTTCATATATGACTTTGAACCTCGTAAGACCTTTGTTCACTTCTTCAGAAGAACATGGATTCAACTGTTAAACATTGTTGTAACTCAAAATGCTAGCATCATTTTGAAATTAAGGTGATTTTGAATATACATATTGGTGGCTTCAAAATAAAACAAAACTAGATTTTAAACCGCACGTCCGTGCGAATATATTTCTATTTTATAGATGTATTAAATGTATTTGGTATTATTAAATTTTTTAAAAATATATAATTTCTATTTTAGTGTTATATATTGTGTAACTCTATATTATTTTTGTTTATATTTCTAATTCGGTATTATTAATATATAGTGATTTTTTTACTACATTTTACTTTGTTATTAATTTTTATTACTTACTAATATATTTTCGAGTAAGGTACAATAAAATAACAATATGAAATAATCAAATAGAGAACTTCCTTCAAAATTTATTTATTTTCTTTAATTTATACATTTTGCATATAATATATATATTTAAATTTTGCATATAATATATATTTTTAAATTTTGTTTATTTATATTATAAAAAAAGAAATAAGCTTAAGATAATTTATATTTACATGTTGTGTTTAATACAATCAACTTTAACATATATCATTTTAGTATTTTACAGGATTTATAAGTAAAAACACTGTTTTTATATAATATAGCCGTGTTGTTTTAGTAAATTTTATACATATTAGTTTCTATCATATTAATTTAGTAAGTTTTATTGATATAGTATATTTTTGGATATTATGATATTAAGTTTTATTTTTATTTTAAATTAAGACTTCAAAATATTAGTTTGCTTTAATTTTTACAACATATATAGTTAGTTTTTTCGTGGTGAATTTTAAAAATTTATTCTTTATTATCTGTGATTTTATATCTTTTGTAAAATTTGAAATATTCAAACTCAAAATGAAAATATTTCAAATAGGTAAAAATAAATATTTCAAACTCAAAATGAAAATATTTCAAACGGTTGAATACCTTAAGAAAGAATTTGAGATGAAAGATCTCGGAAAAAATTAAAAAATATAAAATTTGTTAATTTACCTATTTAATATAATTTTTCATATTTAATTCATTATATAATATAGAATATAATTATACAATTTATAAATAATAGAGTAGAATTTTATTTTCTTGTTTTATAATAAATTTTTAGTTAACATTGATTTATGTGTTATTTAATAAAAAATATTTAAAATTTGAATTAAAATTTTGTTAGATTTTTTCTCAACAGATTTTTTTTTTATAATTGAAAGAAAATTCAAATTTATAGTTGATTTATTATTAATGTAAATAATCTGTCATATTAACTAATTCTTTAAGTAGTCTTACTATAACTTGTTAACAATAAATAAAAATAGGACATTAAATTGATAGATTAGATAAAATAAAATGAACGAAAAGAAACAAAGGTCTTGTGAAATGAACGAACAAAGGTTGAAAAGACACTACAAAATGAGAATAACATAACATCCAAAAGGATAGAAGAGAAAACATGTATGTGGTTGGGGTGAGCTTCAAAGACCATACATGTGGCTTTGAGTTCGTGAACTTTTTGCATTTATTGGTTTCGAGTTCGTCAAATTTTTGCGTTTATTCACACCGTCACATTAAACGCTAAATTAATTTTGGATTGCGTATTCAGTTTGAGATCATTTGGATGGATTCGTTGTGAAACGATAGATTTAGAGCTGAATGTTTCTGTATTTTATTAATGAATAAGTGTTCCCTTTATATAGGAGATTACAAGATAAGTAAAAAAAAAATTATCCAAAACCTAAACCAACTAGGATTATTAAAGAATACTAATACATAATTTGGAAAGATTATAAAGAAAGAAAATCCTAATCATATAAAGAAAAGGAAACATATGAAAGAAAATCCTAATGCTTAAGTTATGTTCTTCGTTGTTGTTTCTATCTTTAGTTCTTAGGGGTGTTGTTTTACCTCGTCGGCTGATGACTCCGGAAAGGCTTTGTTCCTTTGCTGGCTTTGTATAAGGCATGGTTATTTCAATATTAATCCCACAGATGACAAAAAAAGAATGTGGCCGCTTCTCTCTCTCCTCAATAGGCCGACTCTCTCTCCTGCGGATGGGCCGGTTTACAGACCGGGCCGGTTATGGACATCCATCAATTGATTTATAACACTCCTTCTTGGATGTCATAACCATACAGGGATTGTAATACGCTTAATGTTGCCTCATTAAAACCTTATCATGAAAAACCCAGTGGGACAAAAACATGATGAAGAAAAAAGAGTACAACACGTACTACTCCCCCTGATGAGAACCTCAGTGGAGGTCTTGTAGCCTACGCATCCCAATCTGATGCGTGAGCTTCCTGAATGTACAGGTCGGAAGTGTCTTAGTAATTAAATCGGCCGAGTTATCACTAGACCGTACTTGGATCACTTTGACCTCTCCGGTCTTTTGCAAATCGTGGGTAAAGAAGAACTTAGGCAAAATATGTTTTGTCCTATCCCCTTTGATATAACCATCCTTGAGCTGAGAAATACAAGCTGCATTGTCCTCAAAGATAATGGTCGGCTCTTTGCACTCGACCATCCCACAATCTGATCGGATATGTTGGGTCACCGACCTCAACCAAACGACGTCGCGGCTGGCCTCATGAATGGCTAGTATTTCCGAATGATTGGATGATGTGGCCGCGATGGTCTGTTTCATGGAACGCCATGATATGGCCGTACCTCCATGTGTAAAGACATATCCTGTCTGTGATCGAGCTTGATGTGGATCTGATAGATATACAGCATCAGCAAAGCCAACCAAACCATCCTTATTATGGTTAGTATAAAACAAACCCAAGTCTTTCGTTCCTTGTAGGTAACGAAGAACATGTTTGATCCCGTTCCAGTGCCTTAGGGTCGGACATGAGCTGAACCTGGACAGGAGATTCACGGCAAAGGCTATATCAGGCCGGCAAAGGCTATATCAGGCCGTGTATGAGTTGCCAAATACATCAAAGCTCTAATGGTACTGAGGTAAGGCATTTCAGGACCAAGGACATCCTCATCGTCCATCTTGGGATGGAATGGGTCAGTGTCCAGGCCGAGTGATCTCACGACCATGGGACTGGTCAGAGGATGGCAATCGGCCATATTAAACTTATTGAGTACTTTCTCTGTGTATGCCTTCTGATGCACAAGGATACCATCACATATGTACTCAAGCTGTAATCCCAAACAGAATTTTGTTTTCCCGAGATCTTTCATCTCAAATTCTTTCTTAAGGTATTCAACCGTTTGGAAAATCTCACCAGAGGTTCCAAGGATGTTCAGATCATCAACATATACAACTATGATCACAAACCCTTGATTTTTGAATTTCTTTATGAAAATACATGGACTGATAGGGTCATTTCTATATCCCTCTTTTACTAGGTACTCACTGAGTCTATTGTACCACATCCGTCCGGATTGTTTCAGTCCATAAAGAGATTTTTCCAACTTAATACAATGTTGGTCTCGAGAACTCTCTTTGTTTTTCAATTCAATACCCTCTGGGAATTTCATATAAATGTCATTATCTAGTGGACCATAAAGGTATGCGGTTACAACATCCATTAACCGCAAATTCATACTCTCTCTCACAGCCAGACTTATCAAAAATCTGAAGGTCGTAGCATCCACCACAGGGGAGTATGTCTCCTCATAATCTATTCCAGGTCTCTGTGAGAATCCTTGTGCAACAAGCTGAGCTTTATACCTCACGACTTCACCATTCTCATTTCTCTTCCTCACAAAGACCCATTTGTATCCCACTGGTTTAATATCATGAGGTGTTCGGATTATTGGACCAAACACACCTCTCTTACTCAGTGATTCTAACTCCACGTTTATGGTTTCTTTCCACTTAAACCAATCTGATCTTTG